>NW_027223326.1:10910003-11426606 GCF_030449975.1 Polyergus mexicanus | reverse complement strand
AAGCAGTGGTATCAACGCAGAGTACTGAACTGTATAATCATCGCAACATTTGTGAGTCATAGAAACAGTGCGATAAACGCGCTTCCTCGTTAAATTGAACGGGATTTTAGCTCTTTAACTATCGTGCGTGATACGAACGCGATTATTTATTATTTAGCGCCGTTTTCGGCGCAACCAGCGCCAATCTATAGCCGCGATTATTTCAATCGGAATTATATTTTACGTCGCATTTTTTAAAGAAATCGCACTCGTTCGAATTTACGAGATACATCGATCATTTACAGGCTGATGCCTTTATCGCGAGAGCGATATACCTTTATCGCGGCAAATGTGTCTTATTCAAGTACTTTGGAATGCGATGAGACGCGAGCGGATAAAACCGAGATAAAACCTGATGCCTTATGAAATAGCGAATGCTTGTTTCGCAATGCTCGGCAGTTCGAAATGAAATCACGCCGATTACAATTCACATTAATTAAATTCGCATTAAATCTCTCTCAAGTTTGCTTAAGCGTCGCTTATATAATTGAAAATATCGTTATCGCGAAAAGAATGAACGATTATAATAAATTACATAGACCTTGTATTCTATCTCTTTGGAATAATTAATTTTTCAACGAATATATTGTATTTAACGATTTTTGTATTTAAATTATTGTATTTAACGTCATTTTTCTAAATTTCCATCCGTTAATTTGGAATATTTTATTTGATACACGTACTCTTTACCCTATTTCCTCTACTCCCCTCCCCCTTAAAAAAAAAAAAAAAAAAAAAAAAAATCGATCGACGGATATAATTTCGATAAGCGTAATTTCTGGTCGAATCGAACGAGAGGAGCAGCGAGAAAGCAGATTCATTCGCGCGAGTTCGAAATGTTGGAGAAAAAGAAAGTCACGTGAGAGAGTTTGGTCCCATGCTGGATCCGCCGCTGGTTTTTACCGGGCACATTGACGAGTGGACTCGCGCCACGTGCAGAAACCGGTTCGCGCGATTATTAAGGACGATCCGAGAGAACCGTCGATCCGAGAGAGGCACTCTTTTAAATATTAGTATACGCGCGCGAGAAAGGAATTTTCTCACGTCTAAACTTCTCCAAGCGAGATGTTATCTCTCGTAGAAACAGAGTCATCGAATTGATTTCACGGCCCTTTCAACGCGCGTAAACACTTCTCTACGCACAAAGTGATCACAAATTTGCATCTCTAGCAAAACGTAAAAAATATATATATATATATCGAATTTGTTCAATACTGTCGCGACGATGTCGCTATATATAGGAAATTTATTTATTTATTTATTTATGTAGTTGTCATTATTTATTTATTTTTATTTGTTAATTATTAATTTAATTATTTATTCACCAACAATAAACGAGACAAGCCAAATTTTGCACAAGGTTATAAAAAATATCGCGCATCAAAGAGCAACGAGATCGCATAATTTATATATGTGTATGTAATATTTATTAATTAAATATATAATAAAAATTGTAATAAAGATATAATTGTGGAGGAAAAACGACAGAAATGTCGAATTTAAAAATAAAAAACTATAGAGAGAAATAATAGCACTCACTCCAATCTAGAAGATAAGTTTTCTTAGTACGTTTTTTTACTATCAAAAAACTTGTCTATTGTCAGCCGATCGTTTTCCATGTGAATGCAAACGGTTACGTAATTTCACTGGCGACCGACGAATATTCTCGATGGTAAATATTCCAAAGACGAAATAGGAGAGATTAAGAGCCGGCGTCATTTCTTCTCTCGTCCTTGACCTTGAAATGCCTGAAACATCAGCGAGAACCGCGATTAAAACTATTATACGCATTTTCATTTCTCTCTCTCTCTCTCTCTCTCTTTCTTTTTTTCCACACAATAAATTAATCAATCGTTCAGTATTTTCGTCTAGATAACGCGATACATGACGCAAACGCTAATCTCTCGTTGCGTGAATGCGCGATATTTGTGTGTGGCGCTTAACGCGATAGCACCTATTTTTATTCGCGTACGCGAAGACAAATAAATCGAATGGACACATCGCTCGAATGATTTATCTCGCTCGCGAGACGTATTAGATCTGCCATGTGTTGGCACTGACGTGTGTTTACGTGACAAAGTGCTCGCGTCGCGTGCCTCGAAACGATAAGCAAAATTCGGTGAATTGGCAATAACAGCGCATCGTTGTGTTATGATCGCTGTCGTTGTCCACAACGCAACAATTACCCAACGACGCATTGCGATTTAGGGAATTATTCATAGAAAATGCGAGAGAGTAGCGAATATTTTTACCGGTAGTTTTCTTCCGGAAACGAAACCCAGAAGCGGTGGCAGAATCGCGGCGTAACAATGAGAAAAGAAAGGGAAGGAAGGGGAGGGGAGAGAGAAGAGGAAAAAGAGCCTGGGTTATTGAATCGCTAATAGCTATTGTGCAATGGAATATATATATATACACATA
Source organism: Polyergus mexicanus (assembly GCF_030449975.1). NCBI lineage: Eukaryota > Metazoa > Arthropoda > Insecta > Hymenoptera > Formicidae > Polyergus > Polyergus mexicanus. Next base: position 11,424,149 of record NW_027223326.1, on the reverse strand, counting down.
GGGTGTCCTAGACTACCCGTACACCCCTTTTCTTTGAAAAACTAAGCATTTTAGAGAAAAACGTTTTGGACAAAAATTGTATGGTTTTGAGGGGAACATAAGATGGTGTCAGACGGTTTGACCTTGGATGGCATCGTTAAGGTCAAGTCAGACACTTTTAATTTCTTAAACGGAACCCCCTATTTTTCATTACATATTCTTGTAGCTTATCTCGAGAGCTTTCCAAAACACTATAATAAAGTATTTTTTCATAAAGTACTTTTTGAGTTATTTTTTATTTTAATCTGACATATTTTGATATAAAAAATTAAATATTTCGTAAAATATTCAGTTTTCGATAATCTTACCGTAATACTTTTATGTACAGAATAACGAGACAAATCAATTAGTATAAAAAAACAAAATAATAATAATAATCGTTTTTAAGAAAATTATTTACAATGTATTTTTTTAAATAATTATTTGGTTTTTTTTTGGCACTAATTGATTTGTCTCATTATTCTGTACATAAAAGTATTACGGTAAGATTATCGAAAATTGAATATTTTACGAAATATTTTATTTTTTATATCAAAATATAAAATAACTCACAAAAAGTACTCAATGAAAAAATACTTTATTATAATATTTTGGAAAGCTCTCGAGATAAGCTACAAGAATATGTAATGAAAAATAAAGGGTTCCGTTTAAGAAATTAAAAGTGTCTGACTTGACCTTAACGATGCCATCCAAGGTCAAACCGTCTGACACCATCTTATGTTCCCTTCAAAACCATACAATTTTTGTTCAAAACGTTTTTCTCGAAAATGCTTAGTTTTTGAAAGAAAAGGTGTGTATGAATGGTCTAGGACACCCTGTATATATAACGCTCGCGTACCTTGTAAACAAATCGTTCGAAATACGAGGCGTAGATGCTATTCCGTGTATGTAGCGTATCCGCGACCGCGTAGATACGAATGGCGGACGAGAACGCAACCGTACTTTTCGAATTCGCTAGCTGACTTCACATTACGCGACGAAAGGGGATATTAAACTATCCGAAAACATCGTACAAAAATGTCGGAATTCAGAATTAACGGTGCAAATTTCGAACATTACGCAGGGTGTCTATTTAAATTTTGTAAAAAAAATTCCCTAACCTTTTCCGGGTATTTTTGTTCAAAATTTCAGATAAAGAGAATATTTAAAAAAATTTTTGGCATGTAATTTCCTAAAATAAGTTTTTTTTATTGCACCCGTTTTCTAATGCTTTTCATTCATACAAAGGAAAAACACGAAGCCACTTAAGTTTCAAGTGCTAGATTTACAAATGTAATGGAAAAAAAAAAACGCCGAATAGCTTTCGATAAGATAAAAATAATTTGCATAACATTTTCATTTTTTATTACTAAAAATTAAAATAAAGAATATGAACTACATATTCAATATTTTGTTAAGACATTTAAAATATAAACAAAGATAGATATATATTTAGAATATATTCTAAACATATAATTCATAATTTGGTTTATTGGCGAATTACCCACGGCCCTATAGTAAGATTGCAAGAGCAAAATTGTCTCAGAGAGAATTTTTCTAAAAAATCTCCCGAGTTCCAATAAAATTGCATGAGAATTTCCTGATTTCTCTAGATAGAAAAAAAATTCCCTGACAATTTCAGGTTTTGCATGTTTTTCCAGGGAGTAGACACTCTGACACTTCTATATTTGTACACGTAATTGTAGATAAAATATATTACACTCTGATATCGAAATTGTAAATTTTAAATCACGCGAATACTGCGAACGATACGAACATGTACGCAATATATACATATACTGTGTGTATCGCACGAACATTTGCGCTTTTCGGTTCGTTCGTATATTTACCTGTCTTGCATATCGTTGCTTAGATTCTATAAAGAAAACTCTAGGAGCTAATCTTTACTTCATTTAAAATCCATGTATATATATATATATATATATATATATATATATATATACATGGATTTTAAATGAAGTAAAGATTAGCTCCTAGAGTTTTATATTTCCTCCTAGAGTTATATTATTTCAGATTCGGGCGCGACATTAGTCGGCCGGCTGTCTCCCTCTATTTGCGACGTCAACGTCACACTCGATGTTCTCGGTTGTTCTACGCGCCTCTCCCACCATGGCGCGCGCGTTCCTTCCCCCCACTACGATAGCGTGATACGTGTCGATCACGGCGTACGTGACCGGAGAGCGCCATGCGCGCGCATCCGCGCCGTCGAAAACATGCGACGCAACCGGCATCGTATATTCGCCGTCCTTATCTCGATTCGGTGGCCCAAAACATTATCGATAAAAAACAAGGGCGAAAATATAAGCGACGAGAAGGTCACCGATGCGAAAACGAAGGCGATCCTCTTTCCCTTTTCAGACGGTGAATATATGCGTATGTATATACGGCGTAGAAAACGCTGTTTCTCCGTATTATTACGCGCAAAATGGCGCTGTGGAAGCCGGCGAGCGCGGAGAATCAGCGACTCTCACTCGCATCCATCTTCGCGAATATCGCTCTCGATCGAGCGTTGTAAGACGAAATAAAGATTAAAAACCGTCAAATCTATGACGCGCGAAGACGAAACTAGAGTTATATCGTTCTAGAAATTTATCGATGGACGTGAAACAATTGTACTGTAACATTGGTTGGAATTCGCGCAACGTATCTCTCGGACGAAAGGGTCGGGGGGGGGGGGGAGAGGGAGCAGTTTCCCCTACTCTCGTCATGTATATCTGCTACGCGAATTTTATAATCGACGCGTCGTTATCGCTATTACGCGCATCGAAAGAAACAATAACAATGTTCGGCAAACTCATCGTTGCGGAGAGAGAAACGAGTTTATTAAAAGAAAATAAATAAATAAAAATTATTACAGAGTGACGAAGGAGACGATTTCCTGCGACATCGTAAGAATATAGATTAAGGATATCGCGCGCGTATATCGAGTAACGCGTCATCTATGTTCATCGCGAAAAAAAAAAATCACCATCTTCAATTTACGGTCGCGTCGCCGAGCTACAATAATCGTCGTCGTTGCATCATTCCTCGGCCGGAGCTGCGATCTGAGAACCACGTTGCCTACGTGACTCGCAGGGCGTCGTCGAAGCCTCGTGATTCGCGGACAGACGGTGGCGAGAGAGAAGCTAAAGCGCGCTTTCGCGAACGCGGTTGGGTTTTGGGGATGGGTGGCCGAAGCGAGACGGGCAGAGGGTACGAGAGTGAGGAGAGAGGGAGCGCGGGGCGGGGGGGGGGAGTAGGTTGTCGCGGAGTGTTAGTAAGCGGAGCGGCCATCTTGTAGAGCTCAGTCGGGAACCAACTGCCGAGCAGCGAGGGACGGATGTGGAAGAGAGGCCAGATGTGTTAGGTGTTAGACGAAGGGTTTTTAATGCGCTTCCGAGCCCGATTGCCGCTACGTGCGAGAAGTTGTGCGATAGCGACGACGGAGCCACGACGACCATCGCGGGACTTTCGCGTGCGAAAAGGCCCGATATATTCGATTAAAAACCTTTAGCAGAGGGGAAGCTGCGGAGGAGGCGGAGGAGAAGAAGAAGAAGAAGAAGAAGAAAGAGAAGATAGCAGCGGAGAGCAGATCGCGGAGAAGGTTCTGGCGAGAGGCTGACGACGAGCTTAGCTTCTCATCGGTGAAAAGGCTTGGTCGCTTCTTGGCTATAAGTAAGAAGGCGAGAGAGAGATACACCAGCAGAGAGAGAGAAAGAGAGAGAGAGAGAGAAGGGAAAAAAATCAGCGCGCGGAGGAGGATGACCGACCGAGAGAAAGTGCAGTGTCAAAGTCTGTGATAGTATTTATAAAAAAAGAAGAAGAAAAAAACGACAACATCAGCACCTGTGGACGTGTCATCGTCTTTCGCGATAAAAGGAGGACGAACAACCCGCGCGGACATATATAGAGAGATAGGCTTTATATATTTATTTATATCTGTGATATCGACACTGATATACATCGACTTTCTTCGGGAGAAGAAAGAGAGGCGGAGACGAGTGTGTGTGTGAGAGAGAGAGAGAAAGAGAGAGAGAGAGCGCTCCGAAAGGAGATTATATCAGTATCTTAGTGGATAGGCTTTTTTGTATATATACTACTGACTCTTTTTTATAATTATTGCCACATCGGTGTGAATAACGAGAGCACGGACAACGTACGCTCCGACAGATTTCTCGACAGTGAGAAACCCACCAGAATATTCTACGATCTCTTTCCCGGACGGGAATCGTTCGACGAGAGCGAAGAGTACGTAAAGAGGAGGGAAACATGGTGGAGAAGATCCTAGAGGAGAGAGAGGACGGCAGTCAGGAGGCCGGACGAGGTGAGAATAATTTTTTTTCCTTCAAGTATTCCACGTACAACTCGCGACCTCTTAACGCCGGACCTTCGATTTTCTTCCGAATGCAATTCTCATTTCTCCGAGGCTTCTCTCACACAGCATTCGTTAGCGACAATTTTCCATCATTTCTCACATTATATATATTTTTACAATTAAACTCCCTTTTAATCCGTACGATTAAATTACGAAAAATTTGTCTGACAATTTAAAGATCGTACGATCTTCTCATCTATACTTGTTCGTTTGAATGACAAGTCTTTTTTGCTCTTCTTCAATCTAATCTTGTCGATTCTTTGCGGTGAAAAAAAAAAAGAAGAAGAAAAAGAAGAAGATCTTGAACCCGCCCCAAAGAATTCGTCGCCAAATTTATGGTGATGAGTTACGAAACATCTCGTTGTATATTGCATGTTTGTTTTGCGAACCGGCTAAACTAAAAGGAGTCGGCGGCGGCCATTTTCACCGGTCGATGTGTAACGACCCGATATAACGGGGGGGGGGGGGGGGAGAGGAGGAGAACGAATATCGTGTGTGATGTGCTTCGCGATTTGCGTTTTCGAGAGAGAGAGAAAGAGAAAGGAGGAGGATCAAAAGTTTCGCGCTCGAGAATCTTTGATGGAAAAAAAGAGGCGCGACGAGAATACCTTAGACAAGTGTTCGCGTTGCTTAACGATTCGCCTCTCGTCGCGGAAATCGCGTCGTGAATACGAAGTACGCGTCGAATCGACGAGAGAGAGAGAGAGAGAGAGAGAGAGAGAGAGAGAGAGCTTTCTCAAAATCGGCGAATGACACTCGCGTGTCGACCGGCTATTAAACGACGAGTTATTCCTTTCTTTCCTTTCCCTCCCCTTTACCCCTCACTTCGAAAAGTAATGGAAATTATATATATATAAGCAAAGTATTCGTTAATAATCCGGGACAAGCCACGTTCGTTGATCCTTTCGTCAATTCCGTTTGACGGAACATGCAAAAACAGATTTCGTCATGCGTCTAATAATCGTGACGTGGCAAACAAATCTCCCATTTGTGTGTCGATTACTGTTTTATTATAGTATATCGATTTTTTATTGCCACCGTGCGAATGAGATAATATTCGCGCCTCGAGATTTTTCGATGCGATATACTGGATGTCCGATTTATAAACGGGAATTCGACGTTTCGAGAAAATATTGTAATTGAAGATCCTGTTCGCGTGAACGACAAATAATGACAATCAAGTATTCCGCAACGTCGTTCTAATAATACACGGGCTTCTCGCCTGTGTTTACATAAACACTTTCGTATCCTGTCGAGAGCTCTCTCCCTTTAATCGCTTGTCAATCGAGCCGAGCCGACCGCTAATTATTATACCGCGCACCGTCTTTATTATTTCTAAAAGCGGAAATTCCCCTCCCCTCCCCCCCCCCACCCCGCCACCTCTCCCCTATCAGGGAAAAAAATCCCTGCGTCTAAATTATGCGATATTTTATCCGCATTATTACTTATAATAAAATGACGAAACGAAAAAAAATTATGCGCGTTCCGCATGCATAATTGCACTGTAATTCGACAACATTTACCTCCTGATTGTCTATCGAAAGTCCGTCCGGATACATGATCAGTAAATTCTCCTTACTTGAGGAAAAAAAAAAAAAAATACCACGAGGAAATAGGATATAAATATGAGAATATTTCTATTGAATTTTTTTCCATTTTTTTTTTTGTCAGCGAAATTATTTCGCCTTTGGATCAAATCTCGCTGATGGAAGATTATGCGCCTTGATGCAAACTAGGGATATATTTTCGGGACGGGAGAAACGCGCCTTTTAGGTTTTGCAACGTCGTTTCCGAGCGACGCGTCGTTGGCACGGTGGATTATTTTTTCGGGATAGGGAAGGGGGGGGGGGAGAGGGCGGGGCGAAGGGAAGAAGGAGAACGAAGTGGGTTAGTAGTCGGTATACACGAGCGGGGTGCGGTTCGGGAGTTTCGGCGCCACGACGTGGATCCACGACTCGTTTAGGGGGAGAGACATGGGGGATCGGTTGTAGGGCGATCCAACAAAGAACGTAGGGAGAGAAAGGGTCCCGGCGCGCGCATGTCAGTTCGGCGTGCTTTTAAAGGGAAACGCACACGATGGAACAAAGAGCGTCTCGCGCGAGGGCCCGCGTCGATCAAAATTGAAGTTAGATTAAGGACCTAATCCACTTTAGCGATATGAAAAATAATGATTCTTAGAAAGTTTTTCAAGGATATTGGAAATTTATCTTTTTGACGTTTTACACATATGTTTTTATTGACGTTTAAACAATACGTTAAGTACTGTCAATGCTGTTTAAACGTCAGTAAAAACATGTGTAAAATGTCAAAAAAGATTAATTTTTAATAATCTTCAAAAAATTGCTAAATATCAATTTTTCATACTGATAGAATAGATTGGGCTCTCTTAAGCTTTTAGCGCTTTATCGATAAAAGAAATAAATTGATCGAGATATTCGTCTGAATAAAAAGAAAGAAATTATCGAATAAAAAAAAAACAGACGATATCTATAAAAGAATAAAAAAAGGGATAATAAGGACGATATAAAATGACAGTATGACGATGCAAATATACACGATCGATGACACTGTAAACAGGAACGCAATTATCTTTATATACTCTTGGATCGGACGAATCTACCGGGTGGAAAATGATAAACGCTCGCCGAATAAGCGGGCGCCGATGTTTATTCGAAGGAATGGAAAAAGTCCGGGACTCTCATCGCGTGAATTTCCGCATCACGTATGCGCAGCCTCACGTAACCATAACGGCTAAAAAAAAAAAAGAAAAAAATTTAAAAGTCACGCTCCGGCACGTCGCGTGATTGTACTACATGCTCCCTTTTCCGCCTGACCCCCTCTATAATTGGGATGACGACGTTCGTGTAGCGTCGCGCTTTGTTCGCTTAATTTATGTACGATTATTAATGATACATTATTACGTGGCAGTCGTGTACCACCTTCCCGTAGGTCCTGGATCGAGGCTAATTGTAAGACAACTCGTTACATGCACGCTCGATGTTTCGGGTCATTGTAAGACTTCTGTGATCTCGCGATCTGGAATATGCGATCTATTATTTTTTTATTATTGACATTTGCTAATCTATTTATTCATTGATCTAGCTAGCAAAATATATGGGAGAGTCCGTTACATCGATAAGAGGAGAAAAAAACATTACATTAACAAAATAAAAATACAAACTAGAGAATTGAAGTATAATAAATCATAAAATTGAAATTAACATATTTCAATAATATTTTCCGACGAGGACAACATTCTTATCTTCGCGATTTAGGAGATTAATTTTTTTTTTTTTTTTTTCCAATTGCGAAGATCTCATTTACACGTCGATTGCATCTTTTATATAAAGGAAACCCTACGATGACGATTTTCACGTAATCACCAGCGCGCGCGCGGATGAAATATTATCGTGTGCGTATATCACGCTTAAGATGGCGGCGTTCCTTTTCTGTGTCAGTCATTGAACTCTCATGAATTCGATGTGTGTGTGTGTGTGTGTGTGTGTGTGCTGCAAGTCGGCGTCGACGACAACGTCGCGTTAACGAGACGTACGAAAATACATTCGTCGAAATTATATGATGACGCGTGAAAAATGGTCGGGATGAACGGGGCGGCGAGGTGGAGAAGCAGCTCCCCGATAATTGATGATTTCAAAGAGATTCGAGATTCGGTCGAAGAGGAAGTTCCCTCGTCTCGAAAAACACGGATATTTCCGGAGAGAAAGAGAAAGAAGTGACGGGGCGCCCCCTCTTCGGAGGGATTTTCCGAGACAGAGACGGGGTGTGGGGGGTGAGGGGGGGAGGACACGGTTCGTGCTATCATCGTCGTCGTTATGCTTATTTTTGGATCCGTGTGAAATCCGAGTCCCTCTTTCGAGCCGTTGGCTATTGTCTCACAAAGTGCGAACGCGCGTCGAATGACAATTACAATAAAACGATCCGAACGTTCTCCACGTGACGATCAATGAATATTCGATGAGAATTGATTATTGAATGACTTTTTGTCTGATCGTGAATTACTCGAGCTAAACATTTATCGTGCAAATTAAATATTAACTTTGAAATCAAATTGACATTTTTTTTTTTTTTTGGGTCAAATTTCACGTTTTTTATTTTCTCTTTCTCTCTTTATTTGCTGACGTAAATACTTTGACAGAGGCCCCCCCCTCCCCTCCTCCTCCTCCTCCCCCCCTCCCCGGTGATCGATCGTTGCGATTATCACGGACAATAAGAGAGGGGTCTCGAGAGCGGCTTACAGTTACGCGTCGAGGAGGGCTCGTTCTCGATTCGGATCTGATTTCTCCTCGACCCACGCGAGCGAGCGATCCGAGTTCCCGAGTGTGTCAGCTCTCGTAGGAGTGAGTGGCAGAGAGCACAGAGAGTCTCGGCGATGTTACTTTATTATTCATCGCCGTTTGTATCAGGGTGCATCGGGGGGGGGGAGGGGGGGGGGGTCTCCGCCCACACAATCAGCACGCATCCTTTCCGCATCGCCCGCGGAGAGACACCGCGAGTTATTAATACGCGTGCTGCAATTAGCTACTGCGTTATCTCGACGAAACTGCTCTCGAACCTCGCCTTATTATCATGTATCTATATAAAAGAGTTTTATTCCCCGGGATTTCGATAGAATTTTTCATCGAAATGTATAATTAAATTTCGTTTCTCCTTCGTAGTCGTAATCACCAAGGATCAATCTGATGAAAGTCTTTTAACGGAAATGAAAAATTTTGGCCTTAGATAAGATTTTACATAATACTGTTAATATTCCCGCGATCGTATATAATTTAATCATAAAAAGATCTTTATATGATTGGCACAAATCTGTTTAACACCGCACACGCAGACACCCGGTGATAGAACGGTCGCGGAAACGCCGTAGATATTTATTTCGTAGATTGTAGCGATACGCATCTCGCGTAAATGTCCGCTGTACATCTCATCCGGTTAACGCGAGGGTCGTGAATAACGTGTACCCGGTTACCGAGGTCTCGCCTTCGCGCGAGTAAACTTTGCCAGCGCGAGAGAGGGAAACGCCGAACTCTCCGCACGAGCTCGTATCAGCGACCGACAGTCGTCCATTTTTAGCTGAATTAGAAAGCGCGAAGAGACCAGCATCTATTTATACACGGCGTTTGTAACGAACGACAATCGTGCGAAATAGTTTTCGTCAAATTTGACGATTTCAAGGATGAATTTTTCGGAATTAATTTTAATTATTCGAGCTCGCTTTCGATCGAATTGTTGAACGTTAAAGGGACAAACCGTCGCGTTTAAAAAACGTTGTCGAGAAAAATTAAAAGATCTTCGTCGTACGATTTATTTGGATTCCATGATTATCGGAACGGTATCTATCTCGCAACGGATAACGGAGAAACGCTCCAGAGGTTTCTAGAAGCCAGCATTGTTATGCCAGAGCGGCTACGGAGGGAATTGTTCCCCATCTTCATTTACCTCGGCTGAATCGATTACGCGCTTTCCAACCGGAGCACAAAAGTACGGCCTCCTCTATATAATCGAGGCAGCACCCCCTTCCACAATCTCCCCCGGGCCTTGTCCCTTCCGCCCTTCCGTTTCGTTACACACGGGGAAGCTTATACTGTCTCCGTAAAATATTTGTCAGAGCCCCGAAATATTCGCCATCAGAGACAAATAAAAAAACGACAATCAACGCGATGTAAATATTATTTCTTTCGCTTTTAATAGTTATACTTTTACAATATTTATTCCGGCGCGATTTTTGGACCTTTAGTCTTCGCATGAATTATATAATCGACACATGTCGAGCGCATTATTCTACGATAAGCGTTGCAAATAGCCGGAGACACGTTATAGTCTATTGGGGCGATATAATTATAACGGCGCATGGGGGCATTATTTTAAACCTCTCCTCGAGACTAATGAGAGTATGGTTATTCATAAAGACAGCGTCGTCCCGATGAATGCAAGGTTCCCTCCCCTTATGCGACGCGCGCGCGCGATAATCCTTTCTTTCGTTATAGTTCGAGAATAGTATCTCTTCTTTTTGCCTCTCTTATCAATGGACTAATTGATTTTTATTACGCGTCTGCTTTTCCGCGAGATGCGAACGGATGTTGGCTTTTAAACGGCCTGTATCTGACAGCGGAGAGTTATCGCAAGATGGGGCGGGGATGAGGGGAATGTGACTAACAATAAGAGCCGCGCGATGATAACGCGACGTCGATAATTTTGCAATAATAAACGATAATGCGAGCCCTCGTCACGTGTGGCGAACCGCAAATTACTTTGCTCACAAAAATAAACATACCCACATTGCGCAACCATGATGTCTTCAAACACGCATCGTTACGATGCACATTTGCGTTGGGAAAGGTACGGTTTTCTTAACCGTTAATCTTAAATTAGATTTATTTCGAGAGACCGTGTGGAGAATTTCTATTTATATTAGTTACATAGCAAGGAAGTGTTGATGGAAAATTTTGATTTTTACGATCTCTCCTTGAGCTTTCCTTCAAGTTTATCAAATATTTGAAAAATAAAAATAAAATTATATATATATATATTATATATTTTTTTTTTCTTCTCGCTATTACATATATTTCTATTTTTTAATTTTTGTATATTTTTCTTTATTAAATATTTTTATTTAAACAATATAAATATATAATAATGAGAAATATAGAAAATGAAGAATTTAGATAAAATTTAATCCCAATAATAATAAATAAAACTATAATTTTATATATCTAACAAAGGAAGTTGATAAAGAACAATGCAAAATAATAATCGGTTGATTGGATAAAAAAGGAAGAAATTTATATTATTAATTAATTTATTATTATTATTAATGGCAATGTGTATAAGGAAGATTAATTATTGTATATTTATAACATTATAGTACTCGAGAAAGATTATATACCGAACTTTAAACTAACGATAAGTCTTTGTGTATTTTAGGCGATGGCACCTGCCGGGATGTAGCTTCGACGGGGGAGTCCATGAGCGCGGTGCAAGCTCGTCAGGAAGAGGCGAGACGCAAGAGACGCAGGAAGAGACGTTCCGGCTCATCCGTAGTATCCTCCTGCTTCCAAGGTAAATTGGAGGCACAGATCGGCGTCGAGCAAAAAGAAAAGAAGAGAGAGTTCTAGCGCTTCTTTATCTATAGAAATTTGCGCAATCTTCCGAATCCTATCGTAAGATAGAGAAAGAGAGAGAGAAAGAGACCGGGAATTACGTATAGAATGGCCGTACTTATCTTCCGATAACTAATACGCACTCACCCCTCGTACGTAGCACACCTCTCTCGCTACGGTGACTTTGCAGTAGTCTCCTCCGTAGGTATGTGTGACCTTGGACAAGTGTTTGGAACGTTCGAGAAACTCGCGCGGAACGGCGATAATCGATCGCGCAAGCGGCCTGGAATTTTACGCGACCCGTCGCTTGGTTATAAACACCGGAAATTTACATCTCTCCTTCGCCCCTCTCCCATCAAGAGGGATTCGAAGCGTTCCCTGCGCAAGAATGTTATCTCACAAAGTGACAATTATAATAATGCCAGAAAATTTTTTCCCGAGATAGAACGGCGAAGATCAGCTCTGTCTTTTTTTATCCGCAGAATTTTTAACGTAATCCGAAAAAAGAAATATCAATTTATACGCGAGATCGGTTAATATTCTACGCCTCTAAACTGGTGTTGTATGTCTCTAGAAGAACGGGCGATCGGAATTTAATCCGAGTTGTGCGCAGCTGGCAAATACGGTTATTCGGCCACGGAGTCGCTCGCACGATCGATACACGGCCCACGGAGAGCCACGAATTCGCTCTCCGCACGAGTTTTCGCTCTTACGAATGTTGTCACAATTTATTCGATTCCAGAGCGCGACGAGGATGATTTGCAAGTCGTAACGTACCGATTGTAATTAATTAATGTATTTTATAATACACACACTTAATATTTTTTAATCAGTTTATTAAAATAATTGAATCTTGTAAAAGAGTCAAAAAATTCCAAAAAGATAATCATTATTGTTTTCGATTTCGCTCAATTATATTAGCGGGGATAAAAATAATATCTTACAAAAACTTTCGATAAGTATGTTAAAACTAAATAATTGTAATTAAGGAAATATTAAAGTTGAAATCGCGCATATTCTTGGACATTATTTGAGGGATAAAAGAATTTAAACAATTCAAGTTATCAAAATTAATTCTATTTTTATTAAAAACGTAAGTGTAAATCTATTGTTCGATTTGAAGAATCGATACATCTCAGTCGTTTGATGAAATTAAAATGACAAGAGAGAGACTTCTAATTATATATATTAAATTATTAAAAAATATTAATTTTCAAGTCGAACGTCATCCAGATCAAATTTACATTTTCTCGGCTGATGCGTCATTTCATGTGATCGATTCGAGAGCCCCGGCTCGGCTCGAGAAACTTCCAATCCCTCTTGGAACTATACAGCATATATATACTATTCCTAAGGTCGATAGAAAGAGAGGTTTGTCGAAATTTATATACTCTATATCTGCGGATCATTGATCGTTAAATTATCAAAGACAATGTTTCTCAAACATCATGCCATTAGCAGCAATGATCACGTCATTAAACCGAGCGATCGATTTTTCGTCGTAACATCATTTTCCCTAGGTAAATCGCAGAAAGCTATTATTGCGCACATACGTGGGTCGACGAACGCGCAATTTTCGCACTGGACGCTATATTCGTTTCGTTGTTAAAATTGATGTTACAGAGAACGCGAGAGGTAAAGACTCGCGGAGGCATATTATCGGCTTCTGGTTGCTAGGCGCTAGCGACGCTGCCATTCGCCTGTATCCGTATAATCGGAGCGAGAAGTGGTTGAAAGAGGGGGTGAAGAGAGAAGAGCGGGATGCGCGCGGGCAACGCGGAGACGCGGCAACGTAGGCTCGAACGGGGGTAGGGATGGACCCACGGATGGTATGAGACGCACGGAGGGTCCTCCAAGAGGAAGAGAAGGAAAGGAGCCGCGCGATAGCTCCGGTCGCGGACTTCCGAGAGAGAGGGAAAATTCGGTGTATGTGCGTCGTAGTTCCACGTTCCACGCTCCGATCTCGGCCACCCCCTCTCGACCTTGACATTGACTGCCCGTCAGAACAGGACAACATCGCGCTGTCACGCGCATTGAGCGTTCAAGAGAGACGCAGCCTATCTGAATCCAGGGATAATTGGGCGTAACAATCATGATGGGAACGCGTAGTCGAAAAAAAAATTGATTTTTTTTCTTCTTCTAATATTCCTGGAATTTGTTCTGACTGGCGAAGGAGATTCTTGCGCATCTCCGGGAAAACAGATGTTCTCTCGTTAGATGTCAAAGATGCGTAGATGTCGAAGAATCGTTATAAAAAAAGAGCCGTGAAAGAAAAGCGTCTCCGATCGATTCGATGTTGGATTCTCTCTTTTATCAAGTGACAATACGACGCGATGCGACATAATTGCCGTCGATCGCATGCTCATGGAACGACGCGCAATTCCACGACAAATGAATATCACATCGATTCATCGCGGTGAATCCATTGTATATTGGTCCATTCGCGGAATGAAAAGGGTGCAATATTTCTCATTCCAATAATTTTTGAGAAATTTGAGCGATTTGCGAAACTCGTCAAAATGAAATCATCCAGACCGTTTTTTTTTATTTTCTCCTTTTTCCTTCTCTTAATAAAACTTATTTGGTTCGAAAGATGAGCATGTAAAACTCGTATTGTTGTTATAGAATTATACAAGCTGACCGGAGAAGTTCTCGGGGAGGGTGCTTACGCCTCGGTCCAGACCTGTACGTCCCTCTACACGGATCTCGAGTACGCTGTGAAGATCATCGACAAGATCCCCGGACACGCGCGTGCCAGGGTGTTCAAGGAAGTCGAGACGTTCCACCATTGCCAGGGCCATCCAAATATTATACAGCTAATCGAGTTCTTCGAGGACGAAGAGAAGTTCTACCTCGTATTTGAGAAGATCAACGGTGGCCAATTGTTGAATAGAATTCAGGAACGGGTTCACTTCACCGAGAGAGAAGCGAGTCAAATCGTCAAAGAGATTGCGAGCGCGCTAGACTTTCTTCATAAGAAAGGTAATTTTGAATAATAAACATGAAGCGAATTTAACGAGCTATGAGTAAAATAGGAATTGTCGAACAAAATATTGATTAACGCTCTTCTGTATGTGTGTTCAGGGATCGCTCATAGGGATCTCAAGCCCGAGAACCTCTTGTGCGTGTATCCGGACAAATTGACGCCGATCAAGGTATGCGACTTTGATCTTGGATCAGGTATCAAGTTCAACAACTCGCTGTCTAGTCCTGTGGCAACGCCGCAACTTTTGACACCGGTGGGTAGCGCCGAGTTTATGGCGCCGGAAGTAGTAGAGGCCTTCATCGGCGAGGCCAATTACTACGACAAACGTTGCGATCTCTGGAGCCTCGGTGTCATCATGTACATTCTGCTCTGCGGCTATCCGCCCTTCTACGGCAACTGCGGCACTGATTGCGGCTGGGGCAGGGGGGAGAATTGTCAGGCCTGTCAAGAATTGCTGTTCACCAGTATTCAGGAGGGTAGATACGAGTTTCCCGATAAAGAGTGGAGATGCATCTCCGAGGATGCGAAAGATTTAATCAGGGGCTTACTCGTCAAAGAGGCACACCAGAGGTTCAGCGCCGATAGTATTTTGAAACATCCTTGGATTAATCCCGGACCGACTTCCGTCGAAACTGGCGATCGATCACTTACCACACCCCATATCATAAGGTAAGTTTTCCCAAAGTCGAGTTTATCTCTCATTCTCCATCTCCGTCAGTCGTTTTATTCTTAAATGTAACGCATCTGCAATTTATCTTTAGGAGGAACAACTCCGCAAGAGAACTCTCAGCATTCGCTGAGTCCGCAATGGCTGTGAATCGTGTGGTACTTCAGCATTTCTCTCTAAACCTCGAGGAGCTGGCGGAGAACCGGGAACCCAGACTGTCTACATCGTCGACTGACGACGACAATCATCCGTACGGTCACATATCCGATTCGAGCAGCGAATTGTCCGAGAACAGCAAGCACTTGACGACGCATTCCTCTAGCGAATTTGATGGTACGCGACAAAAGTCATGCTCTGTGCGCTCTAGCGTCGACCTGAACGATTCTAAGATCATTGGTAAAAATCGCGTCATAGGCAAGGACTCGCTGCAGAATTTGTTTGGGCTGTCACCGCCGACCGAGAGTCGTTTGATGCAACGCCGTTTGAAGGCACGCTCCGATCTACTCGAACGTCAGACTGGTAAAGCGGTAATTGCGTCTCCGAGTGGCTGAGAGGTCGCAGTAGTACCGCCGATCGCTCTTTCTCATTATAGTATCTCTTTGTAGTTACGAGGACGCAAACGATGTACAATACTTTTTTCCAATGGCTTAGGAAGCTAACGTGTAGCGTAAGTCGATTCTGATTCTGCGCGAATATAACGAATAGGCTCAATCCATTTACGGTAGTGACGATAGCGATAATAATCGAATAAAAAGTATTTTCGCCGCGAAAATTGTTCGAAAATAATATCTCACAGTTATCTTTTCTTTTTCTTTTCAGTAGCTGTAAGCTTCCTTTGTTTTAAACTTTCGGTTTTTTAGCAGACAGTTTGATGACAACCAGATTATCTTTTTTCCAAGATAAAATTCCAGTTGTCGCCTATTAATTGCAAATTTATTAATAACGTGACATTACAGTTGTAATATTACATAGCATACCTATTAAAGTAATATATAAAAAATGTAAAATAAGAGATATTTGTTTAGAATGTAAATCTTGATTGCAACATAATATATGCATTTGTAAGTGTACATTGAAACGTGCACGTACATAAAATGCACATTGTGGTATGTAAGAGAAACATTTTACATAATCGGTGCAAAACAAATTAAGATAATTATATCGCAGTTTGACTTTGACATTACGCGCGAATAGATCTTGGAATTAAAAGCAAATCTGATTTCATCAAACATCGCGTAATCTTCGCTGCGTGTTGCTCATTATTCACGCAGTCATATATTGTTACATATTGTACAGAGCTATTTACACGACACGCGCATCTAACATTATATCACCATCATCCGCAGAAAATCGACGTTCAAATATTTTACTCATCCACATGTCAGCATTTGTATGCAAACGAGTCAACATTGCAAAACATCCCGAGGATGATTCGGGAGTACATTGAGCGTCGATTCTGACGCAATCTTATCCCTTCGCTACATACCAGACACGTACGTTGAGACATACGCGCATTCACGTGTGTACACAGATTATTAACAAAAAAGAAAAGAAGAAAGAGTGAAGATCCTCGTGATCGTGATAGTTCGTGTGCTACTCTAACGCACGAATGCTTTATTACGTAAATTATTTTTTTTTTTTTCGCGAATTCCCTTCAGTTAAAAAGAATTTAAAAAAATAAAAAAACAAAAAAATCGAGACAACTGACGCAAGGCAAAAAGATGTTCCTTTTACTGCTTTTTTGATATTGTTTCAAGTATATTCGAGCCATAATATACATATATATGTGTATACATATATATATATGTATGTATGTATGTATGTATATATGTATGTATGTATGTATGTAGGTATATGTATATCTTCGAACGGAATAAACGAGTGAATGTGTCTCAGCCCACAGGTGCAGATTATAGTTTGCTCATATATAGATTAATAGAAATGCGATAGATCGTAAGTCAATGCAAGATTTCAAAACGACATTCAAAGAGTGGAAGCGCGAAAGTGGATGAAAAGAAAGAATGGTCGCTCTAGTTTCGTTTACAATTTCGCATTTTTATGCTTAAATCACGAGATAACGTTTATCGATAATAATGTTACATATTTTCGTAGAGCTTTATTGACCTTAAAATTGTTTTATATATAATGCTAACCCAAGTCACGATAATGCTTTATATCTTTTTTTCTACAAATTATTTGCATTCTAAATTTTTCTTCGTTCCGCTATTATTATTTCTCTGTTGCTTTATTACGTGTTTTAAAGAGAAAAAAATACATATGCAAAGAATTTCTCTCATTCACTTCTTGCTGATGCGATGGACCGATTTTACTCAGGACAGCTGGGAGACCGCTGCGTACGTTATTCTACATAAATATATGCTCGTACAGTTGGAAAACTGGGAGAAAATATAAAAAGCTATTTGTATGTGTAAGATTTACAGAGCGCAGGCCTTCCACAATGTTAATATCAGCGATTGCGTCAGCATTCGCTTCAGGATTTCGGGATCTTGTAATTTTGACAAAGAAGAGAGAGAAGATTAGGAGGACTGCGAATGTAATATAATATGCGTTTGTATATTAAAATTGCATCATTGGAAACTTTCTTAGAAAGTCATTCGCTTGCTGTAAGCAGATATGGCTTTTGTCAACTTCTGTCTTCTTTGTACTTTGTAAGTACCAATAAGATAAAAATTAGTGTTTATAGCGCTCGCGCGGGTGGAGATAAGATTTTATATATATGTATGCACATATATGTATGTGTATGTTTATGTGTATATATATATGAAAATCTCCGTGTAAATAGAAGAGCTACGATATAGAGGTATGGAAAGCAATATACAATGCGAGTTCTCTTATATAAGAGAAAATGTTGAAAGATTATAATATATTTGTCGGCCTCTTTGCGCAAAGCTAAAAAAAATACTTTGTTTCTTAATCAGCCTTAGCATGTCAGAATTTATCAATCGTAAAAATTAATTTCTCCCTTGTCTTTTTCCTTTGTTTTGCGCAAAGTTCCATACGATATACAACTCATGTCAAGCAATTAAGCGTACGCTCGAAAAGCTTCAAAATTGTTCATTATCGTTTTTTTATCGGATCGCGAAAAGAGAGAGAGAGAGAGAGAGATTTTTTTTGTATCGAGCGTGCGTATGAAGTATCGATATAAGCTCGAATGTATAAGTGAATACTCTTCAAAAGAAAGAAACGAAAGAGGAGAGAAGTAATATATATAAATATAAGAGAGTATATAAAAGTGTATGGAGTATAAATTGTGCAAATGTTGAAGTGTGCAGAACGTAAAGAAAAAAATATAAAAGGAAAAGAAAAAAATATACAAATGGCCATAATACGCAGATCTGTAAGCGTAACGAATTTAAGATTATATAATAAAGCGCGAGAGTATATTAGATGTGTGTGTATGTATGCGCGGATGTGTGTAAGATTGCGAACGAATAAAGGAGAAGCGTGTGAAAAATGAAACTAATTACTAGCCTTTAAGAGGAAAAAAGCACTTTGTTGTAAGTTTATATAGCATAAAGGTACCGCTGAGTCATACCGACCAGAGTATCAGATTGTTGTTTACTTTAATCCTTTTACATTTTCACACATATATCTCTCGATACGAGCGAATCAATTTTTAATAGATTTTTGTTCGCTCATATACACATACATGCATCATGAGAGCTTAATAAAAATAATATAATCATTTTGAAGATTGAAATATTGTGATAATGCTTTTCGCGCGCCGTGGTTGGACCATATAATGTTTGAGTACTCGGTATAGCACAGCGGTCGGTCAGCTACATACATGCGAAATGCGAACGCTATCATTCTCATTTTCTTCTCTGTATTATGCAGAGTGAGTGTTAAGGTGGGTATACACTTAGCGAATGCGAACGTTCGTTGTTATCATTCAGCAGATATATACGCCAAAGCGAATGCAAACAGAACGTTCGATTCGCATTCGGCTCGATTCCCTCATAAGGCGGTACATCAAAGACCATTCGTGCGAGATAAACGTTCAAAACGTTTCACAAGACGTTCGCATTCGCTGTTCATTCGGTGTTCGTTCGCTAAGTGTATACCCATCTTTATATAAGTCGTTTGCAGAGCGGAAGTTATAACGAAGGAGGATGTAATCCGTGAAAGACGTTGGTTCGTGTCGTGTTCACGTCGTACCCATCGCGTCCATATAGTACGGAAGATCCTAGAGCGAGAAAGAACAGAGTCACGATGCGAGGGGAGCGAGTAAAGATTTCGTACACTTTTTTTCTGAGAAAAGGAACGAGAAAAATGATCACATCATATATCTTGAATGATATGCATCGTATCTCGTTCCTCTCGTTTTCTGCCCGCACACTCTTTGTCGAGCCATTTTTCTGCCGCGAAATTCGCATATCTTTATGAAGAGGAGAGCGCATCTTTCTCTTTATGAAAGAAGAAAAAAATAGAGATATTATCAAGCACTTGTGTGTAAAAGATCATCGCCCGATGATCTTTAATTTCAGATGAGTATTCAGTCTGTCGGAAAATTAAAAAAAAAAAAAAGGAGTGTGCGGCAACTCGACACGAACAGATTTTGATTGCACTTTTCATATTCTTGTAATCGTAGTCGATATATCGATCGAAGAGTGGGATAGTAAGAGAAAAAAAAAACAGAATGTAAATAAGATTTATCTAGTAGCTATAGTGCCTATATCCTAAAAAGAGTAGATCGATAACGCTCCCTGAATTTTATCCTACTCCCTTCATCTCCCTTCCGCATCTTTCCACATTGTCCCTTCATCCTTCAAACACAAGACGTCCCCTATTCACAACCTTCTCTAAAATCAATTCTCCCTTCCCCGTATCCTCATAATCGAAACATTCCTCATCCTCCAAACCGATCACCGCCGAATCTCTTTTTCCCATGTCACACGATCCCTTCTTCCACGCGTCCCAAGAAAAAAAATTGTTATAAAACGGAAAATGGCCAAAAAATATTTTTTATTTTTCATACCCACTTGTATGTAGAATATATAACGATATATTTTTTTGACACGGTTGAGAAGACATGGAGATTGCGGAGAAAGGAAAGCGGTCGTATCGCATTCTTGATCGCTCTCTCGTTTGAAATTGTCCCGAGAGAGATATCGGGGGATGCGATAGCTTTTCTTTCATTTCTTGCGTTTGGTGCGATATCTTACTGCTTAGTATTAGACGTTTTTGTAAACCGGAATCGCTCTTCAGTTCAGCCAAAGGGGGGGAGAGAGAGAGAGAGAGAGAGAAAACGTTTGAAAACAAAGGCTAAAATCCACTTGATAACGAGCCCACTACGATTTTCCATTCTGTTATAGAAAAATATTCAGCACGCGCATTTTTTTTTTTTTTTTTCTTGTAAAGAAAATGTAACGAATTGAAATTCTTTTCAATTTTATTGTAAGATTTGATCGATAAAATTAAATTTACGCGTCATCGGTATCTTTTTCACGTATGTAAACGGGAGCGATTGTCGGATTCTAAATGTTACATCGCAAGTCATAGGAGCAGTGAGCAGGAGGCGCTAATTTTTTGACGTACTTTTATTCGTATTTAAGTGGCGCGCGTTTTAGCCTAGCGAAACATGTAAATGTTGAGACTGGATATTACGAACGTACAAAAGAACCTTTATTATATCTAAACTATGTAAAATATGTTGATTGCTCCACGATTCATAATCGTCGCGTCTATAAAAACAAAAAGGAAAAAAAAAACAAAAAAAAATATACTCGACATAAGGCGAGTTAGTTTCGATTCCCGAGCAACAATTCCTACGACTCGAATTATCCATAAATCTGATTGCAAACAACCAGGCAATGGCGTGATTCGAAGAAAGAGAAAATCTTTGTCATTAATCCTTCATGATTGATCATTAAAATGTATATTTTTTAAGTGAAATATTAAAAAATTTACTTTATTACGTACTTTCTCCTTGACACATACACATATACACGCATCCCTCGATCACACTTATTTTTATTTTCTCAATTTATTTATCATACGATAAAGTCCGCGCCATTGTTTTGTGATCGTTGAATCGAGACGCTCAGTCAGATTAATCTCGTTCCATCGTAATCTCAGAGAGATCACGATTATATATATACAATAGATACAACATACGATACATAAGCGAGCATATAAGAAAGAATGTTGAATTTCTTCCGCGATTAATTCTCGGAAGGCCAATTTTATTGATAAACGGAATACGAAACGAGTTATATTAACCAAAAAATATATTTCATCGGAATCTGAAAACTTAAATTTTGCTCTTGAGGCTCCGAGGATTAACGTTTCACGATCTCTTTAATAAAGATGTACGATAACTTAGAGGAAAGGTCTTAGCTCAAGACATAGATAGATTTGTGTAAAATCGTGTCCATGTCGAAAGAATTTGTTAAAAGTAGAATGTAGGGATAAAATTGAGAAATTTATAACTCGATTAAATAGGATATATCGGGGCAGATCGATTTGAAAATGATTTCTGACGCTATTTCGGCAGGGACAATGTATTCGACATGGTCGCGGTTCCAGAGCACATTGACGTGAGAGATCGCCGAGAGATCATAATTAATTTCGTACGTACACGCCGTCCTTGCGCGTCGACATTTAAGTCGGCCACAAGCGTATATACGAGTACAAATCCTTTAACTTTCGTGTTAACATCTAGATACGTGGAGGTATCTCCTAACGAGCGCCGAAAATTTTCGTCGGGATGGTCATTTCGAGCAAAAGAAACAAGTCATAAGTGAAATGTATTCCTATTCTAAATAGTCGTGATATTTTTTCCCCGAGATACAGTCGAACCTCTATATTCTTAACTCTTAGCTTTCGTTTAAATACCTTCTCCTGCGCTGTTTTCCTTTATTTTTTGCCATCTTCAGGCTACGTAGAATAAAAATGTTATGTGCGTAATTTAAAAAAGAGATGACATTTTCATTTTGTGCGCACGTGCATTGGAACAAAAATAGGGAGGGAATAAGAGTAAAGTGAGATAGAATGTTAAGAGTAATAGAGAAAAAGTCTTTGAGATCCGATGGGCCAAAAATACAGAGGTACGACTATAATTATCCCGAGAAATTATATCAATACTTTTTACACTTTTTATAGAACACTCTGTACATCGGCGAAAGTGACTGGACGGATATATAGAGTCGAATCGACGTATCCTGAGCTCTTTATTCTTAGGGCATTTTCCTATTTTTAATTAGTCGAAATTCCGTAAACTCGGTTCTTATACTTTAAATTGATTGCTTGATTTTAGGCCAATCATTAGAAAGAATAGAGAGATATATTGCCCCAGAGTTCGCCGATTTATTAAAGATACGAAGATTCGATTATTATATATCCGACGGATTTCTAGTTATTGATCCATCCTTTTGTTGTTCCTCGGAAACGATGCCGATTTATCCTCTTCTTGGACTAAATAAAGAGTCGCATTTCACTAGCCTCAGTCGACAACGAAAAGAGCCATTGAAAGCTGAAGGATATTTTCAGATCAGTTACATCCTATAGAAAAATATTATAGCTTTGGGGATACTAATTGGATATACAATTTAAATACGGCTAATCATAAGGAACAAAAAAAAAAAAAAAAAATCGGTGAGGGAAGATACATAATCCTTCTCCGGAAGAAACACTGCCGATCGCGCAACACGCTTTCCATTATATGACAAAATGATCAGGAAGCGAACCTTAAAATCCTTCTCCGGTATCCTTGACGAGATTTCAAATATTTTTCTATAAGGACTCGAGATGCTCTCCGTGATAAAATCGTAAGGAAATTCGTCCTCTATATCAATTAACAACCAGCGATCGCGTAAGAATCTACCTTGTTGACCTTTTCCGATGTTTAATTGCAGTTACATGGTTTCGAGATTAACGAGATTTGTTGTTAATAAATCTTGAAACTATTCTATGAAAAAGAGAAAGAGTGAGAGAATCGCACGGTGTGATCCTCCAATTGCTACATATACTCTTCGATTACGCAACAACGGAGTTATCGTCATGTATCAGTAGCATGTCCGTAGTAAGACATCATCATGTAATGTACGTCATATCGCGAGCTTTCTCGTATCACTGTACCATCTCTCACCGCTACCGAAGTAGTGATGTAATCGATCTTAATTCTTCGATACTAAACAAAGTACGAGGGACTTGAGAGAGAGGTGATCATGGTACTTGGCGATGTACGTGAATTAACGTTATATCAATGGCCGATTTCCGAGAATTTATGGAGCGTTACGAAGTTGCGAAGCGAGTTTGATTAGACGTGATTACCGCGTACAGATTGTACGTAAAGAAACGTAACGACTGTAACGTCCTACGATAATTGCGAGTCAATACGAGGATGCTGAGAGAAATATTTCTTTTGTATTATACGAGAAAACGAACGACAAGTACAAGAGAGACTGAGAGTATGTGTGTGAGACAGAGAGAGCACGTGAGCAAGACCAAAATTTTATCGAGAAAGAGAGAGAGAGAGAGAGAGAGATTTTCGTTTTCCCGTGCGAAAGAAAAAAAAGAAACATAGAGAACAGCCGCCTCTTCTCTTCTCAAAAATTTTATTCATTGAAACGTAGACGTTTAAAATCGGCAAATAGAGGCGTGAACAGAGATAGCGCGCGGATGTTAACGACGATAAGAGGTGAGGACAGGTATTAAGATCGATAAGAGGAAAACGAAAGAGTCGAGATATTTGTAACATTGGTGCGTCAGATTTAACCATTATTAGCCATATACTTTACTGGAATATATGAATTATTAATGGGAAAAACCGAAAAAAATAAAGAGAGAGGCAAATATGAAAAATCGTTATATTTCTTGAAATTTTCCTAATCTATAATAGAGAAATCTATAATATTCGTTCATTTTCTCGTAGCGTATTATTCTTCACTCTTTATAGAGGATTTTATTTACAGCTGTCAGAAATATAGCGCGAAAACGTTAGCTTGATATAAAATTATAAGCGCGCAACACGATTCTCGTGTTTCTTCTCGAGACGAAGACGCTTTGTCACCCGCGTTTTCTTATTTCCAACAATGTTATTTCGCAGGCAATATCGATCAAATAGGGGACTCCCATACGTCGCAGCACGCACGTCCTCGATAGCCTTAACTCCTAGGCGGAGACACTCAGTGGTGTATTGTTAGGGCGGACAATCGGGACGGAAGTTCGTCATCGTATTTCCAAAAAATATGTCCGAACGGCAAACAAATTCGTACGACTCGAGACCGGTAACGTCAAGGAAATTGGAGAGGCCACCGTTTAAACTGTGTTTCTCGAAAAATCAGCAAACCGGAAGATCCAACACTTGCATATCGAAAACAAACGGTATGTCACAAAATCGTTAAAGATACGTCCTATGAATATGGAGAGGGGAAAAAAAAACAAAAAAACGAATTGTAATTCGGTCGAAGAATCCGCGATTAGAAAGATCCGGTGATTTTTTGTGATGTACTGATTTCAAATGACATATGTCAGTAATAGAAATTTATGAAGCTTTCATATTAAATCTAACACACACAGAGCTGCTTATTGAAAATTAATGAAACTCCCACATAAAGAAGTTCTCATTACGAAGTTAATTTACAACGAGTCTTCGTAGGTATGAGATTACGTGATTTTAATCGACTTGTCAAATAAGAAAGAAGGTTCAAAATATACTCTTAAAAAGAGCATACGAGCATATTTCACGAAGAAGAAATTATATCGTATTACATGTATATGGAAGATTTAAACTCATAAATCGGTTATGCATATTTGCGAATAAGTTTTTTAATTTAATAATTTTTTGTACGGTTAAAAAGAGGCGTAAATTAATTTATTGTCTTCTTAGTAAATCAACTTTTTTTTCTCCCTTTTAATTAATAACTTTCCTTTATTATACGTACAAAACGATATTAAATCTCTATATTTTTAATTCGTCTGCTGATATATATAATATTATAAATCATGATATATTATATACAAAAAAGATGATAGAGAAATTGAAAGAGGAATTTCCTCGTTTACATGTAAATTATAAATATATTTATCCGTCACACAACTCTCTCTCTCTCTCTCTCTCTCTCTCTCTCTCTCTCTCTAATAACATTTGTTTATAATAAAGTCGCATTTTGATTTCGATTCCCGTGAATCGAGCATACAAATATTTATAATACAACCTGAATAAATGCGCACGCGAGGTACAAATAAATTACAGCGGACTTTGTGACGCCGAAATTCTACTCGAGGGAACTCGAGGACACTCGGAATGCAGACGTAAGCGATACGATTGAGAGAATCGCTGCTGAACAGGATAGAAATCCGAGGAATCTTTACCAATCACCATTGTTAACCAGTCACACGTAATTTTTATTTTTCGACAATTTATCCCATCTATTTTTTAGTCATTCATCGCTCTAACGATTAATTTCGACAATTTCCAGTTACGGTTGGTGGCACGATAAAGGGATACAACCGAAGGAAACGCGATTTAATTTTCATAAGAGAACGTCAGACCTGGTGAGTTTCCAGATGAAAATTTACGCCGAGGATCGAAATTTGAAAAGTCGTAAACAATGAACGCAGGGTATAAATCGATATTATAAAATATTCATCATGGTATTGACGTATAATAATTGTATTTCAGTGATAATAGTCTAAATCGGAATATATACTGATTATTATAATAATCTTTGTACTTTTAGGATCTTTCTTTCTCTCAACAAGTTTATTACATCAGGATAGACATTTTAATTCTGCATATTTTAGAAAAAGAATATTCGATTTTACAGATGGATCTCCATATTTTGTCTATCTTTACCCATTTCAATTCTTGCGCGCTGTTTTCTCTTACTACAATATTTCACATTTCACGTGATTATTATACACATATATAATGAAAATATCGTTATCTGATCAATTTAAGATAATAATACGAACGTTTTTTTCAAGAATAATATGAATAATATCGAGAAAGAACCGATCTTTTATTCATTTATTTATTAAAGGAAAAATGTCTCTTTATATAGTACATACGTCAAATATGTTATATATTTCTTAACAAATAATTTATAAAATAAAAGCCTCAAATATTTGTATAAAAGCTAATAATAAAAGAGAAAGGAAAATTACGATCGAATATATACAATAACCGCGGGATGAAAATTTCTCTCATCTTTCGGCGGTGAGAATCCGATTTCGGCAAGTTGGCCTTTTCGTTGGAGTTCATCATCTTTCTTTCCAAGTCGTATCTCGTGAATCATTGAAGAAAGGACAACAAGAAAATATTGTTAAAGTATCAAATTAACACACGCTCGAAATATGGTTAGAAAACACAAAGGAAAAAAAGATCTAAATTATAGTTAAAACAGGTACCTCTTCCTTCAAATAAGCGCACATTGACAAGTTGGCAAAACGTCGCGTACGTGATAAGATATATATTAATATCTGATAATAGTAATAATAAATGATATGAAATTTATCTGGAGTCGTCGAGTGTGAAGTCGCGACAAAGGAAAGCGCGCGTAACCACGGCCGTTTCGCGCCAAAGAGGGCGCCCTGTCACGCATCGCGCAGGCGCGAGCGCGCGTTTTTATCGCTTCGATATATCGCGGCGTTCCCGCCGTTTCGCGGCCGACCAATCGGCGGCCGCAATTCGCCGCGCCGGCTCGTTAACCTGCCAGTCGTCACCAGAGGCCGCGGGCCGGAGCGATCGCGGCATATCCCGGTATTCTCGGATCCGTCCGCCCGCTGTTGTGCGCTACCGGCAGCCGTTAGTGAACGATCGTATCGCCAGTGGTCCGCGGGAAACGATTTGTAGAGAAAAAGACGATGAACTCCGCTGTGGTTGGGCACACGCGACTCCACGCAGAGGCCAGCTTGTCGAAATCGGAGGAATTCTCGCCGCCTGAGAGGTGAGGGAAATTTTCATTCTGCGAAAACTTCTCTCATCCTGTTGCTTTTCGTGAGGAAGAGGAGGGTAGGGGGAGGAAGGGGAAATCTCAGACAGGTGCCCACCCGCGCGTGTTCGCTAGTTGCCACAGGTTAAATTGAAAGCATCAGAGCTCTTTCTCTTTCTCTCTCTCTCTCTCTCTCTCTCTCTCTCTTCCTTCCTCTCCCAGAAATACATTTTTATTTTTCTGACCTGATCTGACCCTTACACCATAAGGGACGCCACAAATAGCATCGAAAGCACGATCGATCGTTGCTGCTTTGTTGTGTTTTCGAGCGTAATATAACTCGATATAACGATATTATGGCTGAGAATTGACGCTATCGAGAAATTGCCACGCTTGCAGTTGTTACTTCAGAGTTTTCTCTTGTGTTTTCATTAGTGATTAGTTTTAATTATTTGAAGAAATTTACATGCTGGTGTGAAATTGAATATCTCAAACAAGTTCTGTACGAAAATAAATAACGACACATCACGCGTATTCGGTAGACGTGAACTTGGAGCAAAGATTAATCTACATAGAATATCATTTTTTTGTTGTTTGTTCCTCCTTTGTTTGTGATTGTGTGAATTATGATATGTTCATGAAATTTATATATTTGCTGTTATGTATAGATGTTATTATTTTTAGTGAAAAGATGTCTTTCATAAAAGAAAATACAATTGAATTATATAAATCTGTAAGAAGTACAGGCGATTTTTTTTATGCGATGAATATATCACGTTGCGATCTCTATGATTAATATCTAATATAGCTTGCAAGACCCAAGGATATCTCCTTTTTTTATTCACAGTACCTGTCCAGTTTTTTAAAAGTTTGCTGTGAGAATTTAATATTAAAATTTGGCAAATATAAGAATTCATATATATACATATATATATTTGTAGAAAATAGTCATGAATAAAGATTCTTCTTTATCATCACCCTGGTGGAGCAGGTTCATATAATTTATTTGTAATCAACTTATAAATAAGGCAATGTGTATATGTTACACTGAAATGAATCTTCTATGTTTGCAGCAAGCGATTACGCTTGGACGACGGGTGCAATAACAATTTAAACAGTACTGTCAACAGCGAGTCTCAAAATACAAGATGGTCATACTCTGGAAATGCCAGTCTCATAGAACCTGAAATCCTAGAAGATATGGGAGTTAGTATGTTGGAAGATGGTATAGTGAACTGTGAAAAAACATCTGGAGACTGTATAATTTTACCAGCGAATTTAGTTAATAACAAAAAATCACCGATAGATGAAACTGACGGCTTTGAATATCAAGAAGAAGTTTATACAATTTCTAGTTCAGAAACTGTTAATGCAGAAAGGTGTGTAAGAAAAGGAAACTATCTTAACTCGTGTCTTTTTATTTATTTTTCACTTGAATTATTCTTACAGGATGCAAGATTTATGTGATTTGGATGAGTTAGCTATTTTTGGTGGCGTAGAAAATGAATCTGGCTATTCTTCGAGAATGGAAGCTGATTATTTTGGGGATTTAAAAGCAAACTTAACTAAAGAAAAAATGAATGCTTCTGCCGATAAGAATGAGCAAACTTGTTTAGATAATTTTTGTCTATTTAGGAAAAAAAGGAAACCTTCCATCGAAGGAGAAGACAAGTTTAACAAGTTATCGGATGAAATAATTTTGATGATATTAAAATGGTTACCTAAAAAATGTTTGGTAAAAAAGTATTTATAATCTGGAATATTGTACATACATATTTAACCCATAATTGTACATATTATTTATTTCTTCCATGCAGGTACGTTCTATGTTTGTATGCAAACGTTGGTGTCAAATAGCTCGCGACGAAGCATTATGGACTAGATTAGATCTAAGTAGTAAGGTTTTAAGTAAGGGCACATTAGGTCATATATTGCCTCGAGGGGTACAAATTCTAAGATTGGCGCAAGCAGAGATCGCGGATCCTATCTTTTGTGAGGGCAGTGAAGTTTTCAACAACTCTTACATTAGTAAATTACAATATTTGGATTTATCCATGGCAGTTATCTCGCCAATTGGTTTAGCTGCATTATTATCTAAATGTAAATATCTGAAAAAGTTATCACTGGAAAATTGTATAGTGAACAGAGACTGTTGTAAAGCCATTAGTCAAAACATTGAATTAGAAGTTTTGAATCTTACAATGTGCAAGAATATGAACATTGGATGTATCATGGATTTAACGAAGCTCAAAAAGTAAGATTACTTATTTCTCTCTCTCTCTCTCTCTCTCTCTCTCTCTATATATATATATATATATATATATATATATATATATATATATGTACACATTGTTTTTCAATCAATATATACATGATTGATAAATTATATTTCAGCTTAATTGTCCTTAATATGGCATGGTGTTCCTTGGATAGCGAATGTATGACTTTACTTTGTAAAACACTGCCGTCATCCATTATACGCTTGAATCTAGCGGGCTGTAGAAAAACAATGACTGATGATAGTAAGTATGAATGAATCGTATCATTTATCTCCTTTCACACACAAACATATATTTAAAAAAATATTTTTTTTCTTTTTAATTTCAGATGTGAAAAATTTGTCAAGAAGATGTCCAGATATTATAGAATTAGACTTGAGTGATTGTGCCATGCTTACAATCCACACTGTTCATAATTTATTAAATTTTTCAAGACTGGAACACTTATCATTGAGCCGTTGTTACAGCATTCCGCAGTCTGCATATATAAGATTAGCTCATCTGCCGTACTTATTATATTTAGACGTTTTCGGCTTGATGTCGGACTCTGTGCTCAAGTCATTACAAGCCAATTGCCGTGAAGTGCCGGAAATCAACAAATACCTCTACAGTTCTGTCGCACGACCAACGGTCGGTATTCGAAGAACCAGTATTTGGGGTCTCCGAGTTAGAGATTAAATTCAAATATAGACAATATTTTCATCAATTCATAATAAATCAAGAAACAGATTTTACCAAAGGAAAATCGATCTATAATACTGTATCTTTTTGCAAACAGACTGAATACTGTATTGATAAAATTAATTTAATTTTGAGAGGTATTTTCAATCCTTTTTTTTTCTTTTTTTGAGTAAGATATATATAAACATTTAAGGTTAATAATGTGTTCCTTTCTAAAAGTTTAATATTGAACTGTTGCTCAGGTATTCTTAGAAGCTTTATGTATATATATAATATTCTTAGCATAACATTTTGTGTGTGTACTTTTGATATTTAAGATATAGAATCACGGCTGTGCGAGACCGTCTTATTTACAGAAAGCTTCTGATCGTGATTTATTGAATTTTGTCAACAATTATTGTTTTGCTATATATTGATTTTTACAAGTAAAGATCTTAGAAAATTATTAAGTGTGGCTGGATAAATATGTTATAAGAAACGTTTCTAATTTACATATACCTAATCTAATACCTATTAAGTAAAAAATTATACACATTGGGTTACACATTGCTCTTTGTTCAAAGAGATTATCATAACATGGCATAATCGATCTCTCATAGTTTTGTTCTTTTCATTTATGTATATCCTTGTATCTAAAATACTAGTTTATATATCAGTTATTTCTTCTAGAAGTGTGCCGTTTGCATACGTTGCAATTATTATCACGGCGATTAATGCTTTTTTTTTTTTTTTACTGGGTGAACCAATTAGGAGGAGGCAGCGATCAACCAAAAGTTGATTAGTTATGCGTATACAACAGGCGCATTCCACTTAACGACCGCAATGCTCGCGAGCATCGTCTGTCTTTGTTTAACTTTCGGTGAACAAGGATGAAATGATACTACGAGCATTGCGGTTGTTGAGTGGAACGCGCCCAACCACCTATGTTTTTATGTCATCGGTCTAGTGATTTTTCGTGCCTCTCTTGCAAACGTGTCATCACTATCACTAACACCACGCGAAACTCTCGCATGCGCTCCATAAAAAAAAAAAAAAAAAAAAACTTCAGCCATATTGGTGTGTTGTATCGCTGTTCTCAGTGATTTCGAAGCTCAGCTAAGGTATCTCTCCCGAAGACCCAAACGTCGCTATCGTGCCCATCCGCGGCTGTCGGACACCCTGATCAGCGATCGTTTTTTTCCCGTGATTTTGTCTCGATCGCGGTTCATCGCGCACATCGATCTTCCCCAATGTTCGCACAGCCAAAAAAAGTTGGGTTAATGTTGCCACCTTGGATCGTGGAAATCGCTCTCGCTCGCTCGCACCTGCGAAAAACGTATCGCGATTATGAGGAGATCGCGTATTGTCTCGCGACAAGCTTTCCTCGAGACGCATACCATCGTCGCGAGAATCTTCGAGGATCTTCCGAAGCCGCGCATAATTGACGAGCTCCGCGCGCTGCTGTACTTTGTGTCACTCTACAGAACTTTCCTCGTTCTCTGAAATTCTGTCGCTCCTTTATCTGTTTTTCTATCAAAGTTCACGATCGCCGATCGCAATATCCCGTCGAGCAACATGTACGGGTTGATCGGTACGCCTTGATTACGCGAGATCGCTACAGCTGTTTCTTTATGTCATCCTGTATCGCGTGTACTTGGATGTAACAGATGACAAAGTTTTCCTCCGCGATGGACGACGAATCTTCTTTATCCACCTTTGATCCATCGAAGAAAATCGCATTACTCCGATCTTATTTTCCGCGTGTTCTGTTAGAATCAATCTGGCCCTACAAAGATTTATATAAATTCGTGATATCGGATATCGGATATTCGGTGAAAAAAAAAAACATCTTGAAGTCTTATGTTATGCAACAGAACCTTGCATATTCGATATTTTTGTAAGATACCTTTTATAATACTTAGCTTTGTAGAACAATATATTTATGGCTAGATATGCTTTATTACATTTTAATGGTCTTATATATTTGATACTTTTTATAGAAAATAGTACATCATGACGGATTCCATGAAATTTGGTCCAGAATGGTACGTAACTCATATTACTAGTGAAAAGTTAATTCGTTGTTTGTATTTGTGTTTATAATAATGTGATTATATTTATATCTCATATATAGGTTGCGCTCTGGTGGAAGTAGTGGAGGTGGTGGAGGAACCACATCATTGAGTACACCTCGGTATCAATTGGCAGAGCATAGATATGGTCGGGAGGAGATGTTGGCCCTTTTTGATCGCAATAATAAACCTCCAGAGCTGTTGACAACTTTTGCAGCGCTGTATGTAGAGAAGACTCAACTTCCATTGGCTCTTGTACAGATGACAGAGGATGAAACGGTAATTAGACACATATTGTATATTAATATTACAATACATTCTATATTATATGATTTATATTTTTATCGTGCAAGGTAACAGCTAAGTTTGATTTATTCTTGGTAATAATAGAAAGAAGGAAGCTGTCAAATTATGTTATTCTATTATTATATATTTTTATTTCTCATTTCCCTTCCCTTTACTCCATTCTATATTATGAACTATTTAAAAATATAATATTGGAGCTCTCTTATCTTAATTCTTCTTTCCATTAAACAATTTGCTTGTTTGTGTTTTGACAATAGTTATTTGATTAAATTTTTTTTTTTTTTTTTTTCATTATACATATATATAGATATAAGTACATTAATATTAAATAATATTAATAAGTACATTAACATTAATAATATTAATGTATAAGTTCACAAAAAATGTAGTAAAAGTATCAATGAGAAGTAGAATACAGATTTTTTTCAATAGATATTTATTCTGTTTTTCATGTTTTTTTGCATAAATATGTTTCTTGCTGCTTTTATCAATATTATTGGGAAGAAATAAATAGTTTTGGCCTTTATTTTTACATAATGTTTGTTATATCCAGGGCTATCTTTTTTTGTGTTACTATCTTAAAATTATAAAAAATGAAAATAAGAATATTTGTTTGAAAGAAAATTCTCTTTCTTTTTGTTATTTATAATGTAACGTTCAAATATAAATGCATTTTTTAGCGTATGTGGAATGGAGGGATAACTAATATTGGTAACCGTGGGAGAGGCAGCAGTGTGGATCGTGGACGTGGTAGGATTGGAAGAGGAGGTTTATATTCGTCTCATTATTCACGCGGGGTTGGTTTCGGGGACGATTCCGGTGATGGGATACGAATCGAGGGCCAATCATTCCAGGTACATAATTTCTCTTTTTCTTATTAGATGATTTTTTTTCTTCGATATGTATCGATATATATTTTTTTTTCTTTACTTAATATTATTTTTGTATCTATTGCTTTTTTCCAATGTTTTAAATTTTACAAAAATAAAAGATAATATACGTACTTGTTGATTAGAAAATCATAATTAGGTATAAAAAATCAATAAGTTAACATAGGATGGAAAAAGCTCAAAGATCTTATTTATAGGGAAGAAATAGGCCATTTGATAGGTCCCAAAGCGAACGCGGTTGGCCAGAGAGAAACGGTGCTTCAGATCCAGGAGAATGGAACGGCTCGACTAGTCCGAGAAAAGAGCTAAGTCGTGGGACTAGCGGTAGCTCGCTTATGGAAAGTAATTGGAGGCGTCATCGCGGAGGGGGAGAGGACGATGATGGTTGGCGCAAGTGGGGTAAATACGCATGCATCGCTTCATATATTTAAGAAGAGATTTTGTATTATTGTTATATATATATATATATGTTTATGTAATAAAACGAGATATTTATTTTAGGAAGAAGTAGTTGGCGCGAGGGTGGCAGTATAGATCGGGATAGACTGGATCGAAACGACGCTGATGGGGAAGAGAGCAGAGGTAGTGGCCCAGGAAGATGGGAACATCGGGGAAACCACAGACCTTCCCACGATTCGGGTCATCATCCACCACCTCGTACCGCTCGCGCTTGGGAATCGAATCATCATGATAATCATGACAATCTACCCGAATGGTTAATATTAACTTTTATTATCATGGTATTTGTGTACAGATCTCTTTTTATTTTTATTTTAAATTTGATATTTCAGGGCAACGGAAAATCCGAGCGAAAGCGGCGGCAGTTTCGATGCTTCCGGCGCATTCCATGGTGGAATGTATTCGGACGATGATGAAGATGGTGTGGCGGGTGCTTCCCAACAAGGCAGAACTCGACGCGTCTCGGAAGGCAATACTTCTAACATAGTGAAATCTAATAACAAGACATTGACTTTCGGAACGGGTTCTGTCCAATCGTTGAATCGCCATACGCGTAATACAGTCGGTACCACACTAAGTAAGGAACGATCGAAACCATTGGATTCAGTCGAGGATAAAGATAATTCTACAGAGAAAGAGAAGAGATGCAACTCGCCTTCCGCCAAACCTTCGGTTGCATCGACGATCGAGAGCATTCCCGCGAAGACTTTAACGACATCTTCGGATCTTTTGCAGAAGAAAACTGTCATCGGATCCGCGAATATGAATAAAGTCGAGACCAGCGAGAAATCTGGCGAACCTTCGAGTGGAGTTCATGATAAAGAGAACACGCAGACACAGGAAGTTAAAAAAGAGCCACAAATAACTGCTACCGCAACCAATCGACAGGTTCAGACAATTTTGGAGCAATCGAAGCTCGTACATAATCCGGGAACTGCTAACATCAGACAGAGACCGGAGGATGACTTGGATAGAATGAAAGAAGAGGCCGATGCATTGGTAGCCAAATTAATGGCGGATGAGGAGAGCCACAAAGAAAAAACGATCGCTACCGGTGTCCCGTCGGCAATCGGCAGTAATCAACCTTCCGCGGTTTCCGCCACGGGTAATCAGGAAAAATGGTTTTACCGTGATCCGCAGGGTGAAGTTCAGGGACCGTTTTTAGCTAGCGAAATGGCCGAGTGGTGCAAAGCCGGTTACTTCACTACGGGATTGTTGGTGAGAAGAACCTGTGATGAAAGGTACACCACGCTTGGTGATTTGATTAAATTGTGCGGAAGAGTACCTTTCACGCCTGGTCTACCAATACCCCCTTTGAAGGTAGGTTATCATATTTATTTTATTTATACAATACTTTATGCATTCTTTTTAAATTTTTATATTAGACTTTTATTTAATTATTTTATTAATCAAGAACTTGGATGTGTAGTATAAATAGCTTTGAATTGAATAATTTGAGAAAAAGAAGTAAAAGGAAAATAAATATTATTTGTAATTATCTATAATATTCAAAGTTGCGATATAAAGGAATATCCAAAGATCTCGAAAATAAAATTATATCTTTTTTATCTTTTTATCTATATCGTTTTTATCTTGCATTTCTTTCTGCAATTTCTTTCGTAGTTATTGTTAGATATATATTCTTTGATAATATCAAATAAATTTATACTCATAGTTGTCGGAACAAGTGATCCCCCCAGTTCCTACTACTATACCAGCAGGGCTGGGCGCCGGTGCTATACCAAAAACAGGAATAGAAGATCCGTTATTGTTGATGACATATCAGCAAATGCAGATGATGCACAATCAGCAAATGCTGCTCAGGCAGATGAGAACATCGGCGATAGCGAAATTGTCTCAATCGGAGCATTGGACGACGCTGAGTCCAGTGGAACAGAATCAACTGATTCTACAATATGTTATACAGGACGGAATGCAAGAGATCCCGGAAGTTCCGATAGCAACGAACCCGTTTGTGCCTCATCTTGCGTCTCAAACGGCTAATCCTGTCATGCAACTTTTCACTCAGATGCAGCAGGTAATACATCTAGGTTAATTCGATCAGTTTTACACAGACATGATACACAAGTACGATATTATTCTTCGCGCAGGCAAAGACGCAACCCGAAACACATCTAGCGACAAATCCGCATGCAGCTGCATCGTCCCATCCAGCTGCAATAGATCCACTACAACAACTGATCCAACAGATGGGCGGTATACAAAATATGCCTGCCATGCAGCAACCAAATATCGCTCCGACTCCCACGCCAACACAAGAGGACAACCCAATAAAATCTCTGCTACGTCAACTCAACGTCAACACGAATGGCCATCCACAGGCGCCTCATATGGATACTGTCTGGCCACAACCTCCGCCGCAAATAACTCCCCAATTTAATGCGCAGAATTGGTTAGCGCAGGTGCGTTGCATCTTATTCAAGTTTGTACAGGGATACAAAAATCGATTTTCTTTTCTCTTAAAATTCGATTCAATCTTGTTTATTCATCAATATCATACCATCTTCTAGGTTGGGCCCATCCCCGC
Source organism: Polyergus mexicanus (assembly GCF_030449975.1). Classification (NCBI taxonomy): domain Eukaryota; kingdom Metazoa; phylum Arthropoda; class Insecta; order Hymenoptera; family Formicidae; genus Polyergus; species Polyergus mexicanus. The sequence continues at coordinate 11,387,874 of NW_027223326.1, read as the reverse complement.
AATGCCACCTGGACAATTACCTGGTTCTCTATGGGATCTACATGCTAAAGATATGAAAACCGAGCAGCAAATACTGGTAACTTGATTTTGTCCGATTTTGATTGATATAGAAAATTTAATCTGTATTATTTTCTCTTTTTAGGAAGAACAGAATCTTAAGTTACAAGAAGACAAGAAAAAGGAAGAGTTAAAGAAACAAGAAGAATTACAGCGTCAAGCAGAGAAGGAGAACGCCAAGAGGAAGCAAAAGGAAGAGGAACAAGCTAGACAAGTCGAAGAGGCGAAGCGTAAAGAGGAGGAGAGAAAGAAAAAGGAAGAGGAGAAAAAACGAAAAGAGGAAGAAAAACGCAAGCAAGAGGAAGAGCAGAAGAAAAGGGAGGAAAAAAAACGTAAAGAAGAGGAGAAAAAGCGCGAAGAGAAGAGAAAGCAGGAAGAGGAGAATTTGAAGAGAAAACAGGAAGAGGAGAGAAGAAAGCGAGAAGAGCTTAAAAAACAGGAAGAAAGACTGAAGAAAGAGGAAGAGAAAAGAAAGATGTTGGTGGAGGAAGAGCAAAAGAAGGAAGAAGAAAGACTTAGGTGTGTCGATGTGAAATTATGCAAAGCTAACAAACAAAATGAACAACAATCGAACACATTTGAATGAAACTTACGTTTGTAAATTTTACAGGAAAGAAGCGGAATTGCGACGGCAAATGGAAGCGGAGGAACAACGTCGCTCGGAACAACGGCGAAGAGAAGCTGAGGCGCTGCGCAAGCTTCAAGAGCGAAATAAAGCTCCGTGGGCTCAGACACCGCGTGCGATGGCTCCTGCTGCTCACACTACCTCGCTCGCTGAGATTCAAAGATTCGAAAGAGAGAAAAAAGCGGTAAACACATTTTACATTTATTACGCGGATAATGTATACACATCTACTGATATCTTTATTGTTTTATTATCTTACAGGAAGAGCAACGGCTTCAACAACTGATGCAACAACAATTGGCGCAGCAAAAGGCAATAGAAGCGGCGCAAGAGGCATCGGCAACCGATTCGTCCAAACGATTACAATTTAAATGGGCGGAAAAAGCTACTGCTTCCAATAAACCGCTTCAAGTGAAAAGTCTCGCGCAAATCCAGCAGGAGGAGCAAGAACGCATCGCTAAGGTAAAGGTACTTATTGCTTCCTGAGTACACCAGCGACAATGAAATATTGTCCCGGTAAAAGAGATCATGCGATAAGAAATCGGAATATTCCTTTCCCAGCAACAGGAAAGGGAACGGCAGGAAAAGGCCGGTCAAAAGGAATCAACGAGTATGCTGCAGAATGCCGGAATATGGGGTACGGCATCGCAATGCTTGAATTGGGCCAATTCGAGCTCGTCGAATAGTCAAGCGTGGTCCATTAATACTGGTAATAGTGGCTTCTGGGACGATCCTGCACCCATCAAGTCGTCCGCGACTGTGAAGCAATCAGCTGTTAAACAAACTGCGACGGCAAAATCCAGCACTCCTAATCAGCAACAGCAGCAGCAACAACTACAACAAAATAATAACAATAAGGCGTCCAAGAGCAAAAATAAGAGGGAGGAGGAATTAGTGAAGAAACTATTTGAACAGAACACTGCCAAGACCGATGAGTTTACGCAATGGTGTAATAAAGCGTTGAGCGGTATACAGGCATCTGTGGACAGTAAGTATAATGCGTCAAGTTCATCACTCATATTGATTTTCTACTATACCACATGCATTTGCAGTCCCTACATTCGTTGGATTCCTGCGGGACATAGAATCGGCTTATGAGGTGAAAGAATACGTCCGCGTTTATCTTGGCGACACTAAGCAGAGCACAGAATTTGCCAAGCAATTCTTAGAGAAGCGAAGTAAATGGCGATCAGCGCAGCGTCCTCAGGCCCAAGCGGACGATCTGTGCAAGCCAGCACCGGCCGTTAATCCGAATGCCTCTGCAGAATTTCAAGAAGTTAAGGTACGCGTTATTTTCGTTAATGTTGGACAACCATATTTCTCCATATACAATGATATTAAGATATTATTGACTTAAATCATTTAATTTCGATATCTATTAGAGTAGATATTTTTTTCACAGATTATCTTCATATTATTTATGTCATAAGAAAAAGTTAATATCTCAAATATAAGGATGGAATCACATCGTGCAAAACTTGTTAGATATATGTTTTTTTCTTCATTCAGGGAAAATCCAAGAAACCAAAGAAGGGAAAGATGTTCAAGGTGGACAACAGGATCCTTGGCTTCAGCGTGACCGCGGCCCCTGATCGTATCAACGTAGGTGATCGCGATTACGGTGAAGGAGTCTGAACTGTTTCGCCAATTTACCTCGTGAAAATGATGTGACGCTCTCGCTTTACATATTACAAACGATTCGTTATTTATTTATTGTATATGCCAAACTGGTGCTGCTAAGAAGAATCCCGCTACGGGTAACTTCTTGAAGCATACAAACATTTTACGATCCAAGGAGGAACTCGATCGTCTTTCAATCGTCGACGATAGTTTTAGGATCGTGGCTGAGCGTGGCATTATTTTCTTATTATATTAAACGGAAAAAGCTCCATTGTACATATTACTCAAAGATGAATATTTCAGAAAGAAAGAGGACGGACTTACTTTTTCCTATGTATGTATGCGCGACAATTAAAGTTGGAAACTTTTATAACATTTCATCATCATCACATCATCATCATTTAAATCCCTAAACCAAGATAAGAAAAGAAAACGGGAAAGAAAAGATATAACAAGCTCTGTGGCAGTCAATAGCAATATGTGTATGTAAAGGTATTCGACAGGAGAAAGAATATATATATATATATATATATATATATATACACACAGCACACAGATACACATACATGTATTAGAATGTGCTCGTATATGAGATCGCAAAACCATCATCTTAAGTACTGAATATAAATGCGGTGCGTCAGTATTTGTTCTCATTGAATCCTATGGATTTCTCGCTTTATCGCAAATATATTCGTGGAGAAAAAAAAAGATTCGCGCGCTTCGTATTATTTATACAATAGATTTTACGAATGATTTAATCCATGCATCTCGAGCACGGAAAAATATCTTCCTTCACTTTTTTAATAATACTTTTTTCGCTGTTATAATATATCGCAATCATAATAACGATACTCTAAGCAGAATTTCATGTACATACAACAGTAGTTGCATACGCAGATATTAATAATAGAACGGAGATTCGCGTTACTCTTTGCAACAACGAATGAGCAGCGAAGGAGAAAGAAAGAGAGATTCAACATACTCTTTCTTGATATTAGGGGTACTATTATGAAATAAAACTAGCAATTCAACATAGCATTCTTGATTAGAAACTTTTGGTTCCGCAGTAGAAACAGAGCAATAGCGATTTAAAGTCGATATTTGTATTATTAATTCCACACAATCTCGACAGTGTAGATGAAATGTAACATCATTGATAATTGCATGTGTGGATCTTACTCTTTCTTTGTAGTCTTCTTGTAATCGATCTAATAGTAAAAATTTGAAAAGACTCGAAAAACTTACACGGGAAGACTTAAATGATAAAACAACATATGATCAGAGAGACGGAGTACTTTTTTGTAAAGTTTTATTTTATAGCTCTGTTGTAAGTGTCGTAGTTAAAGATCCATAAAGGGGAACCTTTTTAGCACTTTTTAAGGATATTCGTTTCATTGTATCTAATATGCATCGATAGATGCGATATTGGATAAGCGTGTAATGTGACACAAATCTGACCATTCGTAATATTATGATGCTTGTTAACTAAGGTTCATTGATCTTCTCTTATCTAAGATCATACAAAATGGGAGAAGATCATAGATCCTTGCATATGAAAGATTTATGTATAAATAGATTAATGTACAGAGTATACGCGCGGTGATAATTAAACAAACAGACGAAAACAATAATTAAAAATAGTATTGTATCAATATTCTATTATTGTATTTAACGTACAACGTAATTAAAATAAATATTTTTAATTTGATTTTCTTATTGTTTTACATAAATTTTAATTTGTTATGAATCGCGGACTTCATAAAATATTCGAATATATGATAAAACGTATCGAAATTTTATTTAAAAGTATGAATGTAATTCTTTCTTTTTTCTTACAAGTCGATATATATACATTTCATATACTTGTATACTTTGTATGCGCAGAGGATGGCTGTTAGCTGAACGAAAGTACGGCAGATTTCTAATTCAAGAAAGAGATAAAGTTTCTTTATCGCTTCTTATGGAAGGAGAAAAAAATATTCGCGAAAACTATCAATTGTATTAACGCGCAGTCGGTGAATTAACACGAACACGAATTAACCTTTCTACTCCACACATATTGCTACAAATAACTGCTTAAAGATTAGCGCGAATTGTTTTAAAACGTAAGCACGAACTATCCATATTACATACACGACGATATTTTGTAATGCTAATGACGCAATAAATATCTTTCTTAAGCATATGTAACTATATGTGTATGTGGAGTGCGAGCGGCGTTGGATATCGTTACAAATTGTTATACGTGTTATGCATTGATTCATACGAGATGTCACATATATCATAATAAAAAAAGAAATTCACACATTTAACGGATAAAGTATTATTTTCATAAACAAACTGACATCGGATGTTGAACATCATGCGCTATTATATTTGTTTTGGAGTGATACACAGAAATTACAAAAAACGGCAGGAAATATAATAAATAAAATTGTTATAAACAGTCCTGTCAGTTGTAATAATTTTACATACAAGTAAATCACGATATTTGTACTTTCTCCTTGTTTTGCATATCATTATTTTGCACATATCTTTACAATTTACATAAATATATTTGTATTTTTTTTTAAATTTCTCGATAAATGCAATACTCGATTGTTGTTCTTCACACGATATAACAATAATTTCTGCAGGAAATGTGAGTTTTGGAATGTTTCCAAAGTTATATAAAGACTATATAAAATACTTGAACACATTGAGACGTTTACATTTCACGTTTTTATGACTGTTAATCATTTTTTCCTTTCCCGTTGGATGGCATAACGTGAATCTCGTTATAGTCCCGCGCAATATCGATATACTAAAAATTTAATTATTTATAATTATAAATATGAAGAGGAACTTTAAATATCTTAGATATATATTGCACATATACAAGACGATACAAAGAGCAAAAATGAAATATATAAGCCAGTAATAAAGCGAAAAATGTATATAAATTAGCAAAATATGAAAATATCGCATAAGTTAGGCGTATAATCTCGAATATTTTACCTTTCTAGGAACAAAAAATTCTAGAACTTGTAGTATTATAAAGCACAAGGACACCACAAGCAGATAGGCTAATACACCACTTTGCAGCTGACTCGCCAATTGCTGTCCTAGATTTCTTTTAGCTTCGCGTTTCACCAAATTATACACTATCTCTGTACGTTTCGTGATGTTGAACCAATTGTAATATAAGCCTATTCTCTTGTGCATCTCCAAGGGACATCTGACATTGCCTCTTTTATAGTCTGCTATAGCCATCTCCAAACCTTCGATTAACGATGGTACAGTCGGTTCGACGAGATAAATCAGATCCGGTGGCAAAACTTCCGGAATCCCTCCGACCTTCGTCGACACTACTTGCAAACTATAAAACAATATTAATCACATTCGTCGCTTAGCAAAATTCTATTAGCATAGAGAAGGATGAAAAAACTATTTATTGGAAAAATTCTGAAGTTAAAAAAAATGTAAGATGAATAATTTTACAGACCACGTAACAAGAAAGGAAAATGGAATGTTTACCCGCAAGAAGCTGCTTCTACGATAGCCATGCAATAAGCCTCTGTCAGACTCGTATTGAGAAAGATGTGACCCTTATTTAAAACATGTTTGACTTGAGAGTGCTCCAAACTGCCCAGCAAGGTGACTCGGTGCTGCAGTAGATTTCTCTCCCTTACTTCCTCTATGAGCCACCTCTTTGGCCCATCCCCGCCAATTAAAAATTGTACATTTTTATGACGTAAACAAATCTTGGGTATTATATAGGCTAGAAGATCGACGCCCTTCCTATACACTAATCGCGATACTATTACTATGGTAACTGAAATTGACAGTTACATTATGGTAATTAAAAAATAATGCGTTTCTAACATAATAAATGTAATATAATGTAATGTGTAAAACAGGATCTCGAATTATTAAGCTTACTAAAATCGTTGTTTCGTTTACTGACGTCAGGCGTAAACAGCGCGGTGTCAACGGCATTTGGGATAACCGATACTTTCTCCTTCTTCACTTTGGCACGTAATACTGTATTTTCCTTTCCGATATGGGACACACATATGCAATGATCACAATCAACTAACGATATCTCGAGAAATTTGTTTGTTAGAATAGCCGACGCGTCCGCAAAACCGAAAAGTGAATGATCTGTGAAAACTGTCTGCAAACATAGCGTTAGTAGCTATCTCTGAAAGCCACTGCTAGTATAGTCACCGAAACTTACTTTCAGTCCCATTAATCTGCCAATCAACATTCCCTCATGTGCTAGAGCAGAGAACGCAGAATGTCCATGTATTATTTGTATCTCTTCTCTTACAAAGATGTATCTAATAAGCGGGAGAGAGCATATCATCGTCGGAAGAACGCATTGATTGTAGAAAACCTTGACTGGGATATAATATACCTTAAATAAAAGCAAACATTAAAGATACAATTGATTAAAACAAGAACAGCTAATAGAATGAGAAAATTACAAGACGTACTTTCAGTCCATTTGTCATGTATCGCACGCCTACTCTGTCCCCATAGGAGTGTGTGAGTATCACCACTTTGTGTCCATGCTCCAGCAGACATTGGGACAAATTGAAGATGTGCTCCTCGACGCCGCCCATATTTGGATAAAAGAAATCCGAGACCATGCTGGAAAAAAATTAATGAATGTTTGATACTATATACTAATTCAGAGATGTATTTTTATAAATAACATACGACAGAACTATAGTGGTAGCATGTGTATTTTATTATTATATATAATAAAGAGATAACATATAAATCATATACGAACCATATCTTATGTTTTACACCGCTCATCTTCATACCCATACATGATTCATGCTGATTTAATCCGACGATAGCAAATTCCCAGTTTGACAGCTCGCCCTTTCTCTATTTCATATTATCTAATTACAGTCGGTTTATCTTCGTGTATCATGTTAATCATATCATACATTTTTATTTAGTTTATGATTAGATTTACTGATAATAATAAGAAATGCATTCTTTTAATGAGAAGCATTAACCCTCCCAACTCCCAACACAAGGAACACTCGAATTTAATTCGCGCGAGATTTGATGCGTCAGGTGAAATGGAATAATCCAATCACCGAATTCTTCCCCGGTTCTTTAGAGTATTTTTATGAAAATAATAAGGATCGTCTTCAATATTATGTATCTTTATTGTAAATTCATCAGATGTATGTATGTACGTGGAACTTGACAATGACAATTGCAAAATTGAGAATATTTAAATTAATTGCACATGTGCCTTTTAAGTATACAATTTTCCCTATCAGTATCGTTTTCTCAAATCGCGTTCCATTTGGCACTTTTGACGAAAGTTTCGAACCGCCTGACCAATCGCCTGACCAATTAAAGCAAAGAGATTTTTATTCTTCTCGTTCTGATTGGACAATCAAAGAATTCGGAACTTTCGTAGTGTCAAACGGACCGTATCATTAGAAACATCTTTTTAGTAATGTATAAGAAAAAGACCATTCTTAAGCCCGTATCAAATTATGCATTAAAAATTGAAGATTGAAGATTAAAGATTAGAATTTGACTAATCAGAACAAAACGGACTAAAATTTCCTTATTCTGATTGGTCAAATTTCAATCTTGAATCTTGAATCTCAATCTTCAATGCGTAGTCTGATACGGGCTTTAGATCTTTTATTCCTAGAAATAATCTGAAAATGTTGTGAAAATCAATTTAAAAAATCGAGATATATATATATTAAATAACTGTAATGTTTTCTTTAGATACTTTTCTGTAAATATTTTCTTTAGATTTGCAATTTCGAAATGTAATGTTGTATCGATATAAAAAATATATTTTGGATTTCATTGTTTGCGCATGCGCAATAAAAGCGTCCTGGACATAGTATATAATTTATATGTCTATATATCTATATATCTATGGTCTTTGAGAACATTTGTCTACATTACATACTTATATAGCGTCAGGTAAATAAACGCGTAGGTGTTGTGTTTATGAAATTGAATTGATATTTTAATAATGCCGATTCTGGATAAAAGAAAGGGTGATGATATTCTGGCGTTGGTCCCCGCCTCGAAACGTACTAAGAATGAAGTTGTCTTTAGTAGCAGAGAAAAGGCGGTCGTGCAAAGCGTAAGTTATAACCTTGCATCGTTATTTTCGACAGAGTTTTAGCATTAGTTCGAGAAAGCAGGATGTTGTGTTATTGTTTTCTTTTTAGAAAATATAAAATTTATATGATAAAATTTTCAAGGGTCCACCGCGAACGTCCTCCTTGATGTCGATGATAATGTTGCTCGAGGGACACCAAGGAGACATCTTTTCCCTGGAATTTCATCCGGAAGGACAGTATCTGGCATCCACGGGATTTGATCGACAAATCTGTACGTCTTTAGTCAAGTCGTTCATTAACTCTATAAATTCTGCATGCCTCGTTTAATAAAATAATCGTTTGTAACTTGCAGTTATCTGGAATGTTTATGGAGAATGTGAGAATATCGGCATTATGACCGGACACAGTGGAGCAGTGATGGAATTACACTTTAGTCCAGATGGCAACCATTTGTACACAGCTAGCACCGACATGACACTAGGTTTGTGGGACATAGTGGCTGGATCACGAATCAAAAAGTTGAAGGGCCACACTTCGTTTGTAAATTCTGTCTCAGGCGCGAGAAGAGGACCCACGCTACTCTGCTCGGGTAGCGACGATAGCACGATACGTATCTGGGATCCCAGGAAGCGGGGTCAATGCCATACATTGAACAACACGTATCAGGTGTCCTACTTATACCTTAATAATGCATTTAGTATTTAGATAATTATTATATGTATATATATATATATATACTCAAAATTTTATCGATACAATTGTAGGTTACTGCGGTAACGTTCAACGATACGGCGGAGCAAGTAATCAGTGGTGGTATCGATAATGATGTAAAAGTATGGGACCTTCGAAAGAATGCAGTGCTTTACAAATTAAAGGGGCACACCGACACAATTACCGGATTGAGTCTCAGTCCTGATGGATCATATATACTCTCCAATGCTATGGATAACATGCTAAAGATTTGGGATGTACGACCATTCGCGCCCTATGAACGCTGCGTAAAAATATTGTCCGGGCATCAACATAACTTTGAAAAGGTATGTTCTTTTCCTAATACAAAGAAGAAAACATTATGCAATAAATATTTAAAGAAGAAAAACATTTATACTATAAAAGTCAATAAGTTGAAAATATCATTTTTAGAATCTTTTGAGATGCGCCTGGTCGCCGGATGGCAGCAAGGTCTCGGCTGGATCGTCAGACCGATTTCACTATATCTGGGATACTACGAGTCGTAGAATATTGTACAAATTGCCAGGACACAACGGATCTGTAAACGACATTGATTTCCATCCAAAGGAACCTATAGGTATGGAATAATTTATAATAAACATTCTCTTATTTTCATATATAGAGAACATTTATCATAGGAAAATGTATAAAATATATATATATTTTTTTTTATTAATTAATTTGCACATGCATATAACATCACAATCATACTTTTTCAGTGTGCTCGGGATCTAGCGACAAACAAATTTACTTGGGCGAAATCGAGACCTAATAATATTAGAATTGTTTTTAAGTGGACACTGAATTGCAATTCTTTTCTCGCTCAGTTTGATTTTCTTTCCCCCTTAGTATATATGTCCTATTTCATCTGAAATGAAGAGAATTTGCTTTAATATAAATACATAAACGAATGCTGTATACGCGACCAGGTTCATATCTGAAGCAGTGATATCAATTGAACATTTCAGTACATGTGCAGTAATGCAGTAATATAAAGGTCATATAACAATAAGCGATGTTCATCATAAATTTGGAAAGGAATAGAAAATGTAAATCATTAATTGGATAATATAATTCACAGGTAACAGTAACAAAATTTATTAATATTTTGCGTTTGCAGGTGGTTTATTATATAAACATCAATATTTGTTGTAAAGATAAGGCAGGAAAATCTGATTAGTGTTTTTTAACACAAATATAAAATTATAGTTTAAACGTGTATAATAAACAAAATTAACATAACAGATATTTTCTTTTTATCATATATATCGTTAAATGGGAAAAAAATATATTAAAATTTCATGTATGTGCTTTAAAAGTATCAAACATTGCGCTGGTTCGAAAGCAGCGGTGCGACATCTCTAACCACGCGAGACACGTACGAGTGCGCTCGGTAGGCAAAGACGTCCTGTAAGATCACACATACATCCTGTCACATGCACGCATGCACATAGCGAGATTGTGTTGGTAATCAATCAAAGGCCGTTCGCGAAAATGGCCGATGGAAGCGAGTCACGGTTGTTTTCCTCCAAGAGCCTGTACGAATTGTGCGTGTCCGCAGTAGCGGACAGGTTTCGGAGTTACAAGCCGCATCTCGCCGATCTGCCCAAGAACGTGCGGTTCGATCTTTACTATCAGGTAAACATCAAGCTGTCAGCGGGACAGTAGCGGCCACCGACCTATCGTACATCCAGTATGTACATACAATTGTCATCGTGTGCACGATGTGGTTTGTTTTTACGTGCCTCGTTCTCTCCGAGGGAATGACGATTTTTCACCTCGAAGTCACGTGTGTTTACACTGGTGATAGATTCGCGACGCGCGATCACTTACCGTTTGCGTTACGAATCATCCTCGAGCTCAGCTGTTGACTTTGATTTGACGTTTGCGACGCGTGCAAGACGTGTTTGCGAGGAACGCGATTTCTAAAAATTAAGGAGAATTCCGTTTCATCTCATAATCGATCGACTTATCGCCGTTTGTTGTCCCTTGTTTCTGATGGGTTCAATCTGTGTTTCAGCTGTATAGAGAGAGGAGATTATGCATATTGGGAGCGGAATTGAGCGATCTGGAGACTTTCTCCAAGATGCTCAAGGTCACCAATCGTCGAATACACCTTCTACAAATTTTTCAGGTGATTTTGATCGTATCAGACTACCGATTTTCAAGACTAATCGCTATCTGTCATGTATTTTTTAATATTTTTTCTCTAAAGGATATTTAATATTTTATTTTATTTGTTTACATTTTTTTCCGGTTTTGAAGGCTCCGATGTATCACGGAATAAGAGTGGGAAAGAATTTAGCCATCAGTTACAACGTGCACTGTTTTCAAGTAAGGGAGAATCCTGCTGCACAAGATAAGACTATAAATCTGGGGTTGAGACTTGGTGGATTTCTTAGTGATGCTGGCTGGTATTCGGAAAGCGAAGAAGTACTATTGGCATGCAAGGAACTGTGTATTGCTAACAATCAAACTCCTGAAGATTGGTGTAGAACATTAGATTGCTGTCACAAGTAAGAGAACGATTTTCTTTTTATATTTTATATATATAGAAAGAATATACTTTAAATAATATTTACAATTATTAAAATAATTATATCTTTAGGCTGTTACATGCACAAGCGGCATACTGTGCTTTTGATGGGGCTGCAGAGACTCATCAACTTGCCATAGAAATGATAGAACAATTAAAAAATGCGCAGTACAATAACAGTAATCATGCTGCACTCTTTGCAGAATTCAGTGTATTATTTTTCATACGCAGTGAATATGATCAAGCTTACAGGTATACTCTTAATTAACAGTATTCTTGTCTTGTGTAACTTTTATCTTTTTGACACATTTTATATTGATGCCTATTATTTTGTTAGGTGGAGCATAGAAGCCTTAAAGCATTTAAAACCGTCGCTTCCCGCACGGGTCATTATCGATGTTCTAAGACAAGCGGCGAAATCTTGCGTAGTTAAACGCGAGTTCCAGAAGGCTGGTTTACTGATTAGAGAAGCTGTTTATCTCGCTAGAGAGATTTTTGATACGGATCATCCAAAATATAGCGACGTTCTCATCGATTATGGATTCTACTTACTAAACTATGATAGCATCATCAATAGTGTATCCGTCTATAAGGTATTTATTTCTGAATAATCTTTCATGAATCTTCATAATCGGAAATTTTTCGGAAAAAAAACATTCCCATCTTTTTTCAGACTGCGTTAGATATTAGAAGAGCGATTTTCGGCAAGACTAATCTCCATGTTGCTTTGGCGCATGAAGACTTAGCTTATGCTCTCTATGTATACGAATATAGTTCTGGCAAGTTTGATGAAGCAAGGTAGTACTTAATTGGAATTACGTTTAATTTATATATTACATTTGATAATGCAATATTTATTTCTATTCAATTTTATTTCACAGTGATCATGCTGGAATAGCTATAGATATTATGGAGAAACTCTTACCTCCCTATCATTTGATGCTCGCGAGTGCTAAACGAGTGAAGGCACTTATCCTCGAAGAGATCGCTATAGATAATGCATCTACACCGTTGTCCGAACAAAACTTGTTACTCAAATCAGAATGTCTTCATTTATCCGCTTTACATTTAGCCAAAACTGCATTTGGCGAGAGAAATGTACAAACGGCGAAGCATTATGGAAACTTGGGACGCTTGTATCAGAGTATGAGAAAATTTGAGGTATTGTGATAATATATTTTTATAAAATATGAAGATGCACATGTGTATAGATATTTAATTATTTTGTTATTACATATTCAACATGCTATAGGAAGCGGAAGCAATGCATCTAAAAGCGATTCGTATCAAAGAAGAGTTATTAGGTCCTGAAGACTATGAAGTAGGTTTAAGCATAGGGCATTTAGCTTCATTGTATAATTTCCACATGAACCGGTACAGAGACGCCGAGAAGCTTTATTATCGTAGCATTGCAATCAGTAAGTATAACTATATGTAATTTGAAACTACTTTTAAATGATTGGAATGCAAAATACTATGCATGATATTTTATGTGATGAATCATGTTTTGATCCACAGGTTTAAAGTTATTCGGGAAAAGTTACAGTGGCTTAGAATACGATTATCGAGGACTCTTACATGTGTACAATAAATTAGATGAATACGAGAAAATATTGGAATACACAGATACGTTAAATCATTGGAAGGAACTTAGAGACAAACATGCTCAATCTGAAGATCCACCAATCGATGTACAGAAACGTCCACAACCGATCGCAAACATAATCAATGTGTTCTTTTCTATGTGATATATCAATAAGTGTGTCTAATTCAAATCTTATGTCATTGTATGTCATCGAGCGAATTGTTGGTCTTTGTTGCGTTTATAAAACATTGGGCCAAAGTAGAAATTACTTACATTAGGGAGATTTATCACTGATCTGGTCGTATGATTAAATTAACTGTCTGTCTCGTGTCGATATTTTATAATACACATGCATATAGTCAATATCGCATTAAGAACAGTTATTATCAACATGATATTAAACTTAATTAATACAATGTTGAAAAAATTGTTAATTTATGTAAATTTGTTTGTGTAAATTATTTGTATTAATGACGATATGGGTTTTATTTTATTATGAGTTTAATTATCTCTGGCTTCAAATTAGATTCAGTTTATCTATGTTTATTTCAATGTATTGGAGATTCTTGTACATCAAAATATGTACATCCTTTTTAGATATTTTATATATATATATATACACACATATATATATATATATCATTTTAATATAAATTTTTCAATCTATTATAATCTTATTCATATGTCTTTATGTATATATACAGAAAGTCCCACGGAAATCTGACATAGCAAAAAGATTTGAAATATAAGGAAAAAAAGATATATAAGGCACAATTAAAGTTTTTAGTTGTTCTAACTTTGTGCATTATTTTTATGCATTTATGTGCATGTAACTACAAAGTGCAATTATACCATTTTTTTAAAATGGAACTCCATGTTTTTTAAACATATTTGACACAGGTTTTCGTTCTTTATAAAAAAATATTGGGATATTTCTGCCGGAAATTAATTTAGAAATTATTTTAATTTTAATGTTGCAAAATAGTTCTATTAATGCAATGTTTATCTTCTAAAGATTGATGTTCAAAATACCATTCTTTAATCTGGATACAAAAATTTACTCGATCTCTAAGCAATCTATCAAACTTTTAAGCATTTTACTGGAAACCTGTTGATATGCTTGGATCCTTTGTTTCAATTTATTTAGAGAAAATTCTTGGTAATAAACTTAATTTTTTAAATAAAATCCAGCAGAGTTGCTCTAAGAAATTACTGAATAGCAAATTAATGATGTAATAAAAAAAATATAAATATAAGAATAAGATGTTTAAAGTATGATAATAAGTCATTTATGTTAATTTGATTGAAACATTTATATTAGATTGATGTATATATATGTGTATGTGTGTGTGTGTATTACACTTTAAATTTGCTATTTTGTTTGATAATTCTATTTTTCAAGTTCTTTTTACTCAGGTTTTTCATATAAAATATTTTTTTGTTACGCTCGCTTACAGAACGCATTTATAATTTGTTCAACTCATTGCTTATTTCAAGATTACAATAATTGTAAATTTTCATACATTGCATAAATCTTAAATAACAATGATAATCAACACATACATGCGCTTGTGTTAATTGTAACAATGTAATTAAAAAGATAGGTATTAAAGTTCTTAAAATTCTTGATAAACAATTTGGTGAACGAATGTTTTGTTGTTTGAAATGTTACTTTCTTTGTAGAATTTGATATATGAATTTAAAAATATACACATCCTATATATATATATCCTATAATTTTTGTATCAAATATATTTCGTTCCTAAATATCATAATATAAATAAAAATTGGACGCGCACGTTATTCGAATTATATAAAGATATCTTGAGATAAAGAATTCTCTTCGAATTTACGTCAATTAAAGTCTACAAGTATTTTTGCAGATTTATATTATGTTGAAAATTCATTGAGATATTTTAGATAAGTTTTGAATATTTGTGTAAACTCTTACATAATTAGATAGAGCATAGTATAAAGATGCTCTGAAATATTCAGTGATACAATATAGAATATACATATAAGAGTATAAGAGGCGTAGTTGCGTGACTTGATTAGTACTATACAAATTCAGATTATTTTCTCAGCATTATATAAGCCTCAGGCTTCTACTTATATGTTGTCAGTAATTATAATTAGAGTTAGCAATGACTTGATTATTTCATGCATTAAAGAGAAACAAATATATGAATAAAATCAAATATACTAGAAAAATTTTCTCTACAAATAATTAAAAAAGATAATTCTCTATAAAATGCACAAAAATAGAGTAAAAATTTTCATCGTACATACATCACGTACATGATATAAATTATATTACTTACCGATACTGTTTACTGTATTAATAAAAGTTTCTTCGCGTAATACATTTCTCGGATTCTGTATTGATTAGTAGTTTAATATTTGACATAAATAAATTTTCTTTGTAAAAGAATAGACAGAATTTTATCAAATAGCATTATGCATATGCATTAGATTTATATTTTGATGCTTTTTGCATAATTATGAGAGAGAGAGAGAGAGAGAGAGAGAAAGAAAGTTATACAATATTATTTCAAGAGGTGAAGAAACACAATTGAGATTTTATATTTAAAAAAATTTGTTAAGTACTTTTAACTTTCATTATTAATACCACACTTGATGCTTATTATATATAATTCTTTCCTTATAATTTTTTTTGTCAAACTATTGGAAATGATTCTAAAATCGTGGCGATTGTTATAAATAATTCTGCACATATTATTTTAATAAAGATTTTCAATCTGTTAATCTCTTATATTTATATATATATTTTATATTTTATGCGATTCGCTATTTGTAGATAAGTTTCTATTTTAAAAAGAGTTGCTTAGGTTTCTCATATAAAACATCTTTCATTTATACTTGTTTATCGAATGCATATATAATTTTTTCAATTCATTGTTTAGTTTGAAAGATTACAATATTTGTAGATTTTCATGCATATCTTGAAATAATAAATATATACATGCACCTATGTGTTAATGACAATATAATTAAAAAGATAGATATATTAAAGCTCTTGAAACTCTCGATGAACAATTTGGTGAGCAAATATTTTTTGTCATTTGAAATGTTACTTTCCCATTTTGTCAAAAATTCTTTCTTTATATCTAAAATTTAAAAATATCCTATATAACATCTTATATTTCTTTATATATCAAATATTATGTTCTTATTATAAATATAATAAATATTATTAATTAAAAATTATATGGACACGCGCGTATCCTCGAATTAATTGAATATCTCGAAAACAAGAATTCTTCGAGTTTGCACAGAAAATTATCTACAAGTACTTTTTCCAAACTTGAATTATGTCAATCTTGAAAATCTTCAGGCACATTTGGTACATATCAAGTGATGAGACGATACCGTTCATCCATTGTAAATATATAATTAAACAAAAATGATAAAAGTTTTCCGATGTTCAATGGGTAACAACAATATAATACAAATAATACGATTAGTAAGAATTTAAAATGCATTTGATATCATGTAATTTATTTAACAACATTGTAGTCAAATCTAGATTGATCTACGAGCATCTAATTAGATGTGCAAATGCACCTTAAGTTCTCACAGGACCTATATTGTCGTTAATGAAATTATTTAATTAGTTAACAATCATAAAGTAACAAATTAAATAATTATTTGTAAATACTATTTTGCAATTATTATTTCATCAATTATTAAATTCAATGAATTATTTCGTTTTATATTATATATTTATAAATTTGATTTGTTATATTAGAGGAAAAAAAATAAATGTGTACATAAAATTAAGTATAATAAAATTAGTAAAATCAGAACAATTTTCTATGTCAGAAAAAGAGAAAATTCTGTAAAATAAAATAGTTATCTATTCCAAGGAAAGACTTGTCGATTATATAAATGTCTGAGATATCTAGAATTAAAATAAATACAAACTAATATAATATATAAATACTCACGATATTTTTCTGGATAACTCATATACATTCAAAAGCTTTAATTTGTTTAAATTACAGTAACTATTTAGATAGTACATAACTTTTTATATTTACACGATATTTGCTGTATCACTTCGGTTCTCAGGTAATAGGAATTTCTTATCTAAACCCCATATTTTTACACTATGAACCTTTCTAACTCTCTATAAAAACAGAAGAGAGTTATTGTTAGGCGGTATTTAATAATCGATACATTCTTGAGACATATCAATTTCAGTGAATACTAAATTACCAGACTGATATTGCACATCTCATGGAACGACGTTAAAATCCTGTAGTTTCAGAACATTTAGTCAGGTGTATGCGGAGCTTCTTGACTAAAGTATGGTGCAGTATCTTGCACTAATAAAGTATGACAAACATCACAGACTCTGGATGGTCTTTGTTGCGGTCCGCTATTCACGACATGCGAGAGGCAAGATTGGCAAAATATATGGCCACAGTGACGACAATGCATCTGCGAATGACGTAAAATCTCAATTCCATTATACAGGATATTAAGCGATGCTATCTAATTTCTATAATGTACCTTTTTCCTTGTGACTGAAAATGTTGTATGACAAGTAGGACATTCTTCAACATCCTCTTCATGTTGCCATCTTACTTCACTACCTGCCTGTCTAATCCTTTCCAGTTGTACCTGTGTGTGTGTCAAAATAATACATGTATTATAAATAATACATTGTAATTGAAGTCTCTCTTTCTCTATTTTACATATATAACAGAGTTTACAACTCAAAAATAGCTTATTACAAATTCTTCTTCGTCAATTTTGAATGCCTCTTATTTCTCTGTTTACATTATTTTTTTTACCTGCAATGACTGTGATAATCTCACAAAGTCTTTTTGCACTGCCTCACTAGTATCCAGTTCTTGCTGCAAACTCTTAACTCTCTGTTGTAGTTCAGTTACAGTCGATTCTGCATCTTTCTTCTCTTTCTCGGTTTCCTGTAGCTGTTTTTCTAACTGATCAAGTTTCTTTTCTCTATCAGCAAGTATATGATGATCTCTTATGTATTTATCTAATTGCACTCTACAAATCATTCGCCGTGATAAAGTTTTATACTGATGATTGTAATATTAAGTAATTGTAATCAATACTTTTATCATCGTTCAATAGAGAATCTCACCTTAATCCACTTATTTCATTCTTTAACATAGAATTATCTTGTTCTTTAACTCTATTCTCCTGCTCCATTTGTTCTCTCAGAAGAGTGACTTCGTATCGCAGTGTTTCTTCCTTCTCTTGTGCCACTTCTTGAGCTACTTTGGCTGTAATTAAATCTTCGCGCATTCTTAAAAGGCTAAATTGCAATTCCTCAACAGTATTTGGCATGTTGATACTTTCACTTTGAAGCTGTTGCGAATGTTTGCTTTGTTTACCCACCAGATTCTCATTTTCTGTTTGAAGTCTGCAAATATGCAATTAGATTTCGGATAATCAATAGTATATATAGCTTTATCAATAGTATATATTTATTTTTATAGATAGATATTTATTTTTATAGATAGATCTTAATTTAGTTATAAAATATTGCTATATATAAAATTAAATTGATCACAAAGAAATTATCTTACGCAGTGAGATGTCTCTGTACTTCTTCTCTACCTCGTGTCAATTTACAAAGCTCCTCTGTTACACTTCTCTGAATTTGTTCAAAAGTTTTCTTTAACTCTAATAAATTTTGTTGCGTCGTCTGCGAGGTAACCGTGAGCTCTGCAACTTTGATTTTGTGTTCCTCCTTCTTCTCATTCCACTTTCCTTCCATTTCTTTTCGAAATTCAACTTCTTTAGCTAAGTCCTCCCTTTGAGCTTGTAGCATACGTTGAGAATCCAACAACTGCTTCTCCAAATCCTTGGCAATCGCTTCTACTTTGACTAATTGTGCTTCATAGTTTGCGCACATATCACATGATGGCTCAAAGGAACCAGGCTCCTGCTGCCGTCTTTTTAATAAAATGTCTTTAGATTTTTGTAATTCATCGTCGGTTGATCTTAATTTTTCTTTTAAAGCTTTTATTTCTTCTTCAAGCGGTACAACCAACGAACGTAAAACCTCTGCATCTTCTTGTGCCTACAAAATTACATAATTTTTATTTATCTTAATATATGACACAATCATTATTATTCCTAAAAATGTAGGTGATAATCTTGGTACATAATATAGTATATTTCTTTGTATAATATATGTAAATTTTATTATATGAAAAGGATTTAATGTTTCATGCTGTTTTAGATTTACGTACATATTTTTTTACCTTCCGCATGCTTTCTTCTAAATTATCAGGTCCTAGAGATAAAGAATCCGCACCTAACTGCGAAGCCACTTTTCTAGCTAATGTTTTAGTTACTGTAGACAATGAGATTTGTGGTCCATCCGTTGGTGGATCGCGCGGCAATTGCGTTTTCAATAGCGCATTTTCTTCTTGAAGCTTGGAAAGAGCTAACTGTAACTTGGATACTTCACTGACAAGCTGCTTCCTTGAACAAGAAGATTCTTCCACTGTTTCATGAATAACCTGTTGTAAAGATGCTATCTCTTCTTCAGCTTTCCTTTTCTCCACCAGTATATCATTTTGTATCTTGAGATCTGCAACGACTAGTTGACTTTTAGTTTCGTCCAGTTCATTTTTTAGTCTTAGATTCTCCTTTTGCAGGCCCATGTTCTCTTCCAATCTTCGTTTTAAGTCCTCTACAAAATTTATCGATTGCAATTTTCAGCATAATTATTGCAAAATTGTTTATCCAGTACTTAAGTTATATGCGCGCTACATACCTTCTTTTTGAAGGAACAATTCCTTCATTTTGGCTCTTTGTACATTAAATTCCTCTCGCATTTTAATATTTTCCGACTCCAATCTATGAATCTTCGCCTGTAGATCCTCTAAATCATAACAGTTAATTCTCTTAATGATATTAATCTTGTCTTAAAAGATCTGATTATTAACAAATGAATAGTAATATCGCGAAATCTTCATCAAACTAATGCGATTCCTTCTTCTCGCATACCAAACGTAATGTAGCGCGTTTAAATTTTTTGTCTCTACACTTTTTTTCCACATGAGCGAGATGTACCGTTGATTGAGACAACAAAATCTAAAGAAGGGCATAGGGGACAAACAAATCCAAATAAAAGCAATCGCGTGACCTACCGTCTCCGTTCGATTTGACCATTTGATTTTGGTCCTGGTGCTCCATCGTTCGATCACTCAGCACCGGGTAGACGCAATCTTGTTAGGATAGGTCACTGCCGTGAATTCGTCGGGAAGCATATCTCGAAATTCCGCCGGGATGACTGATGATCCTTCAACGACGGCGCCGACATGCCGCTGAGGAATCGGATTCCTCGTCGAGATCTCTACTGGCTCATCAACGACACTTGTCACGTTACCGAGCACACGAGCCTAATGCCAAGACGTAACGAAATTTGGCAATTACGTTTCGTCGAATTTACGCGTGCGAAAAAATTGCGAAGCAAAATCCAACCTCGCCCGATTTCACAATTCGTTCTAGCGATGTATCACATAAAGTGATTGTATCGCTTATAATCTTGTAGACTTGTTCCTTTCAACTTTCAAGTTACACTTTCGCTATTCGCGATCCTCCGTCTTCTTTTCTTCGAGGCGCGAATACAGTACACTCATCTTCCTTTAAGCCCGTATCAGACTACATATTAAAGATTGAAATTTGACCAATCAGGATAAAAGGAACTAAAATTTCCTTGTCCTGATTGGTCAAATTTCAATCTCAATGCATAGTCTGATACAGGCTTTAGACATCAGAAACGCGAGAAAGTGCAGAATGGATCACGATATTACTCCATGTCACTCGCTCGTCGATTCCCTCTCACCCTAAAGGCTATTGCGCGTGAAAAAATTTTTGTCGTAATCGTAAGCCCGTAAGCAAATCAACCAATCACAGTTAATATATTCTTATTACGTTATTAGAATACTTGATTGTGATTGGTCAATTTGCTTACGGTCATACGATTACGACTAAAACTTTTTCATGTGTAATGACCTTTACCCTTTTATGAGTAATGCGGCGTCTACAATAGAGATTTTAAGCCCTAAGCATTAAGAAATTGACCAATCACAGTCAAGTATGAAAAGAATACTCGATTGTAATTGGTCAATTTCTTAAGGCTTATGGTTTAAAATCTCTATTGTAGATGCCGCTTAATGTTACAATACAGCTGCAGTCGGGAAGATGTTAGAAATGGTTCGAAGCGTCTGATTGACCAATCAGGACAAAAATAGTTAAAGATTTATTTATTCTGATTGGTTAATGCAATGCTTCGAAGCATTTCTAGCGTCTTCCCGACCGCAGCCAACGTCAGTTATTTTCTTAGCTCCACAAAAAAACCAATAAACTATAGTAATAAACTATATATAGTGAATCGTGATTTTTTAAAAATCCAATTCGATATTTTCTTGCTTCGAAAAATATATCTTTTATTGAATGTTTAAAAATTTTCAGTAATAGATATAATATTAGTAATATAGAGAAATTCTATAACTAAATAACACATTCTTTTTCTTCAAGTGAAAATATTCCAATTCGTACGATTTTTGAGCACACCCCATATAACCGAGTAATGTATTATATATCTTGTTCTTTGTATGTACAAAACATAGACATTAATTTTTCCGGGAAAAATTCTTTAATGCGACTATTGCGATCGGCGATATATTTCGGGAGCGCTTCGCGTTTCAAAATTGATCGTCAATGCGTGTCGCGTCATCGCTCTTAGTTTTTTAATCGGATAATTCGATGTTGACGAGATCCAAATCTGGCGATTCCGATATCCTATAATGGCGACGTGACCATCGTACGCCGATTTTTCTGAGTCACGATTCGAAATTTCCGTGAATTCTCCGCGAATCTTTTACGAATTTAGGTTACACTCTATTAATGCAACTGCTCGTCGTTCCTAGCGACGATGCTTGGTTCTTGCTGAATTATCGAGTCTAGTGCATACATGCAGGTGAGAGAGAAGAAAGAGCATCGTTTATTTACGTCGTATTTACGCGATCGTATATATTTCGCTTTCGATTTCGATTTTAACCAATTTTATTTATCACGAAGATGTTACTGCAACGAGGCTAACGGATTCAAGCTTTAATTTATTTTCAAGGGACAATTTTTGTTTATACGAGCGTCATGAATACATTGTGGAAAACCTGGCAACCCATCAAGAAAGAACCGATAGCTCCCGCTATAATGAAGAGTTTAGACAACAGTTTAGATGATTTTGATAAGCTGCCTGAATTTAATCCCAAGCTATTTTTTGTAGACAAAAACTCCCTGATGGACTCTTGCGCGAAATGTCACAATAATAATAACAAGAGTTTCTTGTTATTGGATGGACAAGAAAATCTGCAAATCTCCGATGCTGAAGAGTTCCTCAAAAAATTGAGTTGTATCAAAGAGAACACTAGAGTGAAAGTGGTTTCAATATTTGGAAATACAGGTGACGGAAAAAGTCACACCATGAATCAAGTATTTTTTAAGGGTGAGGAAGTATTTCAAACGTCAAACGAACAGGATTGTTGTACATTAGGCGTTTGGGCGGCGTTTGATCCGATTCTGAATGTTATTTGTCTAGATACAGAAGGTTTACAAGGTATAATACATCTTGTGTTATTATTCAAGCATAAAGTTAATCTTCTATACTGAATTCAACAAGTAACATTGTTTACTCTTAGGTATTACAAATTGTGAAAACAAACATACAAGATTGTTACTCAAAGTACTTGCAGTATCTGATATTGTGGTTTATGGAATCTATTCAGAAAGACTGAACAGGGACTTATTCACATTTCTGGGTACTGCATCCCATGCTTATAGTTATCATTTCAAAGCTGCTTTACAAATGATAGGGCAGCAAGAAGGAATTTCTAACTCACTGAGCACACTTGGACCAAGTATTATAGTGCTGCACGAAACTAGGCACACCATACCTTTGACCAACAGTACATATTGCCACTCTGTCAAAATTACAGTAATTTCGAACTGAGAATTTCATTACAGATATAAATTATATTACTATTCATAATATAATATATCTATCGATTTCTTTGTAGATGGATCGGAAAGTGCAGAAGACATCTTGAGAGCTAGATTTACACAAATGAACCTTGGAATTGACGCTTTCAACTCTATCAAATATGTTGGATTGCAGATGGTAAACGGTATAACGGATTACGGACAACTGCGATCCGTGATCGAGATCGAATTGAATAATACGACAGTCCGTTCAGCCAGAAAACCGCATCTAGTATATAATACGCTTAAGAATTTAAACGATCGGTATTCTAGCGACATACTAAATTTATCCGACTCTCTATTTCCATACCAGTACTTTACTTGTCCTGTTAAATGTCTGAGTTGTGGTAACGGATGTAACAATAGTATGGGACATCTTCGCGAAGGAAAATCGCACAGTAGTAATGCCAGGTTGATTTTCTCAGATACTAATTTTCTTTGTTTTACTGTGTTCAATTACTATATTATTATCATATTAATTTTGTTTGTTGCAACAATAGGTGCAAATTCCAATGTCAGTATGAAAACTCGATATACATATGCAAGAGATGTTATAGGAATGGAAATGAAATTGAAGTAACCAGAGAGTATCAAGAGGATGATCAGTATAGCTGGTATACCTTCGCGAAAAGTGCCTGGTCAGGATACATTATAAACTGTCCACACTGTGGAGAAATATACAGAAGCAGACAATACTGGTATGGCAATAATTCAGAGGATGTTGCTATTCGCAAAAAGATCACACATGTATGGAATATGGTAAATATCAAGAATGAAATTTTTGACATTTATTTTTGCAAAGTAATTTTTTGTATTTTTTTTCAGCCAAATCGTTCTATAGCGTCTCAAAATACAGCGCAACGGGTTATCGATAGTGTTTCGTACATCACCGAAGCGGTCACGAATGTCTCTCTGCAACCTACGAAAGCGCTGAAAGCCTGGGCCGCGGATCAAGTGGCACCGTCGTATTGGCGACCAAACAGCGAAATAAAATACTGCTATCAATGTAAAATCTTGTTTAGTATGATAGACGACAAACATCATTGTCGCGATTGTGGAGAGGGTTTCTGCGCGCAGTGTTCGTCAAAAACGAAATGTGTGCCCAACAGAAATTGGTATTCACCCGTTCGTGTCTGTGACACGTGCTACGAGAAGGAAACTAATTATTCCAGTGACGATTCCCTCGATCCTCCTATCGAGGACGTTGGCGTTCGGAAGGTGACGGAACACGTTGTATCAACGCTCAACGTTGTCGGAACTGTCTTGAGTTATTCCAAATGTGAGTAAAAGCATTTTGTTTTACGGACATTTGTATAATTCGTACATCACGGAATAAACTGAAAAATTTTTCCATTTACATAGCATTCATAAAAGATTCCGTTCGACCGTCTTATTGGATACCAGATTCGGAAGTTGTCAATTGTTGCGTATGCGATCGAAAGTTTTCCGATACGCTTCTTTTACATCACTGCAGAGCTTGCGGACGTGGGGTGTGTCAAGAATGTTCGCAACATCGTACACCTGTACCTCACAGAGGCTGGCAACATCCTGTTAGAGTATGCAATGCCTGCGTCTGAAATTGACTGAAAGTATACTTCTCAGAGATTAGGATCCCAAAATATAGATCTCACAATTAGAGGAATCCTGGAGGTTTGCAAAATGAAATAAACGCTTATTTCACATATACAATCGCTTTTGTACAATGTACAAAAGCTCTGTTTTGATTTAATTGTGATTATAGAATATATTTATTTGACTAAAGATTTACAATCAGCCATAGAGTTTTGGACAGATTTTTTTAACGTGTAATAAAAATTTTAATTTTTTAAACTTATATAAAAAATTCTTTAGCAATTTAATTTAAAACATGAAGTATGTTTCTCCAACGTAAAACATATATTTTAGTTTTAATATTAAATAGTATAAAAACATTTCTGAAAGTATTTTTTTTTATTCTTTACATATTTATATGACACACATATATATATTTTATATATATATGTATTATATAAATGTAGTATGTAATATATATATATATATATATATATATATATATTAGATATATAAAATTTCTAAAAATATGATTCGAGAGATGGTACTAGAATTTTTAAAAATAAGGAAAGCCTTTAGAGAAAAGTTGAAAACTATTTTAATTTAGTATCTGTAATTAAAACATGATACCAGGAATCATATGATTTTTGACATATAACTGTACAGAATTGTGTGATTGTGCCATGATATTATGATTGTTATTGTATTTAAAAACCCTCTGAAGCTCTTATTGAAGATGTACACTACAATGTTTTTTTAATACAATTTTATATATCTGTGAAAGAGAAACAGATTAAAATTATATTTATGAAAATGCCCTGTGAAATTATATTATTACAAATTTATATATAGTAAGATATGAAAAAAGTTATATACACATATAAAATGCACACAATATAGTATACATTAATATATATTAATGATTATTATATATATGTATATATACATATATGCAATATCTTTATCTTCTGATAATAGTAGCAAGTAGCTTTAAAAAGATATTATCTATGAGAAATCTTGTGGCTGTGACAGTTGTTAAATATCGATAAAGCATTTGAAGACTTGTATTTATGTGGAGTTGCGCACACGTGTAACGCCTGGATTATGTGAATCTTTTTCAGAAGTGCAAATTATCAATTTTATTTTATTCTGTACAATATAATGAATAGTTAAAAATAAAGCGCGAGTTTTCAAAATGTAAATCATTACTTTATCTTCTTTCAACTATTTTCACTATTTTTATTCAGGAACGTATAATATTAATTTGTTACAAATATATATATATAAGAAAGTATAAGAGAATTTTATATTTTGAAAAGTTACACTATCAATATATATATGTTTAGAAATTTATATATTCTGAGAGATTGATATTTAATGTTATATATAATGATTTTACTATTTAATCAAATATGTAGATGTTTAAATTTTTATGTATTTTATATCTTAGAGAGTAATTTTTCAATTAAGATATATTATTTAAAAATATATGTATTTTAATGCTATATTAAAGAATTACACAAAATAAAATTTCAAGAATAGAAAATAAGAAAAAAATTAAAATATTTTAAAATATATACATAAAAAGAATATAACCGGAATGCACTCACGCTATCTAGGAATATATAACGATATTAATATCTCATCTCTACTCAAAATCGGTCCTTCTCCTAAGGACAGGAAGGACGATCCGTATAACGTAACTTACATTTGTGTATTCGCGGGTGACACGTGAAATCGCGACGATATCGAATTGCGATACGCGTGATACTTCGGCGAGCACGTGATGACGTCAGAACATGGCGTCTCAATCAGCTGGATGTTGTGTAGAGTGTGCTCTGCGATGCCCGTCTTTAGAAAACTAACGGAGACCACCGTCTGTCCCGTCTGTCCGTCGAGATACGTGAGTTCAGTTTCTCTCGAGATCGCCGCGCGTATTGATCGATCGTTACGATCCCGTCGACGAGAGTTGCATCATAAGGAGGAGAGTCCTAGCCGAGCATCGCGGAGCGGTCGAGCGGCGGCGAGAAACGGTGACGCGAAATGTCGCGTTTAGCCTACGACGACGACGTGACGGTGAGGTTTCTCGCACGTGAGAATTCGTTGAACGGGACCATCCGGAGGACGATCTCGCGCTCGCGACTCGACGGATTCTCGAGCACGCCTCGGGTGTGACGTGACGGCTCGCCGAGAATAGAGAGGAGGAAAGATCGCTCGGTGAAATCGAAATCGCGGACAATTTCTCCTCTCTCGCCGATCCGATTTATATTATATAATTTTCTCCGCGAGTGCGTCCACGCGTCGCCGTATTGCGAACACGCACGTTGAGATGATATCGCGTGTGTATGTGTGGCACACCGAGTGATGCCGTGGCCATTTTCGCGTGTTCGCTCCTCGCGAGTTTCGTAATCATTATCAGCTCCATATTTGAATTCAACAAGTAATGCAGGTCCGCCACGCTGCTTACCAAGCAAAATCTCGTCGCGTGTTGACGTCGCGTTCGACGATCGTGCGTAATTTCGACGAATTTGAGTTTTCCGTCACATACGTGGGAGAAAAAAAAATTTCAATCTCTACGTCGAAATCGCCGCGATCCCGCGGTTCCGAATAGAAACGCGAAAATAATTGTTCGAGATTCGTGTCGTCGACTAAAATTATACCGGTTTCGATTTTTTCGAGGAAAGAGAGAGAGAGAGAGAGAGAGATAGGCAAGTGTTCGCGATTCGATCTTTCGGCGACCGCGATATAAGATTTAAAGAAACGATCTAAATAATGATTACCCTGACAGATTTCGTTATCGTGTTTCGCGAACGGCAATCGATTGGCCCGATTTATTCTTAATCTCGGTCGAGAGCAGGCGACGGACGCCATTGGACGTTCGAATTCCTCTTGGGATAGAGAAAAAAAAATAATGCGAATCTCGCGAAAGATGCGAGCGAGGAGTCGCGTCGCCAGGGAGTGACGTTTGTTTACACGCAGGAGTGAGATATTCGAAAAAAAAAAATTGAAATTTCTCCGAGATGCATGTTCCCCGCGTGATAGCCGCACGGCCATTTTGTCGCTTACATACGTATGTATATTGGCGGATAAACAATCGTCGATCGCCGCTGGTAGCGAGGCTACGTTACGCGAGCGTGACAAACATGCGCGAAGATTTCAATTTCGATACCACCAGATGCGCCACGCTCTTTTATAATGTTCTCTCTCTCTCTCTCTCTCTCTCTTTCTCTCGTGCGTTTCTCGCGCGCCGCACTCCGAAAATAGAAAAGCGGCCAGACCCTTATTTCTTGTCGTTTTCACGGGAATTTTTTTTACATCGTAATACGATATATTGTAACGCGCCATAAGCGCTCAATATTCTCTCTTTTTCTCTCTATTTCTCTCTCTCTCTCTCTCTCTCCTCTCTTCTCTCTCACGCGCTCATCCATTCTGCGAGAATGATTGGCGATTTATGAATCATTCTTTAAGATTGTATAGGTATCTCGCGAAGGTAATGAAAAAAATTAGAGATTATTGTTCTATATCGTATTTAAAAGTGGCGTGAAAAATTTGACGACGATTCGAAACACGAAACAAAAATTATTCCAATGAGAAGGACTGTGTACAATCAATACAATCTTAAAGCAGACGACAAAAGAGAAAGAGAGAGAGAAATTTTTTATGAATAATTGATATATTTCAAAATCGTAAAATTTTTTTAATGACATCGTAGGAATTTTCTTTTAATAAATTTTCTCTTGAGCGAATTTTATTAGTATTATAAAAGTGCATATAAGAAAAGAACAATGTTTGCTATAAAATTGCTTCAAGTATTCAGGATAACTTTAATCAAGTTCAGTTTAATCGGCGATTATTTCACTGATATAATTATTTGCAATAAAATCTTTAATAATTTTACTATATATATATATATGTCATTGTTCCTAATATACATATGCTATTCGTGTCATATTTTAAAAGTTCAAGTTATAATCCATCTCAATTGACAATCCATCTTTCTTGGAACTTTATTTTATAAATACTTTACATATAATTAATACATATTTAATATATACGGTAAAATAGAATTTAATCAGATTAGAATTTTTAATTTGAATACAAGTTATATTTATTTTTCTGTGCATGATATTTAATTCATGTTTCACACGGACATGCACAATCTGAAAAAGATTATAATTAATAAATTAGAAATAATCTCAAGGTTTTTTAAAATTTGTCTTTTTATATATATATATATATATATATATATATATATTTAATAGATATTTAAATAGAAATAAAAGAGGGAAATATGTTTACAGTGACCAAAAGTGACTCTATGCAACATGCCACCAGATAGGCCAGATGCATCAGGTATTGAAACTGACATAGAACTGAACTCTACTCAGGATTATAATTTTGGAGAAACAGCTTATACAATGAATGATAAGGAGAAGGAAAACGCCAGTGTGCTGGCTGACTCAAATTCAACCAACAAATGTCAGAGTGATATTCCTAGATGTGAAAAAACTGAAAAAAATATCGAAAAAAATAATCAGTCAGATGATGAGTTAACATCTCTTAGTTGGCTGCATCAACAAAATTTACTTAAGGGTTTAGACATTTCAAACCCATCCAAAGACATGAAGCACGAAAATATGCTAAATAACAATATCTGCGATGATATGGCAGATTTTTCCGAAAACACAAATTCTATATCAAGCTTAGATGATAGTTTCTGTCCAGGTAAATTACATATTTGTATTCTTTGCCTCAAGTATCTTCTTACAATTTGTTCTCTCTTTCCTTTTTCTCATCAATTTTATTTCTTTTTACAATGTTACAATAGAGAGTAATGGAAAAACCAATGCTGTAACGATGAATGGAAGTGGACAAAACTATCAACACTCTACCAAGAATTGTCAAAAATCGATGCAAGTATATCAGGAATCTGCGAAAAGTCACTGCAATACTTCGCCAAGTAATCAAACGAAGATTTCTTTGAGCAACAATAATTTGCCAATGTCTAATCGCAACAAGCATCCTACCCATATACCATATGATCCTCATTTACACAGAAATAGTAAACCGCCGTATTCATTTTCCTGCCTTATATTTATGGCCATTGAAGATAGTCCTGTAAAGGCGCTACCCGTCAAGGAAGTTTATGCATGGATTCTGGATCACTTTCCATACTTTAGGAATGCTCCTACCGGATGGAAGAATTCCGTCAGACACAATCTCAGTCTTAACAAATGCTTTCGAAAAGTGGAGAAAGCTCCGGTAAGCATGCCCTGATATAGATTCTTTTTCCTTCCACAAAAAAAAAAAAAAAAAAAAAAAAATTATATTGTACACTTATTATAGCCTTCTATTTTTCAGAATTTAGGCAAGGGATCGTTGTGGATGGTAGATGCACAGTACCGTCCGAATCTGATACAAGCATTGTCTCGCGCTCCTTTCCCTCCACCAACGACTCAAAATTTGTCTTCATCGGAAAAGCCGCCTAGAAAATGCGCAAATACACGTCTCCCGGATCCGATTCTCTTCCCATATTTATCTAAAAGACTGGCGTCCAGCAATATCAGCGATAGCGCAGAAACTGAGATAGATAGTGATGTTGATGCAGCAGCAGCCGCTATGCTTTCTTTTAAACATGGACCCATTATTTTAAATCACAATAAAGGTATTGGATATATTCAAAATATATATTTGTAACATATACACGAATAATAGAGTTACTATCTGCAATTTATTAATTAGATAAAAAAGATAGAGAGTAAAGGTGTAGAAATGTAATATTGAGAAAGAGAGAGAGAGAGAGAGAAGATATTTATTAATTTATACGCTCTCTTATGCGCGTTAATGTGTACTTTAATGCAGATCGTAAACGAAAATTACCGGAATCCGAAAAGTTGGTGCCTGTGATTACCAGGAGTTCCAGTGAAGACCACACTTATAGTTGTATTACCTCGATAAAATTGGGAAGGTAAAGATACATTAATTTTGCGCATATGATGGACACGAAATTTATGTAAACAATTGAATTCTATTGTTTTCTTATCTCCTCTACAGCAAATATTCGAGTGAAGAAGAACTGAATTTAGATTTTGATGAACAGAGAAAAATTGCAGAAGGTGCAGATGCGCTTTTGAATTTGGCCGGTGTTAGTACAGCGCTAAATCACAATAGAACACAGCATCACACGGTAAGACAAGACATTAATCCGGCACCAAAACCAGAAGGTAATTCAAAACCAAAAAGACGTTCTGCTACGAGTGATTACTCAAGCACTTCCGAGAAAAGGCGTAAAAGATGGCGAGAATGGGGAGAGGGAAATCGATATCTAAAGCAGATTAGGGGTTAACATCAACAAATTTTGTTACATTTCTTAAAATATATAGCATCGAAAGCTTTCCATTTCCATTTGTGCGTGCGACAAGTGGAAACATTCGAAAATTCTAGTAACAAGTTTAATAACAAAGGAAGCGCTTTCGTTTTATAGTATTGTCTGTAAATTCTTCATTTACCCACATTTCTAAACATGGCAACAATTTTTATGGAAATCTCTTTGTGTGACTGAGTCGATTTTCCTACAGAGTTGTGCATATAAATTCTTCCATAATTTCTAGTTTTTGCTAGAAAGGAGAGAGTTGTTGAATGCATTTTGAAATGATTGGTGTGGTTGCTCAGGGTTTACAACATGCTATATGCCAAAATACATTCGGTAGCACTAAACAACAAGCAATAATAGAGATGTAGCGTTAAAGAGATACTTTTTAAACTCACTGTTGAAACATGATACGATTGAATAGCTTGTGAAATATCAATGAAAAAAATTATTATTACATACTGGAGAAAATAATGGTAATCACATTTTAAAACTGTTATGAGACGATTTTACATATTAAGTCATAGAGAGTTTAATTAATGATAAAGTCCTATATCAGTTTTTCTTTTTTGTAGATATGTATAGAAGTGTAATTAGCACATCTATTGTCATGAAGTCTGTCGCGAGAGTAACGAGACTGATCTTTTCAAATCGACATGCTAAAATACGAAAGTAAGAATCACTTTGAATCACCCGGTGTTATCATATTTCGTTCAAAATCGTTAAAAAAAATTAGTCTGGTTATTTCCGCGGCAAACCGTGTATTCAAGAGAGATAGAAAATTGATAATATATTTAAAAATGATTATACACATTTCTATGTATATGTGTGTATATATATATATATAAAGAGTATGTATATGTGCATGTACATGCAGATATGTACATATTGCACGCATTAAAAGCGACACATACTTATTCATGTATGTACAATCGAACTCCCTTATTCTCGATTTATTAGACTTAAACAGCCTCTCTATTCTTGACTTTTCCTCCGATTTCCACTCATTTATTTTATGGCACACGTATAGAATAAAAATGTTGTGCAATCGTGTTCAAATATATGTCTATAATTTCACTAGTTACTTTTATTTTACGCGTTTATGATTAAACGTAAAGAAGTAGCGGGAGGGCGTCGTGAACATAGGATAGATTCAGTTTACTGAAAAGTTTAGCTGGTTGTGAATAAGGGAGTTCTGTATATACGTACAAGCTACTCCTGAATTTTCTCGTAAAAATAACGTAAAAGTATGTGACAAACTGAGCGACGGAAAAATTTACATCCTTTTTTTATTTCCAATGCTAAACGAAAGACGCAAATGTATACGCCATTTAAATGGATGCAAAATTATTTAGGATCTAGTAGAATCCCTTCATAATGTTTGTCCCTCATAATTTTTATTCGCACATCCTTTTATTAACGCAAGTGCAACAATTGGAATTTTCAGCTTTAAACGCTATAGAGGAAGGAATTTTTCATTTTTCTGATTCTATACTGCCAAAATCAGAATTCTATCATAATTATATCGTAAATTTTTTACCGCGAAATTTGTGTATCATTGTGAATAAAAATTTATAGTTCATAATTTAAGAAGTATACGCGTTTTCGTGGTTTAGTTTTTTCGTCGCGACATTCTTTCACGCGCGAAAAATTGGGAGAACTCGGTATGTAAACACATCATGTGCATCGTTGCACATGTATGACATATGTGCCACACACAGACGCATTATCAAAAAATAAAAAATAGAAAAAAAAATAAAAGAAAAAATCAGAAAAATTATTGAATACGCGTTCAACGTGATTTTGAAACTTTATCATTTCACATCTTTTTCTATACTCTCTTTGTGGCTTTCAAGATGATTTTTTGGACATTGATGTACATATATAGATCTAATGTATTCACAGACCAGTTTTAGTATTCAGTTAGAGATTGAATATATATATATAGCGATTGAATATATGATTGATGATAATAATATTGATCGGTTGAAGACGAGAAGAATAGCGCTATACGGAAACACAACCTATTTTTATAAAAATTGTAACTGTAACGAGAGAGAGAGAGAGAGAGAGAGAGAGAGAGAGGTTTGACATATATATATATATATATATATATATATATATATATCAAATCTAATATAATACCATGTAATTGTGTAAGATATATGTATTTGTGCTACAATGAAAGCAGGAGGGAAAGAGAGAAAGTAATTAAGCAAACTGGTCTTGTATACATTAATATGTAGTCCTATATAGAGAGAACATATATTTTTACAGGGCGCTGCCCGCGTGATAAAGGCTCTTCCTAATAATTCGCTGGTACGCAATTTATTAGCTTAAAAATATCACTACAAAGTATAAATATTAGTAATTTGAAATGGAAACACACTGTTGTGTTGTAGCGCAACCTGATCGATTTCTACATATCACGTTGCATGATGACGAAGCGTATCCTAGACGTTTTCTTTTTTATAGACGCATCTTATTTTGATCGCCTCGAAACACGCGCAGAATGACTTGTGACGATCCTCCGATAGAATATTGATCGAAGAATCCGTCATTGATATCGTAGTATATTAGTCTCGTTTGCACGATTGCATGTACATATGTAGCATAATTCAGTGGATACATCGAATAGTATTCAGTAGAAAATGCTATCACAATAATAGTATAACTTAAATTATAAATTAATAACCCTTTCGCAAAACATTCATAGCAGCATATTTTTATTCTATAAAAGTAAATCTCCTTTAAAAGTGAAAAAATTTGGATCTTGTGAACGAGAGATATTTTTTAAGGAGAATCTGAAAAAAAAACACGCATAACTTGGACTTTAACAGGATGCGCTACATCAAATATCTAATGTGATTGTAGTTGATCAGCTACACACACCAGAAAAATTTGATCCAAAGGTGCAAGAAAGAATGCCATATATGCTCCGTACACACACACACACACACACAATATTGACAATTTATTTAAAAAAATAACATTTTTTAAATTAGAAAAAATAGCCAAAAAACTTATTTTTTAAACATGATCTATTTCTTGGCTTAAAATTATTCTATTCAATATATATCATGCTTCTATATTATCTCACTATTCAAAAAAATATTCTGCTTGACATTATATATATATACTTTACACTCTGAATCAGCCGCGCAATCAATCTGTTCTTTGTTGCTTTTATAAAACTTTATTTTATTGTTATTATCTGTGATAGTGTATATTGAAAGAATCAACTACGCAATTTTATTGTTACATACAGTTCATTGTATTTGAAGTTTTAGAGAATTCTATAAATTATGTTGTTTAGCGACAAAAAAATGTTATCTACGTTAAATATGAATATTATTATAATCGATTGGCATTCTTGCTCACACCTTATGCGAATATTCTATCTCGATGTCGATTAAAAAGAAAACAAGCTGGCATCTCTTCAAGAGATATTTGTATGGAAATTAACGTTATAACCTCATGATTTGTTAATATCCTCTTAGTCTAGCTCGTTTGTTTGCTATGACTAAAGATCTGTTCTTCCACATAGAATTAATTCTAAATTAATCGGCCGTAGAGATTGGGGATGCCATTCATCGTCATCATAATACATACTAGCTAATCGATAGATTTATAAAATGTAGATTATAAATCGATTAGTTGTTATAATGTAAAGCAATACACCAGTTAATCCTGACATTGGGCGAAATACTCTAGTCAGCCGGTTTTCGTAGGTGGAATGGGCTTATGTGCAATGCGTTAATCGCGGAGTCAAGACGAAGAATCGAAATGATAGACTGTTACTCTATAATTGCGTTACGTAGAAAGAAAAAGAGAGAAAAAGTATTAAGATCGTGCATATTAATGTGTGCGTTATAGCGCCGATTCATTAAATATCGCGATCATGCTAAAGATTTTCATAAACTGATTATTCATTTTGAGTTATCATTTTATTCGGAGTGTGCTATTATTACGACCGGCTGACAAGCGAAGTCAACATAATGACAGATATATAACAGACACCAAAAGAACACTGGTTATGGAGCAAAGCAGATTACGGGCGTGTCGTTGTAACTAGCCAGGGACAATCAAAAAGACATGATGTGTTTGGTTTGCCTCCATTACATGACATCGTGCCAAATGCAAAATACTTTGAGTTTGGAAGATCAGATATGTTAATTTATATACAGACATATATATATATATATATATATATATATATATATATATATATATATATATATATATATGTATATATATATATTTACAGATTGTATATTATAAGAATTTTGTTGGCGTAATATATATTACATTTATTATTATTATTATTATTATTATATTATTCATTTTAGAATCGTGCTGTAAAATGTTTGTTAAGTTTTTGATCTTGCTTATATATATAAATATATAAATATATGTATATATATTTATATATATTTATTTATTTATATATATTTTGAGTATATTTAATATTTTAGGCTGTAACTGCAAGAAAATTTTATCTAATGAAACAAATGAAAACAATTATACAAAGTGTGTTGATTATTCCATCTAACACATCTCTTCTTTAATATAATGTGCATATATTATAGACATAATATAAATCCGAGACTGAGGTTCGACATGTTCACAATGCTTTATTAAAAACAGAGACAAAACATATCTAGTAATATGTTCTCTATTATTTTCGTTTGCATATATGTACACATTTGATGCGTGTGCATGTTTATATTTAATTATTTAGCTTTTAGCTATTCCATCTTTTTTCAGAAAAAACAGTCTCTGATTATGTTTTTTCTGTCTTTCCAGCTATTCTTTCGACTACATCATCAATAATCTATTTATGTTATGTTTATGATCTGTGTACTTTTCTTTTCTTTTTTTTTTTTTTAGATCTGAAGCTATTTTTTTTTTAAATGCCAATTTATTAATATTAAATATTTTGTCGGAATAAAACAAATGTGGTATATATATCAATGTAAAAATATATTTAAAAAAAAAATTTATATACAATATATTGATGTAAAAAAAGTTCAAAATTTAAAACATGATAATCGTCTCATTTGGTTATTCATTTGTAAGATATCAAGCTAACATGCGAATAATATTGAGCAAATGTCGATCTTTAAAAAAGTATTTAATTTAATGATCTAATACAAGAAACAAATATAAGATTAGTGATAAAAAAAAGTCATATGTATTTGCTCTAATCAATTGTAAGCTAAATATTGCGATCTATTTAATTTTCGTTCTATAAATCCAAATTATTCACAATTATCGATTTATTCAGTTCTTATTACATTTGGATGGTGTGGAACTGAATACATTTCCTATGTTTTCTCTCCAAGATAGTTGGGAATTGTTGTCCTTAGATGTTACTTGTCGTTCATTCCAGCGAGTTTTGTAATTCATCGATATATTGCTGTAACTGTCCACTGTATGCATTGTACTATTCATACTGTAAGTTTGATAACCAGTGTCTTGAACTGAAGTTGAAATACTTTGCTGATCAAAAGTGCCAAACATTGCGTTACTTTGTTTGTAACTTTCTTGCGTGGAACTTTTTACTTCAGTCTTAATCTTTAAGCCTATATCATTATTGTGCTCTTTATCATTGAATAGAACGGCATCGAAATACATAGTATTCATGTCAGCTGAATCTGTACACCTTGGCAGTTCTTCCATATTAATAGAATCACATATATTTGTTTTATTATTATGTACAATTATTTCATGATTATCCTCGGTATGTTTCACATCATTTTTATCCAAGGATGTATCTAAAATAATTAACAAGTAGTATTGTTATATAAATATATCTGTATAAATTATATTTTTCCCATTTTGAAATTCTTTGGTTAGATATGATTTTGGTTTAAATTAACGTAATTCTGTCTTAAAACTTTAAGATTGAGAAATATAAGAACAAATAATAACCATTGATCAAATTTTTACTTTTCTCCATAATTACATTGTCTATACTCATGTCCATTGTAAAATCTAATCGAATAGCTGAACGAGAACTGCCTGCAATTTTTTCATGCAATACATTGTTCTCAATAATGTGTATTGGTGACATGTCAGGTGATACACTTTTAGATTTTACTGCAGATGACTTGTTATTAAGTCTAGTTTGTAGCAACCTCTGAAATATATCGATTTGAACAATAAATAGTATATAAATTAAAAGAAAAAAAAGTGACGAGCTAATTAATCTTATTTACCAAGCTATAAAAATAAAAATTATGATTCACATACTTTTAATGGTGTGCCATGGACAAACATACCACTTTGTGGAGGACTGCAGGACAACGTCTTGGAATTACCAGTTTTAACTGGTGACAAAGATATAAAACTGTCATTATCGGTACACTCGTCATGATTAAAAAATAATTTTCGTCTCAGTGAATTGTTACTTAGATTTACATCATCGCCATCTGTGCTTTGTTCCTTTTAAAAACATAATATTTTTCTTAACAGAATCTTATATAATCAATATCAAATTGTTTATCTATTATAGGCCAACCTGAGTAAATGTGAAAAAAGGTTTCAAAGCTTCTTCAACATTTTGGGGTAGATCAATAGGTAAAGATAATATTGTCTGACTCCATACTAAAAATAAATAAATGTCAATAAAATGAATCAATCTTAGTTTATCAAGTCCGCTAATACTTGTTTCTTTACCATCTTTTCTTGATTTTGAAAGGTCCTTAGTAGAATTGAAATCTTGTAGAAGTCTATTAGGAGTATCCAAGGGTGGCTTATTCTCTTTTTGTCTGACATCCCATGGACTAGGAATTATATGATTTTGCTTAAAGAACCGATCTATAGCTGCCTGGGCCTTTACTTCCAGTTCTGGATCTGGAGAATATACTTGATGCACGGGAAACTCTTCTATCTTCGCCGGATTTATACGTGCTAATTCATCTATGTTCCATTTAAATTCCGGTGACTCTTGCATAGGGCTCGATACCTACGTATTGTAACAACAAACTCTCACATCATTTTAACCATTAGAGCATTTTAACTATCAATAGAGCATAATTAAAACATTTAGCTCTTGTAAACAGAATGACCTTAGCGAATACAGTCGGGCTGATCACAGGTAGATGCAGTCTATTAGTTAAGTCAGGCTCGAACGGATTTCTAGTAATGAGCTTCCTCAGCTTGGACGGCGGAGTGATGTGACTCGGTAGACCGGTGAAAGGTAAAGATTGCGCGTTATTTTGATTGTGAGTTTCAAAGGCTCGTCTTAACTGCATCTCGTTCTGTTTCACCGGGGTCCTGTGCATCCAAAAATTATTTATTAAAGGGCTATCGACTTTCTGCACTTTGCTGGGTGTACCCCATCTTGCTTGCTCCATTATGATAATCGCGACGAGATGTGTCGACAAAATTTGTCGAAAAATTTATGTTTCCCTTGAAATTCTTAAAAACACCGCGTCCTTGCTGCAAAACTTCGTCAATCTTGTCTATTATTTCAGCCCATATGTGTCACAACGAATCCCTCAAAAGCTTATTTATGAATTATAAAAATTGTAGTCTTCTATAAAAAAAATTATAAGATTAAAATATAGTCCATCCTTCAAATTTGTTTTGAATAAGTATATATAACCAATCTATAGTTATGTATACTTAGGACCATAGACATAGTATATCTAGACCGAATGTTGAGGAGCGAGGGCCAAGAGAGACATAGAAAAGGGCATACTCTGTTCCGTGCTCCTTGCGCTCTCTCTCACTCGCATGTAAGCGAAAGAGTACGTTATGCTACGTGCGAACGAAATTACACATCTGCTATTTCCATAGCAGCATAAACATTATACATAAAGAAATTGATTGGTCCATTACCTTATACATATGTTACGCGACTATGCAAATCCGTCTGGATAGACCTTAATACCGACCTGTAACTGGAAAACTACACGAAATATATCAAGCGTTGAATAATGGCCCTCGCACACTGGGCTGCGTTCGGCAATCGGAAACATCATCCGTGTTCAACTTTTATTAAATAACAAAGATAGAACGACGCTCGTGTGCACACGGGTGACGTTTCCAAACGCAGCCCCTGGACGCGATGAGCGATGAACGATGGGTGATATCCAATGAGAGCTTTATTTTTTCGGAAAAGCAGAGGTCTCATTGGATATCGCTCATCGCGTCCAGTGTGCGAGGGCCATAAGAGAGCTACCTATTTTTGTTTCTGGCTTTATGAAATAATTATTTCACCTGTAATATGGGGGATTTAACGATGGGTAAAATAATAGAAATTTATTGAAAAAATTATCATATATTTGGTTAAATCATTAATTCGCCACAATATTAATTTTTTTCACATTAAATGTATTTTGTATGTATATTTTGAAACGTCGTTTTGAAAGTTCTTATATAGCACTATATATGTATATATACTTATTAAATGAAAAAATGAAAACATTATTATTAAAAAAATAAAAATTGAAAAGATTATTAAATAAAAATGAAAAATAAGAGTGAAAGTAACGATCTTGGCGTAAGAGATGCTAGATGCTAGTCTCGTTTATAACACGATGGAATAAGCGTCAATATTTACGTGATCTATATATGAAAATTAATCTATACATATCCTCG
Organism: Polyergus mexicanus; assembly: GCF_030449975.1. NCBI lineage: Eukaryota > Metazoa > Arthropoda > Insecta > Hymenoptera > Formicidae > Polyergus > Polyergus mexicanus. The sequence continues at coordinate 11,348,028 of NW_027223326.1, read as the reverse complement.
AATTGGCGGACGGAAATGGACGTATAACCAATACGATGTCAGATTTTGCGATTACCGCATGGTATATGACGTAAAGTTTTTATTTCACATAAAATATAAGATTTTTTTTACTGTTAATATAGATGAGACACGTTGAAGATGTAAGGAACGGATGTAAGGAAGCATCGTGAAAAAGATTCGCTTATCGGTGAACGTGAGTGCAGCATCGACGTCTGCCATCTGATATCCCGTTTGTTTTAGGTTATAAGATCTGTATGAAATATTCTCTCGACAATGATTACTTAATTTATCTCAAAAGTGTGCAAAGAAGACTACATTTGCGTTATCGAATATTTCCAAATTGCAATACAATGACAGACGTTATTTAACATTCTCAACACTATAATTATGATCAATACAGTGTGCGATAGACATTTTTAGAATATGTACATATTTATATCTTGCAATTTTTGGCCAACATTGTATCATTAGCGTATATTTAGACAAGATATAATGTAATACATATTCACATAGGAATAAAATATCGCGACATATTGTGAATTCAGGATCAATATAATCCAATATCGGTTCTTACATATGCTTATATTAATGCACCATATTTATTATATTTTACATATTTATTATACTTTTTAATATAAAAATGATTAGTAAAGTTACGACATTGTTTTTTTTTAAATAAATTTGATACTTATAAATGTGATTAAAATGCTCTATTAATGTTTTTGTTTTTGCTTTAGAGTAAACCAAAATGGCAGAACAACAACAAACACCTCCTGGTTTCAAACATATGTCTTTGGATAAGATTATCGAAGCTATGACTGCTGATTTGGAAGGTTCAAGCGGCCATTATGTTCAGTTTGGTGTGACTCCGCAGCAAGCCACATCTCATAGTTGGGGTGATTACACATCTGGACAAACCAGGCATCATATTTCCAATCAACCAATGCATCCCAATCCTTCTACAATGCAACCGATGAGCCCAATGACTACTTCTCTGTATATGCGAGATATGCCGGGTTATGAAACGACAACCGCCGATTCTATATATTTTCCACCACAGGCAGTAAATCACTTAGGTATCAATGAGAATAATGATTTAATTGGTACTATCGATGTTGGAGGTGGAAATTATATCAACGTTATTTATGGGAACGCTACTCAGATTATGGCCGAGCAATGTCAGCTCTCAAACATGACACCATACCCGAATCAAGGTATTGTTGATCAAGAATATGGCCTCTTTAATGATCAACATATGGCTATTCCATCTGAATTACCAAGTCAGAATTTTAATGGAAAACAGTTAATCGACAATTTAGTTGGAAATTGGGTACCAAATCAATCTGGAACGTATAGCCCATTTGGTGGATCTCCCAATATCACACCTGTACCGCAATCTGTACCGGATATAAGAGAAACTGAGGAATTACCTAGAAATATATCGGATTCTCAATATAAAAAACCAAGGATGGTGGCAGAAGTGAAACCTATGCGACCTTCTTATTCTGACGTTTTGACGAAATCTGCTCCAACACCACCATCTCCATTAACAATTCAGCCTACAAAGCCAAAAATCGAGATAGCGGGTAAGAAAGTGTCTAATAAAAATACGAAAAATAAGAACAAACCTGCATTATTGAAGAGACAGAATTCATCCGGCAGCGATGATCACAATTCTCCAAAAATGCAAATTCCTAGAAAAGTTTTAGAAAAAAATTCTTCTAATCTTCCAAGACGATGGGTATCATTGGATAACCTTGGCTCACCATCCGATTCTCGTCAGATAAATGCTTTTGACAGATCTGATCAATTTTGTTCAGAAAAAAAGAAATCTGTCAAATTATCTAAGAAAACAGAAAAGAATGAAACTCTTAACAATACTAAAATACAAAACAGTAATCCCAAAACTTCAGGAAATATTCCAAAACGTCCGATTCAGATAAACAACAACTTAAACACAATTAATACATCCAGTCAGACAGTATCATCTGAAAAAATTGAAAAGAATCAACAAATTATCAACAAAATTAGTAAAGAGGATAAAAAAGTGATCAAAGAGAAGAATCCTAAACGTTTTCAAGCTGAGAAGGCTCAGCAGATTAAAAAGGGGCAAAGAAATAGAAAAAGAGAAAATAAAGAATCTTCTGTTAAGGATTTATACAGAAATTTAAATAAATATGCAACTCGTTGGAGTAAAGTTGTATTGAAAATCTTTTATTGGTTACTACATCTAATTTCTGATGTAGTTAGTATGAGTGCCAACTTGGTTATTCAGCTGTAAGTATTAACATAATTAACACCATTCCCATTCCCATTCTGTTTCTTCAACATTAAGATAGAATATATTAGTATTTTATACCAGTATACAAGTATCATTTAGACAAAATTTTATATTTTTTAGTGGTAAATGCGCTTGGTATCATACTATACTTTATTTGAAGTACTGGTGGATGTACATGGCTGTAGCATTTTGTAAAATTCGTATTTTAAATGCTATCGGTAAACAGTTAGACAATTGGTTTGGAAGTAGTAAGTTTGCATTCTGGCGAAAGATAAACAATAAAAAGAATGAGGAGAAAGAGGAGAATGGCAATTGGATTCATGGTGGTTTGGAAACTAATATTGCATTACCCGGCACTGGTGAGGAAGCCATGAAAAGATTATTAGCATGCAAGGGAAAGGATCCTTATAGTATACTCGGCGTTACGCCGACATGTTCGGATGATGATATTAAAAAATATTACAAGAGACAAGCTGTCTTAGTTCATCCAGATAAAAATAATCAACCGGGAGCGGAAGAAGCATTCAAAATTCTTGTACATGCCTTTGATATCATTGGAGAACCGGTAATGAAATGTCCATTTTTTATTTATATTATAAAAAAATAAAAAGTACAAAATTAAGAATTAGTGTAATAAATGTCTTTTATTTACATTGCTAAAAAAAAAAAAAAAAAATTATGAAGCATATATATTTATGATGCATGCTATTTTAGGAACGTAGACAAGCGTTTGATCAGACCAGACAAGTTGAAGCAGCTTGGGGCGAACTAAGTGATTTGTTATCTCAACTCCATCGAAAAATGGAGCAAGCAGCAAACACAATAAGATGTACGAATTGTGGTTTGCGTCATAAACGCATCCCTACACAACGTCCCTGTTACGCTGCACGGTTTTGCGCCCAATGCAAGATACGTCACAGTGCGAAAGAAGTGAATATTTTAACAACTTATTTTTTTATATGCTTATTGTCTAACTGGAGTCCCAAGCTAATTATCCAAACTATCATTTATATCATAGGGTGATATTTGGGCAGAATCACGTTTAATGGGTTTTCTATGGCACTATTATGCCTGCATGGAAGGGGCAGTATATGATGTGACTGAATGGGCTGCTTGTCAAGCTGGAAATCTTAAGCATCTTAGAGCAAACACACATAGTGTCCAGTATAGAATTGTCTTAGGGCAAAGATTACCATCTCAAACGTCTAGTAGTGGTAAAAAAAAACAGCAAGATCCCAATACAAGGTATATTTGTGTATTATACTTGTGTATTATTATTTATTGAATGCTATTATTATCTTTATTATTTTTTTATATTAATTTTAATTTTTTTGTGAAAATACAGGATTATGATATACATATTTTTTTTCTTTTCTTCTTTCATGAAACAGTGAAGCAGATTTTGAGGATTTTCTAAACAATCTCTACAATCATAGCAAATCTGCTGGTGCTAATACGTCGGGGGATCAAAGCTCTTTTAGAGGAGATTCCAGACGACGTAAAACTAAGCGTAAGAAGTAGATAAATAACTGGTGCAGTTGATGGCAAACAACTTCTGAACATTTGATATTGACCTTGTATAATTTACGAAGCGCGTATTATAAACGCATACTACACGCAATCATAAATTTACGTTATCTATAAACAATTAACTTTAGCATATAGATATTACAAATGTTCTCATGAAAAATTAATATTTGACTGACATACAATATGAGATTATGAAAGATTGTGTTCACAAGAATATTGTGCGAATAAACATCATTGTAATCATTGTATGGAATAGAATTATGATTGGCATAATTAAGAAGCTCGAGAAGAATAGAAGAAATATCGTAAATAACATGATACGAAGTAATAAATATTTAATGAGCAAAGTAATATTCAGTCCATATTTTGCCAGTTTAAAATAATAATGACGCATTGACTTTCCATGTTATAAGATAATGCATAAAAAGATGCCAAATAACCATCGTGGAAAGAAAGCATTATGTTGCAAAATTATGTCTCAACATTTGAACATTTGTGTTTTGATATATATGCATTTAGACAGCTTATACACAACTACATATATAATATAATATAAAATTTTTTATTATTATGTTCTTCCAGAATTAAAAGAAAGTTAGTATATGGTATCATATTATATTACAAAATATACATTTTGCTTAATTTCATTTTTTTTAACATTAACTTAATAACAGAAGTACATACATTTAATATAAATCATGATTTAAAAAAAAAAGTAGCTCACAGTTCAAATCTAAAAGAGAATTGGCAAATATGAAGAAGACTGATTTTCTCTCATCATTTTTTTGTTACTTATATAAGTTAAATATAGTTAGAAACATTTCTGATGATATACTCTGCTATGTATGAAAATAGTAGGAATTCTTAAGATACTAAGAAACTAATGTCCAAAAAACTATCCTTTAAAATATATATAAATATAAAGCTCTAGGATAGAAGAAACATTACATGTGTACATTATGCAATGTTACACTACAGAAAAAAAACTGCACTGTCCCATACATACACAGTTGTAGCATGTAGAAGAATGTAAAACTTATTATTAGCAGGAAAGGATTATGAAAATTTTATCCTGGTAAATGCTTTGCAAATAATACAGAAAAAAAGTAGAAAGAATTGCAAACATTATTCCTTTCATCAATGATTAACATTGTGTCTGTATGCATTAAAATACAGTTAAACCTCTGTATCCTTATTGGGATCAATAATCTTTCTATATTTTAAACTTTTCTCGTCAATCTCCATTTTTATTCTAATGACACATGTATAGAATGAAAATGTCACTTTAATCATGTACATGACATTCTGCGCATGTGAAGTAGTGAAGTTGCAGCATACAAGGTGTTCAGTTTATAAATATTGAGCTTGTTAGAAGCGGTTAAGAATAAAGATGCTCGGAATACACAGGTTTGACTGTAAAATACTTTTTATATATATAAGTGTTTTAACATCTAATAATTAATTTACCACTATAAGTTATTACAAGGACTTTTTTTGCAAAGTGTTGTGAACATCTCACATATATAAACAATCTATTGTGTACCAATAAGAAACATAATAAATGAGTTTAAAATAAAGTATGGATTATGCACATATACACACACACACATACACACATATATATGTACATAAGTGCCTTTTTCATTGCATTTTCTTTTATAAAACAAATCTTAAATTCGATTTGTTTCATCTATAAGATGTAAACTTGATTTATTATTTTATATTATAAAAAAGATATTCTTCTTACTGTATGAATGAAATATGCTAAATTTTGACATATAAATTTACTTATATTTAAGTATTATTTTAATGGCAATATGTATATGGTATCAATTTTTCTTTTTTCATTAAAAGTTGACAGAATTTAATGCTTACAAATACAAAAACATTAGTATTTTCTGTTATTTTATTAATAGAATAAAAAAATATATTTTTATAATACAATTTGTCCAACTTTATAGCAACAGGTAATAATTACATTATAGAGTTATATTTAGTCGAGCATACCTTCTAGAAATACAAGCGCATCGACGTTATCAATCGCACTTTCCACATCGCGTTTTTGAACAGTCCTTTTCTTTGCTTGCGCAGTATATTTATAAGCTTCCTTCGCAAGTGAATCGATAAAAAGTTCCTGTTAAAAAAAAATTGAATCAGTCTAATAAGTCGCAAAATTAATTACTTAATACTTTATTATTCACCACTGATTTTGCTGTCAGAAAGACAGCCTCCTGATTGACCAAAGTGACTTCAGGATCCATTTTGATGATTGTCTTTATTCTTCCCAGGGGTAATCGCAGTAACTTTTCTCGCTGTTCCTCGTCACCCGCGTGCAAGGCATTATCGGTCTCCTCCTGCAAATCTTGCAAATTCTCCTCATTAGCATGACTCTCGTTCAATTCGCCCGCTCCACCCAAGTCATCAATTTCCGTATTGTCCATGTTGTATTATATTATATTACACGGCTAATCGCATATATAAAAATGTCAATGCGATTATAAAAGGAGTAGTTTATAAGTTTCTTAATTGTAATTCGGTACAAGTGAGCGATGATCAGAATTCATATGATAGTAATAAGTATTAGAACGTATCCAGAAACATCACAGATGGATTACAACTGATTCTAGCGGTAAAAACGATGACAGATCTACGGACGCATTGCGGAGCATTTTGAAAGTTTCAACAGCTGTAAACTTGATAAGGATTGTGCAAATATTACACAATATATATAGATTATATATGCATATTCTGATCTTAAACATATATAAATGGAAAGGAATATGCCCTTGTTTCCCGATAGAAAAACATGTCGGAAGGAAGTGAGAAAGAAAATCATAGTTGCCTCTCCCTTGTGAGTAACTGCTCAAAAGTGCGCATGCACGGCTTACCGGTTTGGCCCAATGAAAAATAAGGTTACATTAGTCATATGTGTGTGTACACAAAATATGTATATCCTACAGACACGATACTTGATGTGTAGTTACTCACAAGAAAGAGGCAACTACGATTTTCTTTCTCACTTCCTTCCACCACTTTTCTGATACAATTGCGTTCAAAAATTTATTCATTGGAATAAAGTAGTAGCGTTTGATTAACCAATCAGAACGAAGGTAACTAAAATTTCTTCGTCCTGATTGGTCGATCAAACTTTTCCGACGAATAAATATCTCATTACACATGGCGGATCAAAACGCCAATAAAACGAAAATCCTTTACTCCGATAACCTAATTCCAGATAAATTTCCGCATTTAGGTTACATTCCTGATAAATTACACGGAATTACGAGTTTTTGGGGAAATTAATCTGTAATTCGATCAAGTGAATTAAAATAAAATAAAATATGGTTTTCTTATCGTTAAATCTGTTAACGAGATCACGCGGACCCGACGAATTCTGGCGCAAACGGAAAATATTTAAGCTCGCTGCGGTAAGTATATTATACAATATATATTTCTAAATATTTATCTGACGTATTAATTATTGATACAAAGCAAAACAAATAAAATAAAACGGAAGGTTGTTGCATTTTTCATATTACTATTTTTTTTTACTATCAACAGCATTACATCGGTAGAAGGAGAAATTGTTATAGTATTGCCATCAGAAATGTGCAGAGAGCTCTGGTTTACGCCACTGATGCCAGAAAATTGAAAAAAGTGGATATTACAGAGGTATAGTTTGAACTATAGCGAAATTTATGTGGTCGTGTTTTATTAGGAGAAATATTCTTAACTATTGATCTTTACTTTTAGTTGCGAGAACAGAGATTAATTGCTGCTACAAAGGAACATGGTATAAATTTCATAACTTTGATAGAGGGATTGGTTAGATGTAACATTCTACTGAATCGAAAAGTGTTAGCTGATTTATCAATTTGGGAACCTCGATCATTCAAAGCTCTTACAGATATTGCTTGTGCAAGAGCGAAGCAAGATCAATTAAAGTACACTAACAAAAATGAAGTACCCAAGAGCGTTTTTGTAAGAGGTTTGATTAAATGAGTTCTCCCAAAGATTATGTAAAATAACAAAGTAATTCTTTGTTTCTAACATTTATTAAGATTTTATAATGTATCCGAATTTCATTTCATCAAATGTATCAATGGTACTGCAGATATAAATTAATTCAAGATAATATATCTTGCAATACTATAAATACATTTAAGAATCACATATACAATGATAACAACAACAATGTAAGGTATATCTTTCATAATATTGTATAGCAAGCAGATTAGAGATTGAAAATATATGATAAATATGGATATGACTCTTCTCTTTACAGCAATAGTTTTTTGTCAGACCAGACTTTATACATTCGTACAACAGACTATAACAATATGCAACTTTTTATTTATTCCTAGTAGGAATAAAGATCTCATCTGATATAATCTTGTTAAAATGTCTCATTGACCATTCAAGAACGAGCGTTAACGATTTGTACAAAGTCAGGCTTCAATGAAGCGCCACCGACCAAAAATCCGTCGATATCCTTCTCCTTTGCCAGATCTTTGGCGTTGGCCGCTGTCACGGATCCACCATAAATAATCCGCAGGCTTTGCGAGACAGCAGGATTGACGTTCTTGGACAACCACTCTCGTAATTTTTCGTGAACCTCTTGCGCCTGCTGTGGTGTCGCGGTTTTACCCGTACCAATCGCCCATACTGGTTCGTAAGCCAAGACCACGTTGTCCCAAGACTTAATTTTATCAGCTATTGCCTTAGTTTGCTTATAAACTACTTCTTCTGTCTTTCCCGCCTCGCGCTCTTCCAATTTCTCACCTATACATGCTATCACCTAGAAAACAAGTTATTTGTTTTTAACAATTTCTCACCTATACATGCAATCACTAAGAAAACCAAAGTTTTTTATTTTTATCTTTAATTTGATGTCAGAGAATTAGTGGAATTTTTTGTAGATAATATTTTATTCCTAATTATTACTTACTTTCAATCCTGTTTCCAAAGCGTGAGCAACTTTTTCCGCAATTAATTCATCTGTTTCACCAAACACATTTCTGCGTTCTGAGTGTCCAAGAATTACCCAGGGAATATCATTGTCCAGAAGCATAGCAGGACTAATCTCACCAGTAAACGCTCCTTTGGACACTTTATATGTATTCTGTGCACTAACGCTAACATTGTTAGGAACAATGGAGGTCACATATGTGAGGTATATCGAAGGAACTCCCACTACGATTTCTATAAATCACAAAAGTTCCATCTTTGAATTTTGAAAAATCCTCATAGATTAAAGGTTGAATGTGAAATAAAAAATGTTACATAAGTGTATTTGCATCAGACATTACTGTTAGATTCTTGAACAAATCTAAAGATTGACCTTTAAGAATATTAACTCTGAAATTTTAAATATTAAATATTTTTTTCATAGTGATTAAAATTTAATTCAAGAGAGACATGTGTGATAACAAAATTTCCTTGAAATGAATTAAAGTACAAGATTATTATTTGTATTTAAAGTTCAATTAATTTCTTCTCAATTACAATCTGACGATAATGAGTTAAATTTATATGCATAATTTATATTTAAATTTAACTCACGAATTAAATTTATACACAAATTGCAAACCGAATTCGAATTCGTCGGAGACGAACATATTTCTAATGCATTCTACATTTTATGAAACGCAATATATATTACATAGGGTGACTGATATCTCACGTACCGACGTTCGGATCGAGCGGACCTGTCTTCAGGAACGCGACGATATCGTTGATCTCGCTCTTTGTACCGTTCATCTTCCAATTACCGCCGACGAAGAATTTGCGCGCCATTTTTCTCGTTCGTACACTTTGCGATGACAGATATACGGATGATGCAAAGACTGTAACAGAATTTCTTTCGAGCGATCTCGTCCCTCTGACCTTAACGCGCCTGCCAAGGTGAACGAAAACTGGCACGTTCCTCGTTCCTCCCTCCCGATTCTACATCTCTCTTCTCCCCCCTCCCTCCCGATAACATTTTTTAAATATTTTTAGTTAAGTTCCTAACCTCGATATTTGTGAATTAGAATTATTATTATCAGCGAGGCATGCTACTTACAGCATTTGACACTAATTGAATGTCGGAGTAATAGATGATTACGAATTATATGTACGTTTAAGATATTCGTTAATATCGTTTTTACCAAAAACATCGCGAAGTTTGTTGAAATTTTCAGGAAACAAATGCTAAAGCACTAACCTCTGACACAAAAAATCTTGATACAGTTTTATGAGATTTCGCGTGCAATTGCGAGAATTTGCATATAATTTTATCATTAAATTAATCGATTAGTGTAAAATATGGTAGAACTATCGGCACTTGATGTAGAAAAATTGATTCACTTATTCGTTAAAAATTTGACTTTGCAAGTATCATCGAACTGCAATAAAAAACTGGATAAAATTCATTTTATATCTTGCGTAGATATTGCTTATCAAACGAATCTGGAATTGCTGAAAATCAGCGAGAAATCGAAAGATATTGCGATGCACAGCACTTTAAATATTGCCGATGTACAGAGTGTACGTCATTTTATCGAAACACAGACAAAATTTCTCGATAAGTTCGTTTATCCAAATAATATCCCAATATTTACATGTCATTTTGATCATATTAATAAAAAGATAGTTCAGAAAATCAACAAGACAGATAAAAATATAAAAGAACGAAAGGCGAAATGTTACAAAAACAAATTTTCACAATTGAGGAAAGAAAAATTAGAGCAAGTAACTATCGAAAATAATCAGCAAATCTGTGATGCAAACTTGACTAAAATGGTATTGGTACCAGAACAGATACATGGAGATTTACTATTCATAAAAGGAACCAATGCTTGTTTGAAAGAGGATAATGTCATAGAGAGTATCGCTGAACACACATGGCAAGAGGCAGTATTAAATGAAGAATATCTGCAATTGTATATTAATAATCTAGAATATATGAAAAATGTACATGTTACATTATATGTAGCTAATAAGGTGATTTAAATTGTATTGAATCAATGTGCGAGATTATTTTGTATTTACTTAAATATCTCATTTTTATTTTTATAAAAATTTTAAAATGCTAGAAGATTCTCAATATTAATAATTTTAATGTTAACTTTTAATAGTAATTATTAGAATTTCATACATTTATTACTGTTATCTTTCTTATTGTATACTTTTACATATATTCATTTTCTAGACATTGCACAATGTAAAGTACCATCCAGATATTCCTCACAATAAGAGAACATCAGATTATCGAGATATATTAATGTTATGTGAACATGCCATTCTGTGTTTGATTGATCCTAGTAAAAAGGCTTTTGTATATATAGAGGATAATCTATCGGTTACTATACAAAAGCATTTGTTGCAAGGATTTGTATATCACTTTGATTTTGAAAGGTATTTTTGCGTAATATAGATGATAATACATGTTTATCTATGTGTGTTATTTTCAGCGATACTAAAGATTATTATTCTGCTTTATTGATCCTAAACAAATGGGCCAAGCCATTGATTAGGCATTCAGATACAACAATATTGTGTGCAATTTCCTCTATACTAAGATGCAGTATCTATGATATTTTAATTTTATCCCATTGTTCAGATAACAATATCCTGTAAAAAAAGAATATACATATATATATTATATTTAAAAAATTATATTCTCTATATTGAATTTTGTTTGCTTATAATAAATAATTATAGCTCTACTTTATGTATCTTCTTTATAAATTGTGTATACAGACAGATATTTTTAGCAATATATTCTTATTCATCCATGACAACTCCCTAGTTCATAAAAGCTCTCAAAAGTCTCGATCTCATTAGTAATTAAAATTGTTTTCATTTATTATATCCATTTGTTTTAGGCGATATTGAAAAATGGCAAGCGAAGAAGTGATAGATGCTAACAAGAAACCACAGCCTGTGTTTAAGAACCATTCGTTCCAACAGAAATTTCGGCCGATCAGCAATAGTGGCAAAAAACGCACTTGGCGTTCGTTGAAGCAAGTTTTGGCTCAGGAACGTTCATTGCCATGGCCGGTGACAGTAAAACACTGTACGTAGAGTAATAGAATCTTCATTTTTTTTCTCTTATCATTGTGTTTTATATATCAATCAGAAGGTATTGAAATTGTAAAATGTTCAACTAGTACAAATAATGAAAAGTGAAACAGTCTGTATCAAAAATCGAATATTTTAGGGGAGAGTGGAGAGAAATACATTACCTCTACAGCACATGATTTCTTTTAAATTTCAGATAGTTCCATTAACGCACCGCCAAGCTTCAAACCTGCTAAGAAATATTCCGACATTTCCGGATTACCGGTAAGTACTTCCTGTCATATCTATCAACTAACCTTCTTTCTTTTACATATTCTTTGAAGGTACTATTAATGCCATTAATTATAAATTGCATAAATTTTTTTACAGGCACGGTACACTGATCCACAGACTAAATTGTATTACGCAACTGCAGAAGAATTTTCAACGGTTCGCAGTTTACCGATGGATATAACAGCTGGATATTTAGCTTTACGTGGAGCATCTAGCATCGTCGGTTAAATTACATATTTTATGTTCATTCATAATCAGGAAACAAGACAATGTTCAACATCTCGAAGGCAATTTCGTTTTTACACAGAGAATAAGAGAATATTTTAAAGGGTAGAGAAGGGTAGAGAATAGACGGAACAATTCAATTCAATGAAAAGACAGAGTAAATAAAGTATTGATATTTTTATCTCACAGACAACATTTATAACATTTTGTCATGCCCGTCAATAGTGCTTTGTAGGATTTCCCAAAATGAACTATTCCATGTATTGTTATCTTTTTTTATCTCCTTATTACTTTACAGAATATATTATTAAAAAAGCTTGTTCATTATAACTTAGTATATGAACTACAGGCTAAAAGGGGAGGCGGGTGAGGCGTGGAGAATCCTCGAGAGCTGTGTATTACTGTTCCTCAGTTGCATTACCACACTGTTCTCTCTTTGTAGTCCATTTTGCGCGCCCAGTTTGCTACTTGCAACACGGCCATTTTATAACGAATTTGCAGTTGAAGATACAAACAGCGAAACCTACTGAAATATTGCCCGATTGTGCATTATCCTTAGGTTGCCATTTGTTTTTAATATAATTAATTAATCAATTAATCGATGCGGTTATTCATCGTTTTAATCGTATAAATCGGGAAGATCTTCGTCATCGCTGTCGGCCTCGTTGTCTCCTAATTCATCTAAATCATCGAAATTTGGCTTACTGTCACCAGAACCACTCAGACCACCCATCTGTCGCATCATCTGTAAAATCAGGTAAAAAAAAGCATTTATTAACAACTTCCCTTTTTTTTATATAATATATATTATGTATGATTTAATTATATACAGTCAAACCCTCCTAATATTAAGCAAATTTTCATTTCCTTTTCAAACTGTATTTATTTTTTAATAACAAACATATAAGTAGAATGAGAATAATGCACATTTAATTGTGTTCATGTCTGTAATCTTACTAGTATTTTTTTTATGTGTATAACAAATGTAAAAGTAGTTGAAAAAGAACGAATGAGGAAAATCAACTCTCAAATGATATTGGTGTCATATCTGTATCAGTTTTTTTCTCTGCCTAATATCTTAAGATATAGATACGAATCTATTTCCATTTCTACTTTCCTTTAAGAAAAATTTAGGATTTAGAGAAAACATACAATTCAAAGTTAATAATTATCTTATCTTTTGAGCAATGCTAATCAAAACTTATTTTCAAGAACCCATATGCGCGCACACACGATTGAAGGTTAAATTTAAAATGTGTTTGTGAATACAGGAATTTGACTGTAAATTATTCAAATAATTTAAGATCTGAGAACTACTTTTGATTATATATATAAATTAAAGTCCTAATTATGACAAAGTCCTAACATGATATTACCTCTTCTAAATCAGGTGGGCTACCTTCATCATCAGTATCATCTTCATCCTTCCACTTGTTAAAGTCACTCTTTAACCAATGAGCCTTTGTTTTATCCTTAATTAGCCGTGGCCAATATGGTCCCTCCTCTTTTTTAGCAAGAATTAATTCAAAAGTTCTACCTTTCAAATTTTTTACAGTTTTACTGGGTTCAATTTCTTTGTATAAATTAATTGTAACTTCATGCATTTTTTTATCTGTGCCACCCTCTCCTTTGAAATATATCTTCTCATGTTCAATTTCTATAACAGGATCCTTACAGTCTTCTAAGCAGATTGTAACAAATAAGATATCTTTCCTTTGGGCCCACATAACTGGGGGAGGAGGTATCCTAAAAATTAGAAAAGGTTACAAGAAGGAAATATTAAATGAGATACAATAGAAAACCTTGCTATTTACAATACTTTATTTTCTAAAATGAAAAAATTAATTTTTCACATAAATCCATCATTTTCATAATATTTTTTCATTAAACATATACAAGTTTTTTCATGTGATAAAATATATAATAGCAAGTAAAGATCTTATTTTTTTCAATAGATATATATTAACAAGAATTTTTAGTAAATATTTAGGATATCATTCAGACTTTAGGAAAAAAAAACCCAAGTAATAAAAACTATACAGATAAATCAAATTTGCAACGATGCTTCTAATCAAAATTTACGATCTCTAGCTCCCTTTTTCGAATTTCTACATTTACAATGATTTTCATCACAAGACCTTCTCCCACATAAATGAAACATTGTTTCAGAATTTTCATCACGCATGTAAAACTATCTCGTTCATTATATATCGTGGAAAATTGCGCGATCGAATTGCCAGAATTCCCACGTGCACGAAATATCGATATCGGACTTATCGCGTCTTATAGGTTAGGGTCAAGAGTTCGAGACTGTAGCGAATCGGCGTTTTTGGATCATTATGTTCGCGGTGTCACACGCGGTGCTGTAAATACCGGCGTGATCGAATAGATCGCATTTTAATTGTCGTAAAGATCAAATCGTATCTTTGAAAAAATGAGAGTCATCCGAACTCGATCGGTTCGGCGGAGTCTTCGAAGATTAGAAGAACGCAACGTAAAGGAACGCGAATTTGGGGAGGGAATTCCTCCTCGTCGAGGACGACAGGACAGACGCGGATAGAGATTCGCATTCGGTATTATTTCTTCCTTTCTCGATCGGCGAGAGAAGCATCGTACGTCGCATCGTCCCGCCTGGAAACTTCGAGAATCAATAATATCGTCATCCAACCAACATGGCGATGGTGGATGCGAGAGACACGGGGCGGCACACGGTATCCTCGCGGCGTTTATCACGCGATGCCGGTCTTTACGAGGTCGCGCGAACGCGGATCCCGTTAACGGATTCCGCGTCCGCGCGTATCCGTCGCGCCGATTTTTCTCACCGCCGATCTCGCTTATACTTACTGGCTCTCTTGCGTCATGTTCAGACTTTGGCTTCGCACAACGGGAGGGAAACAAACACACAGCGCGCTCACGCACCGCGCACCGCGAACTCGATTCGAGATCGTTGCACTTCGAGATCTCGCGCTACACTCGAATCGACGCTAGCGCATGCGCGCGGCGATTTGAGACTTGCGACTTGCGACGACGGCGCGCGTAGCCGTGAGATGGCGCTTCTTTGAAAGGATCGAAATTTGACGCGAGTTTGACCGTGGCAAAGAAAAATTTACCTTAAGAAATACGCCAAAGGTGTACACTAAAGGTATATTTACAATCGCGCACCCACAACACAAAACTGAAATATAAGAGTATCTATTTATTTAAACACACATATACGCACATGTATATATGTATATAAAATATTTCTGAACAATGTTGAAATATTCTTCGCGAAACGATATTAAAAAATATTTTGTTCGTATATGTGTGTATAGATATAAACTTTTGAGAATTAAAATACGCAATTAGCCAAATATGTCGATTATTATTAATTTTATGTAATCAATCTCTAGAATGTAATCGATCTAGAATGAGATCGATGTCAGATCGTGTAAAAAGCAAGTTTGCTAATTTATTGTTTGAGAGAGAATTTATCACGAAATATCATCTTTATAATTTTGGAGAATCGATCATACAGTTTTTTTTTTAAATTTACCTCCTTTTTTCTTTTTGCAGAGGCCTCTCTTCATGGAACTAAAGTTTGCCGCGAATTTGCAACTCGCTTCACTTCAAACTTCAAACGTAACGGCGTTCTTTCCACGATGTCCCTTGCGAGGTACGTACACACGTCTTTCCCTTCGATAATTTATGCAATAAAAGTTATTCAACAAACTATATATGATGGTTATGCACATACTTCATCGCTTGAATATTTTATCTTTCCCGTTAAAGATGTTGAAGTAATAATTTACGTTTTCCAAGCAAGTAAAAATTTTGGGAGATCTTACAAACTCGTCTTTTGGCGGCGCGGGATGGGGAGGGAGGGAAGGGCAGAGAAGAGAGGAAGGCTATTTGGCAGGATGAGATAGCGATAAGGAAACAAAAAAAAAAAAATCGCCGATAGGTATATCGCGACATACATATACGTATATGTATGTAGCCGCGTATGCATTGGAAGAGAAAGAGAGATGCAAACAAAGCAGAGTCCGGAGATTGTTGATTGTAGGTCATTCGTGTGCGGGGAAGGAAAGGGGGATCGGGGTGGGACGGAGGGGGAGTGAGGAGACGAGACTCGTGTGGCGTGGGGATCAAGGGGGTGGGAGGGGGGAGAGGAGGGGGCATCCTTGTGCCGCGACTAACTGGACACGCGGACGGGTACTAACAGTCTCTTTCTCCCGCAGGTTCGATTCAGGTTCGATCTGCCGTTCGCTCACTCTTCCGCTCTGCGTGCATGCATGCGTGCGTGCATGCGTGCGTGGGCGCGCGCGCGCGAGTTGCGTGTCACGAAAGAAGAGGCGTCGTCGATCGTTCGATCGATTGATCGCGGGATACAGTCGCGCGGCTTCCTTACGCCATATATACGGCGCTACGTTTCTTCGCGGGGAAAAATTCGCCGAAGAGGAAGGAATACGAGAGAATAAGCGAGGAGATTGTATAAGAACACGTGAAATAGAGAGGAGAAATTAAGAAGAATATTGGGCGGTGGAGATACTCCTCTCGCGACAAGTGAAAACTTCAGTGTTCGTAAGTTGGATCTTTTAATAGCGAAATGTTTTAAAAATTTAAGATTATGTAGAGACGAAATTGTGAGAATAAATATTACTACAAAGGATTGCAAAAATATGATATGTAACGTGACTTTTATAGTCTATATTCTATGTTATATACAATATATATGAATAAATTACAATTTATATATAATTGGAGTAAAAAAAACAGCTAATTAAGTATTTTAGATTTGTGGAAAAAAAGGAAAAAAAATTCTCAGAGATGTGCTTTTGTAACATTAATCTGTTTTTTATTCTTAAAAAAAAAAATCGAATTATATATATCAGTCTTATATCATGCGAATGTGCGCGTGCAAAGTTTGTAAGATAAATGATATCAGACGCGACGCATTAAATTAAACTGTTCTCGTATCCCTATCTTGTCATCTATAGACATATATATTGATATCAATATCGTTATCGTTATCATCATTCGTGTGTGCAGAGTGTAAGTGCGACGAGCATTTCCGGAGCGGAAATACGTGGAGGGTCGACGATCGTAGAAGCGGATGACGATGACCAGGACGACGTGATCTTCGATTTGAGAATCGGGTATCGCCACCGGTTTTGCGCCACCATGTCGACGAGTTCGCTCTTCTACAAGGACAAGTACGCGGTGAGGGCATATAATATATATATATATATATATATATATATATATATATATATATATATATATATATGTATATAATATATATAACACATACTCGTTTCTCCGCTTTCCCTGCCCGCCGTTCTTAACCTTCGTATTCGGTCCAGAATACTCACGTAATAAGCACTCGTATTACTAGTACTCAGAGAAACGACTCGCGTGATCTTAAGATCTTTAAATGACAAATTGTGCGTCTCTGATTTTGTGTGAAATTGAGTCAAAAGAAAAGTCGCAACCTTCACCGCAACTTTCTAATATTCTCATCATCTATAATTAAATTTTGAAATGAAATCTTTTATTAAAATCCAGCTGAAATTTTATTCTGATTTTATCGTCCAGTCGTTTCTCTCCGTAACTCGTTAATATTTCAACGAATCAGTAATATATGCCATTTATATTTCTGATAATATATTTCTATTATAATTCGTAGCAATTGAACCTCTTAGAAGTCAATTTCCTCTCATTTTTAAGTTAATTAGTTTGACTTCTGAGATGCTCGATTCATAGAATCTCATGACTCGTGAGACTAGGGACATTAATGCGCTGTTATATTGTAGAGGAAAGAGCTTCGCGAGAAAGATGCGAGAGGTGTAATAACGTTCTAGCCTCGGAGAATACTAGAGAGCGGCGCGATATTCCGCTTTCCTTGGGTCACGACGGATATATTTCCAGTTGAAGAGTGTTTTCAACTTTGCGAGCGCTGTGTGATTACTAATCTCGGTTAACGTTAGTTAACCGCTCGAACCAGCCAATTTATATGCGGTAGTTACGACTATTAACCACCATCTTTATCGAATTTCTATAATTTCTATCGCTTCCCAGTACGAGACGGTAACGCGTGAGAACCTATTCTTTTGATGTCGCAGAAGGATCTCCAATTTATCCAATACAGATTAAAATAAGATTTATCATTATGGTTTGCTACTCTATAATCGCCTTAATAAGCTTTATCAAATTTTTGTCATTTTATTTTCTTTGCAATCGAAGATTAGAAATAAATTGAATCCGCGGATATACTAAGATTATCAAATATTATTTGCAATATATATATATATTGTATTTTTTATCGTGACTAGAACATTACAAGTTCGAAGAACATGTTTCATTCTACTACGCAATATTTAGTGTTCATATTTGCAATAGGTGTAACTTAATCTTTATCTACGCGGCGTGGTTGAGTTATCGAGCAAAGCATTTTTACAAATGTTGCTTAGATGCGGATCGTATGACTTCGTAGATACTTTAAATTTATATCATAATTACGTTACGATTCAAAGTAAGATTAATTAATATCTTTTTTTTTATGTATTAGCAAATTTATACACATATCTTACATTTAACTCGTCCATTTAATACGCGCGTTCTTATCATCGCGCGTTTTTTTTTTCTTTCACAATATTGACAAGCTGATAAGATTAATTTTAGTCCACTTGATTCCATCCTCGCACAAATCTTTACACACGATCTCCGTAGATCAAAAAAAATTTTAAATAATATAATTTGCAGGACAATTTAATTAAGTTCTCTTAACAACAAACACGCGCTAAAAATTGTTGCCATTTCGTACTATTAAATCTATTTCGATGAAAATTGCGACGCATATCCTTTCAAAATCTCTGTCTCTTTCAATCGTGCGTGAAAATCATCGCGATTATTGTATAAATAACCATCGGTCAGTCCGGAAGAATGCGACAATGTCGTCTGTCACGATGCATTTACTCAGGCCTTTGCGGATGCGCCTCTACGGAATCGGGGAAACTCGGCGAGT
Source organism: Polyergus mexicanus (assembly GCF_030449975.1). Lineage (NCBI taxonomy): Eukaryota > Metazoa > Arthropoda > Insecta > Hymenoptera > Formicidae > Polyergus > Polyergus mexicanus. The sequence continues at coordinate 11,328,649 of NW_027223326.1, read as the reverse complement.
TGCGGTAAAAGCGGTATCCATAATAACGTGCTTTCACTCTTTGTGTCCGCATCAATCCGGTAAAATTGCGCGCGATGCACCAGTTCCGCGTCCAGGGTAATGATGATATCGCATCCGTATCGCGAGATATGTGTGTAGGTGGCTGCAATCGATTATTATATCCGTCAAATGACTAACGCCGGTAATTATATTGCTTTACACAATCGTGACGGTTTCGAGGCTGCTGCGCAAATACTTTTCAATCGCGTTTTCCGCGAACGGAAATAAGCACGAAATGCGTATATAATGGCACTTGTCGACCGTGCATTTAGCGTACCTTTACTTTCGAATTTCTCTCTCTCTCTCTCTCTCTCTCTTTCTCTCTACGACAACGATTCAAGGAACGATTCGTCATTTAAATCGAAGTTGGAACAGCCTGTGTTTATTTTTTATTTCTTTCTTTTTATCCGTTCCTCTCCGCGCTTTTCTCTTTAGAAACGCGATACAATCTCGATCGGACGCGCTATCATTGTAACGTCTTGCGTAACCGTCAGAAATTCACAACGGTGCAAAAACGATATACACGTCGTAGATAAATACAAAAGACGATGTGTTACAAGGCCGAAAGTTGCATATCTCATTGTCAGTTAATGCATTTGCCGAGGATCGAACTGTTATGTGTCGCTCTCTCTCTTTCTCTCTCTCCTCTCCTTTCCTTTTTTAATTTCTTTTTTTATTATGGTGGACGAAAATTTTATAATTGAGCAGTTCGCCTTCGGCCGTCTAGAGAACGTAAAAATTTCAAGTTCCCCTTTTCGTTTGCAACGGCATTCGCATAAATTAATTAATTATTGCCCGGTCACATATCGCAATATATTAGTCTGCTTGTCAAAAAAATTGAGCGTAGGCACGCGTCGATTTGCTTGATATTACTGGATCACATTGACAAAATTATTTGCATCGGCTCGTTAAACTCTATTAACATATCGCATTAATATTTATCATTTAGAGATATAAACGATACACTATAATGTCATATTATTATAGATAATTATTCAAATGTATTTTATTTGTATTTTATTTTTATTTTATATATACGAGTACAAATAGATAATAATATATAAAAAAAGAAAATATATACCTACATTATATCACCATATTACTTACTTACAATATGCACCTGTGACATGCGTAAAATATATTATTTGAATAATAATTTATACGATTGTATTATAATGTATATATAATAAGATACATTTTTCAAAATTAAGTCATTATTTTCTCTTAAATGATAGAGACTCAAATTAAAAATTGAATGCGTATTAGTAGGAAAAATTACTGTCAATATTTAATACAAATATAAAATATTTCTTGTTAAAATTAATAACAAAAATTTTAAATAAGCCACACTGGAATGTAACAGAAAAAAATTAGCACGTGCTATAAATTTCGTATCTTATTGTTAGTCTCGGCAAAGAATGTGATCCAAGTCTGTGATGGCTATCCTTATCGAATCGCTTTCGAGAGCGCGTTCTCCGATCTACAGGTGCATCTCTGCAGAGGTGAGCGAGTCGCGCGAAATTGCAAGAGAGGAAATCTCTATTCTTCTCTCTCGTTCTCCCGTATAGTTAAGGATCGTTAAGGAGAGGGGGTAGGAGATACACTCTCAAGGAGAACAAAATCCGTTCCGTTCCGTGCGCCAGTGTCCGGCATAATAAGACGTGTGCCTCTGACATAAGACTTTCACCCCTGAGGGCCTTCTGCCTCGATCGACCCGATTGCGATGGATCGGTTTAACGTACTCGGGACTCAACACCGTCCTATGGAAGCTACGGGAGTCTGAAGTAGAATGAAATTATTTGGTGCTTTTTTGGATCAAATATTATTTCAATAAAAAATAAGGATAGAAGGTAATTTCGATATAGGAGGTAATTAAGACACGCGTCGCGCCGGGAAGGATGGAGAGATAGTGGGACTCGAATTTATGAAATAATTGCTTTTTAAATTTAGACGAGGCCTTACAATTTTTTAAATAACAAAGGAAGAGAGCAATTGAAAAAGCATTCGCAAATTTATATTTTTGGGAAAATATTTTTAAATGCTATATGTATGTTCGAAACACATTTGCTTCTATCTTCTACGATTTTTTTTTTTTTTTTTTTTTTTTTATAAAAGTGATTGCTTGATCTATCTTTTGGAAAATTTGATATTATATATATCATGCAATGTGCATACGCAGAAAGAGAAATTGATATATGTTTTCAAAATCTTATAATATAATATAAATAAATGATGAAAAATATATTTTTACGTTACTTCGCGGGATTTTGGACATTCATCTTGTTGCTTATATCAAGGAAGCTCTCCTAACATATCATATGTGTGTATGTGCGCGTAACGTTCACGGGGTTATCCACGTTTCTCGGCCTTTCTCGTCTCCGCCCGTCTCCGATATCTCTCCGGCGTCTTATTCAATAATTATGTAATCAAATAAAACTGCCACGAGAGCGCAACTTCACCGCTGAACTTTACATGCCGTACAACTCGTTACCCGTCTGAACGACGGACGAATGCGATTCTGCACTTAAGCGCGAAGGATATCGACGAGAGTTATCGGGCGTTTAACGCGTCAAATCACGAGCGGCAATCGTGAAGAAAATTCTTATTGCTTGCCTTGTTTTCAACAGATCTCATCGATGATGGTATATGGTGCTTATCTTAAACGCAAACGTAGTTTAAATTATATAAGATAATTATGAAATGAAATTAAGTTAAAATATAGGAACACAAAAATTATAGCAAAATAAATAAATAAATAAATTTACGATGTAATTAATTAGAAATAAATTGCTAGTTAAGAAAGAAACGTAATATAGCGGAAATGTAAACGGTATGACATCTTTTATTAAATGTACAGTTAGATAAATATACCGTCCGGTATTTACTTAACTCGCTCGCTATATATATATACACTTCCGCATATTACACGGCAAATGCTGCTCTTATTAATGAACAATATTGAGATTGCTGCTCGCTAAGATACGTATATACTCTATAGGAAACAAAATTTTCGCAACATATATATGATCCCTATTTCGTTTGTTTAGAGCTGCTCTTGACGAACATAAAAAAAGAAGAGGAAAAATTGTTAGAAATTCTCGAGACTCGGCGATTGAAGTCATACGTCAGTGATACAGTTAACCGTCTGCATTAATTACTACGTACCGTGCACAGACCTGTGCATTGCAACAATTTGCAGCGAGCAAATGGCGAGCATTCCATCCTGACTTTGCCGCAGTAAAACGGTAAACTTACCACGCGGGTCGAACTCGATGTAAAATAGAAGTGGAAAACCTAATAAAGGTTAATCCGATAGAAAAATTAATTAGATTATTAGATATTTCGGATTTTGGAATCAAAGAATCTTTTCTTTGCGTAAGAATTTAAAACGATAAGCTCAATTTCGAACTTGCTTGATATTGAGGTGTGATTTTAATTGCGATATTATCTGATATCGAGAGATTTGATCTGAGTTAGGAAGTTATATCAGATTCAAAATTGCGGATATCCAATATTTAAAAATAGAAAAGACAGAAATACCGCAATTGTCGCGAATAATATTTTTGCCGAGGAAAGTCAGATTGATTTATCTCCACTATTAATCTGTTTTTTTTTGTTTTTTTTTTTTTTTGAGCTATCACCAAATGAAAGATATACTTATTATAGCGATGCATAGTTGCAAAAAATAATTTTAAAAATCTCGATTGTTATTCGATATAACAATTTTTTCCATTTTGCATAGAGCAAGTCTCTTTCTCTCTTTATCGATTTACATCTCTAACGTTTTATATCGCTTATCGTATGTACGCCGTCTGACGATAGCAAAGTACCTTTCTCTCCTCATGATAAAATCTGAAATGCGTGTTGCATTTAGAAACGATTGTAATTCGCTACGTGCCATTAGCGTATTTAAAATTATGTGCGTGTTGTGTCCTCTCCCGTTTTCTTTTACTTACACGTATATTAACATGAAACGTCAATCTCTCACATATTTTTCAGTTTCTATAACGCAAAGTTATACAATAATTACCGTTTTATTATCAAATATATTATATAAATATGTTGTACATATTATATTGAAATTATTTTATAGAAAGTATATGGATTTTTTTATATATTTAATATAAAAAATAATTTTTATACATTTATAGATATATTTTTTATTGAATATACTTTTGCTGAAAGAGATTTTCATCATCTGAAAGCATCTCATTTTTAAAGCTTATATTCATGTCAGGTGCCCTAACAATTAAAGCCATTTCAATTTAATTATGTAGTACCGCTATATCTGCGGTTTTCTTCAAGTGCGCAACGCTTACTTCTATTGTACGGTAGCTATACAGTCCTGTGATATATGATCACGAGAAAACGCGAGAAAAATAGTTTGATGGGACCGTCTGTCGCAGTGGGCTAAGAGCATCGGATCGAGCGTTCGATTTGATTTTTATCAGCGTGGCCTCGTAAAGGTCGCCGATCGGTTACACGCTTCCCCCCTGGCGCATATTTGCTATTACGCATTGCGAAACTGTGGTTTCCATTACATGCATTCAGCATTCCCATGCGAATTACATTCCAGGAATTCGATGCGAAAATTCGGTTATGCAACGCCTCTTCGCGAATCCGATAGATATTCGCACATCGATAGATCTCAAGAATTTAAAAGAATTTAAAAGGCGAGATAAAGAATGTATTTCAAATATTTTTGAAGAAATGATTAACCCTCGTAAAAATATATTGCATTGTAATAATAATTCACTTCTTTTGAATACATATCGAGGTAACAGCTGTTTATCAAAGTAGGTATTTTTCGCGATACATTTATTTAAAGTAGGAATTATAAAATGGGTAGGAAATATATAAATTATATGTATAAAATATTGCAAAATATTCACTGGTATATAATTATTCCTTTAAATACACTTGAATTTAAAAATATTCGCCAATTTAAATATAATTTGCTAATCATTTTCCGATTAAGAATTTGCAGTAATGTATTGTATAAATCGTAGACCAAGTAATAAAAGTAACGGAAAAAATCGTGATACACGAACCGAGTATTAACAATTGATCAAATATTCAAAGAGAACACACATAGAATATTCCATGTTTATATTTATAGTGGGAGAGAGAGAGAGAGAGATAACGTCTACGGTATATGGTATATGGTGTGTTGTTGTTTATCTGACCTTTACGGGGCGCGTAGCCTTGTATCGTTCACATTCACGGTAACATTCGACGGAGTAGGTCGGCATGAGCCGGTCCGTGTATGGTGATTTTTCTTTTTAAAATTATTATCTATTAATATCACAATTAGCGATCATTAGACCAATTGATTAACTCTCGCGAAACTATACAAAAATATATCGCGACTATTTGAGATTCGTGTAACGAAACGATACGATAAATTATCTGTTTATTTATATATGGTACGCATTTATTTATTTCTTTCATTACGTGAAATGATAAAATTGTCCCAAGATCGTATACTATTTATTAGCAATATAATTATAGATATAACATTGCCATCGCATATGTTGCATATAAATATATTAATAAAATGTAATGTGCCACGCCATCATATTCCGTTGATTAGTGCGCGCACGATTAATCGTAATTAACCGTATTTTTGCGAATGAGTCATGAAAGGGCAATGAAGGAAAGAAGAGGAAATATCGAGCGATGGCGCAACGACCACGAGTTGAGCGATATATAATTTTGTTAAATTATTTTTTACTCGTAAAATTTATGACTATCCTCGCTTCTATCGGCAATAATGTGACACGCTTTGGGATTGGAGTATTAAATTAATTCATAATTAATTAACATTTATCCGTATTCGATTTTTTGTGGGATGTAAAATTAACAGAAGTACATTGACCGTGTTAATTATCACGTTTGTAGCGTGCACTTGCAGCGGCGTGCACGTTCTTTTTGCGTTTGTTACGCGGCTTGAGCAGATCGTGAAAAAAATAGCGGTTCCGGTGGACAATTCGTTTCCGGTTAACTCTGACGACCATACGATACCGCTACACGATACCGCTGTATCGATTACCTAACGATAAAAAAAAAGTGTCTGCTTATCGTATAATGAAAAAACGAGTCCGTTCAATTTAATGAAGTCTCTTATGATCCTCATCCAAGATTAGGTTACTCTAAAAAAAGAATCGTTCTCTGTCGCAGGATTCTCCTAATTATAATGCGGCTTCCTCGATAAATGATATATCCGAATCCTTAAAAAATGAGATAGAATTTAAAATATCCATAAATGCGAAATATAATGCGATTGAATTTGAAAATATTATTTATAAAAATTAAAATTAATTGAATTAAATTATAAAATATAATTTTATAATTTAAATTTTTTTAATCATATATTCGACATTTATATTTTATTTTTAATCTTCCTTCTTCTCTTTAAGAATACATATCTTTTCCCGCACATAAATATATCGAAAAGTTTTTTAAACAGACGAATACGAAATTTTACTTTGGGAAAACTTGTTCTATTGTTCGGCGGCATTGTCTCATATCCATTGACATAATGGCGAAGAGTTCAGATCTCTGTCAAGCTATTTTCAACGCGGCCTTGTCGCCATTCGATATCTAACGAAGTCGCGTGAATTATCGTAAGTCGAAGACTCATTGGCACCTATAACCGACCCGTAATAATAATCCGCACACAAGCGATCCTTGTCGTATCGAGATAAGGGAAGGTAAGCGCGCGCTTGAAAGCTTTTCAATGTTATCTATAAAATGACACGATCGATATAGGTTGATTGACCGCAATTAAGTTTCAAGTCAAAGTCAGATGTCGATTAAACTTCCTCATTTGATACAAATCGCAAAAATATTTATTGTTTATCGCGACTGTTTCTCTTGCAATTTTTTTTTAAACGTACATCGGATATGCATTAGAGTTATTCGATTTTTGCGAAATATTTCTCGTGGAAAACTCGCGATCTGTCAAGTAATCGAACGACAAGGATGGATGACGGAGTATATCTTGCGTAAAGAGAGCAAAATGCTTTACATCGAATGGCGGGTAACGGGGTTTAATTCTCGCGTGTGCTTTTTTTTTTGCAAGCGACGCGCTTACGCACTATTTCGCATGATGACAGATTTATAACGCGTATTTATCCGAGTATAACGTTTTTCTTTTTTTCCGTTACTCTCTGCCAAATTCTTCGACGAAACTCGTAAATTAGATTATCGAGAGGAGAATGCCTTGTTCAGCCGTTTTATCGTACTCGTCAATTAGCTGCCATCTCTCGCTAGCCGCTAGTTCTTCATTTTACGGTCCACACGAAGAGGGAGGAAACCTCTTCCGCATCTGCCGCGAGAAATGAATAAAGAAAGTAGCGAGCAAGCACCGGTGTAAGCGAACGCGTTAAAAAATAAAGAAAACACGCGCTCGATTTCTCGAACATCGATTCTTACTTACGACTTACGAGAGAATGTCAGCAGAAATTTCTCTCGAATATTTTTCATCGGTCTCTCCAATTTTATCGATCGTGTCATTAATTTAAGCGTGAACGATTTTATCACAATTTTATCACTTTGAGAATCGAATATAGAATAACTAACTTGGAATTTGAATTGCTATATATATATTGAACATATAAAAGAATTCGCGTGTTTAAATCGCTGTAAAATATATCCAACGTCAATTAAGAAAGCGACCCCGACATCTTGGAACAATTCGAGATAACACAATGATTAACGTGATAAGCGGCGACAATCTTGTTGCGGACGTCGCAATTATCACTCAGTTCTTTCATTTAACTCGGATCGATAAACGCCAAAGTTTCAGTGACAATTCGCAATGTTTTTCTAACGATCGAAAGTGATCAGTATAAGGATCATTGATCAGGAACGTTAATCCTTGACTGATCCAACGAAATAATATCGACAATCAGATCTAATTAGACAGATCTCGAAACGCGATACAATCGCGATCGGAACGAGAGTTAAATCACTCGCTCGTCACGATATAACCAATGTGACGACACAACCGTGTATGGACACGCGTTACATCGGCACGACGATAGAATGTTTCCGGTCCGCCTCTCCGGTTGGATTCGTCCCAAGACCCCGCAAAACTCCCACGTGAGTACTCGAGTATGCGATCGGCGAGAGAGGCGAGCGCGCCTTGTTATTAGCGTGCGCTCTTCGTATTCGGTCTTTCGTCTCAATATGCCGGATACGCGACACGTGTTCGAAATCCGCTAGAAGCACGTCACTCCGCATCTGTCAAAGTACGTGCGCACGTACTCGAGCGGGCTCGTACCCGAAAAGTCGCGCTGAGCGCGACAAAGGAAGAATACATTATTTGATTGAGATATTTATATTATTTTTATTTATGTTATATTATATAAATTAAGAAATAATTATATTGAATAAAGTAATTTGAATTTGACAAAAAAGATATAATAATAATATTTTATTATTGTTATGATTTTATAATTGTTTTCATAATTTATTAAATATATATATATATATAATTTTAGAATATTATTATTATTATAGATATTATAATAAAATTTTTCCGTTAATCTCAAATTTTCGATAGTTATTTTTCAATTCCGTATTTGCTTAAATGTTTTAATATTTTTGAAAATTAAAGCTATATTGCAATCTAAAAAGGATCTGTGATAAATAAATATTAATAGACAAGACGATAAATCATTCTATCTTGAAAATGATATCAATTTCACAGTCATGAATCATCAATTCGTGCTAATATTAACTCATCGAATAATATCCCGCTAGAAGTCAATCTCTTCGAACGAGAAGCCGTAGAGAACTGTATTGCCATAAGACACGAAAAGTAGCCCGCAAATAGTAGAAGAAACGTGGACGGAGATTAATAGGATGACTTGATGAATTTTCGCCCGAGTTTTATCTCCGTGCCACTTCCCCATGCGGAGAATTGTCTTGAAAATTTGCGGTTTCGCGTTAAATCTATACCGAGACTGTTCGCGATTCGAGCGGCACAATTTTGGTCGGCAAATTGCAGAAATTAACGCGAGATTGGATTTAGTATCCATTCGTCGAATAGCTATCGTAGTCGTTATCGCGACTATGTTTACGTTCCAATAATCTTTAGATAGATTATTGAAATAATCTTTGGATAGACGGGCAAATATTTTGGCAAGTATCTAAACAAATGATTTCTCTCTTTGTTCCGTGTATTTTTGACGATGCATCTTTCGTTGAAATTCGGCTGTCGGCTGTATAATATTGTTCAAAGATTTTGTCGAATCGAGCGATATTTTCTCGCTACGGATATTGTTTCCGTTAAAAAAATATTTTTCCTGCACAAATTCGATTGTTACGTAAGAAAGAATAACACGCGAGACGACACATGTGTATACGAATGCGTGTGTCATGCAGGTGATAAGGAATCGACGTTGTTGACGTGTACGCGTTATCTTGACACGGCGATGTAAAGCGGCGCAAAACTTAACGAAGACGTTGAGCGAAAAGCGCGATGCGGATGGCATTTATATTTTTCGCGAATTATTTTCCACTCTCTTGGATCGCGAATACACAATATTCGTAAAGTCAATGACGGTAGCGACGCGTACTATCTTATTTTCCTCGAATTTACATGCAATACCTGTGCGTATGTGTGTTGCATGTAAAATGACTTTTCGTTATCACCTGACATTTCCTGCGACAGAAACTGCACATACGTTACCTCCGAGTTTCTCGCTGCAATTCCGAGTAATTCCTTCGTTAGTAGGAGAAATTAGGAAAAACTTGTAAAGAAAATTACAGTCATGTGCACGCATATGCCCCTTATTCGTTCTAACTATCGTGATTACACATATATGTATTATAATGAAAAGCAATTTACGTGAGATATACATATATGTAATCTAATTGATCCAAAAAAATTACAAATTGCTCGCTGACTCGATTGTTTATTAGCGAACGGGGGGGGGGGGGAATAATATGCGGCACATGAGGAACATCACTTAAGAATATTAGGATTAATATAAGAATAATTACCAGAGAGGTATAATTACGCGATATCTCATTTTACGAAGCTTTCGATATCTATCGAGACGCCTGCGATATTTGCGATTCCAGTTGATTGCTCTATTAATTTCATGCGAATAATTTTTGCTGTAACGCCACTTTCTCGACGTGTTTTTATTTATTTATTTTTTTTTTTTTCCCCATATAGCTCGTGCGATATTCGTCGTCTCGCTATCTGATGCATTTTTTTTTCCCCCCCAGATGCATTTTCTTTTCCGCTTATCGGATACGCGCGCGCACCTCTCGAGATCACGCGTTACGCGTGATTGTCGCACTTCCTACATCGTCGTAATCGACATCGATGTAATGTCGTAACGCTATTCCCGGTGGTTTCCGTTACCGTTATTCCCCACGGTGGACCCGTAATAACGTACGCGTTTAACAAGAGCAACAAGAGCAATAGTACACGCGAATACATTTTTCAATCGCAACCTTCGATCGTGTCGAGGTCGTACAATGTGATGCAAATTCACGAGCGTTCCCTTGAAATTTCTCAAGAAAATCTCCGTATGCTTCATCGCGAAACGTTCATTTTCATAAAATGGAAATGTGAGGCTTCAACTTTTTTTTTCATCGTCACATTCTTATCGTAAGATTGTACGTCCACAGGTATGTTCGACGATAGCGTAAAGCTCGCTCGGCATAAAAAGGCTTCGCAATATTCGATTTATTCCAGCTATTTATACTATAGGCGTATGATGTGGCTTTTACATAGAAATCAAACCAGCGAATAACACGTGCGGACTTTATTTAACAATTCTCTTCTCTCGGATATCTTATAATATTTTCTTTTAACGTTATTTAATCTACATCTTTTCATCGGTCTAATTAATACGTATATATGAAATTCTTTTGTATAGTACAATAATTTTTTTATCTTTGAATAATTTTATATTCAGTGTATTCTTGTTTCTCGTAAAATTTATATTTACTTTTTGATGCAAAAATTATTTTATACGACTTTTGTTAGGCAAACTAATTAATATGTACTCGAATTTTTCGAAGATGCAGATACGGAATACAAATGCAATTCTCTCTCTCTCTCTCTCTCTCTCTCTCTCTCTCTCTGTCTATTTAAACAATTCTGCATATTTATCAGACATATAGGATTTGAGAGGATTGAGAGTCGCAAGCACACACGTGCGACTCTCGTTATTACGCGGATATACGAGCGAGAGAAACGGGGATAAGAGATCAGCTCTAAGAGGGTGGCGCGGCGTTAAATATAATTCGAGGAACGGAAAAGCACAAACACGCGCACGCATACATATATACTAGACGTAATCCCCCACCTAGAGATAGAGAGAAACTCATTTAGTCGCCTTAAAACTATTTGCTCTTTATCTATACCCTCTCTACGCTACTCCGTGCTCGTTTTTGGGTTACGTCGGTGCACGCACGCTGTTTCTCTCTTTCTCCTCCCTCTCCCCCTCCCCCTCCCCCCTCGCCCCGCCGCAGCGCGCGCTCGACGCGTTTCCGCACTCGTTCCCGCAAAGCACGACGAGCGGTAACGCAACCGCGCGCCGCAGTTGACTTCGGTGCATCGTTACGTTCGCGTACGCGCGTTTTAGGCGCGTACGTGGTGTACGCTATCTACGAGCCCGTGTATATCCCGTGCGCATCTGCCGTGTATTTTCAGTCACTATTGTTGTAGTGTCGTATAACGACGCGAGCTCTCGACGGAAGATCCCGACCGCGATTCCGATGCGCGACGACGATCGAGAGGAGTTCAGGAAAAATCGGTGGGAGGATATGTTATCATGTGTGAGAAGGGGGTGAAAAATTGACGGGGAACGAAATTTGAAATTTTTTGCGAATAACAGCAAAGCTGATACATACGCGTGTGGCTTTTCTGATATATCTATTATTCTCGTAGTATCGTGACACCAGATGGATTTCAATCTCTCTCTCTTTCTCTCCCTCCCCCCCTCTCTCTCTCTCTCTCTCTTTCGAGGACACTGAATCGTAGCGACAAACCTTGACATTTCATGTACGCGAAGGTAAAACTGATGAAAATCGCGATCGATCTATATAAAAAATGCGCTATAATTGAATTTAAGTTGTTTGGGAGATATGGTGGAAGTTTTTTATGCGTTTTATAATTTTATATAGCACTTTGCCTTATATTGTTTATTTCTAATGCTATATTTTTATTACATTTTTGTATATACTGCATTTAACTCTCCTCTAATGCGAAATATTTTTCTATTGTGCATATATAAAAAAGTATTATCGTATATCTCATTATTTATAGCGCTGCGTATGAAGCAGCAGAGAATTTGGTTAGAGTCCTGCGGCTATTTAGAGATTTAAAAAAATAAAAAAAAATAAAAAGACGACTCTTCGCGAGGAATTAGCGTTGGTCCGTTGGAGTTTCTATTTTCGTGACAACCGCGTTGCTTATTCGAGCAACAGCGAGAATGCCCCGGCTTGGCCTCGATTTTTACACCTTTATAGAATGGAATGCAAAGCATCCATCGTCGTGCAGGAATTTTCAAACGAAAGATATATAAATTTTCCTCCCCCTCCCTTTTTTTTTTTTCTTTAATGATTATTTTATAAACGTGACACATTATTGCGGATATTTCACAAAACGTCAATAAGAATAAGGGATTCTTAGAGACATGAATTTTATAGAGTTAGGCTCGATTTTATCAGTCGATTTAATGGCATTTTGATTGAAATTACAATGCCTTTATTAACTACGGAAGCGCGATCCCTTTAGACGATCGCTCCCCGAGACGTAATGATGTCGCGTTGTAGGAAGGAGGGGTGAGGAGGGCGATTTCTCGGCTAATTCGAGATTGGATCGACTATTCTTCGGAATAAATCGCGAAGCGTTGGTTTGTGCCGTTGTAAAAAGAAGCGCGAATACGCCGGCGCGCGATTGCGCAATACCGGGTACACACACGGTATATAACATAATTGTTGGTCGCGATTGTATAATGCGGACTTCCAGGCGGCAGTCGTCGCGTCACACGTCCGATCGCGGACGTGCATAGAAGCCAAAGATTTCGGACGTGTGTTGATCGAATAACACGTGATATGATCGTGCGAAAATTAGTCGATCGTTATCGCACTCGTCTCAGGGATTATCCTTAAAAAACCGTAAACGCGTTTGGGGTCTCGACACTCGACGTTGAATACCTAATATTATTCTTTCTTATAGGAACGTGGCATCGATATCGCGCGCGCATACGCGTATATATGTATATATTTCTTCGTTACTATCTTTATACTTACTGAAGGTTATTGTTTAGCGGGATTAGTGCGCTATAGCTTTCGGTGCTCCGTTACTCACATTTACGATTTACTCAATATATTCTTACGGATTTTAAAATAAAATTATATCGATTAATCGTATTTTCGAGGAGGAGAGGAGGAGGAGGGGGGGGGGGGTAGGGAAGGGAGGGATAGCGTTTCCTTTTTTCCTCGTCTTTCGAAATGGATATTTGTTCCTTTTAGAAACGCGCGTGTTTGACGTTTTGCGCGTTTGACGTTTGACGCACGCTACATGGAATTTCGCACGAAAGCGCGCAGCGAATTTAACTTCGCGAATTCGCGTCGCCGTCGTCGTCGTCGTCGTCTCGCGTCGACGCAGCGGCCGTTTTTTGCTCGCTAACGCGAAACTGGCCGATCATCGTCGAAGGAGACTTCGTCGTCGTCCGTGGCCTGACGCGACTATCCAGTGCGCGACGTGACGTCGAGCGGTCGCGCGTGATGCGCGACGAGAGCGCGAAAAACTGCAAGGAGGAAGGAGAGACGTAGATCGCGCTATCCTCATCTCGTACGAAACGTGGAACGCGGGACGCCTCGTAATTACATAATAGCCGGGCTGTCGTCGCGCTCGAACGAAACGTCGTTCGCACGCGTGCTTATCGAATCCCCCCCCCCCACCCCCCATTCCCCGTCCCCGAGATTCACCAGGATTCCATCGTTCGCGACGCCGTTGCGCTTCCGTGGCACGTGAGCGTTAGTTAAGCCGACGAGTCGTAAAATAAGGCGAATCGCGACACGTATATATCGACGGTGAATTTACTCGACGTCGCTCTCTCCTTATCTCGTATATATCGGTTCCGCACGATTGCCCTCCCCTCCCCACCCCTCCCTTCCCCTCCGCGCAACAGAAACGTCATTGTCGTTATTGCGTGTTGCTCCTTTTCAGACTTTCGCGTCATACCAGTGTCTTGGAGTTGATCGTGGAACGATGTTCCATCGAGGCTCTTTCCCCCGCCGATGTTTAGAGGATCTATCGCGTGCAGGAATAGACGAAAGTCCGAGACGGGAGATATCGTAGGGTAGCGTGATTCGCGTTTCGCGAAATTTCTCGCGGCCTTGCTGTGAAATATATGTGGGACGTAAGAATTTCGAGGTATCGCACTGTCATTCTCGCCGAGTGATAATAAGTGATAATACGCGTGATGAGGCAAGTTTATAGCGTCCTCGTCGCAAGAGATCGTGAAACGTAAGATACGGACTCTGCGATATTCTTTACTATAAGCGAAATTTAATAATAAGATTTAGGATGATATCTCGATTATAAACGAATGCGATTTCGCGAAAATGAAAGAGATGTGCCGAGGATACGTGATGTAAAATTTTGTCGACAAGTGACAATATATTTCGCGTGACGCAAAAATATGAAGAGGCGGTCGGAAAATATACTCTGTCACATATAGGACGAAGAAAGGTTCTGTCGTAAAAGAAGAAGTGAAACGTCGCGACGAATTCTCCGATAAGAGTGTGACGCGCGTTAATTACTCGCATCGAATGCGAGTATGTCGCTCGATTTCAACATCACCGTTATTTCGTATATGAAGAAAATTAACATGGAAAATCAAAAGTTCTTTCCTTCACTCGAGAAAGTAGGATAGGAAAATATATGGGCATCGCCACTAAACAACGTTCCTCCCGCGCGCGATAATAGTGGCGTGCGTTTTCGAGACACGTTTTGCTACACCGTTGCTTTCGTGGCGATTCGATCGCGACTTAATAGCGTTTCACGCAACGGGATCTAGCTGAAGAAACAGAAAGACAAGGGGCGAAGAAAAGAGACTCGAGGAGTATCGATTGCATCGAACGTCCCGAGAAGAGGACTCTCTTCGTTCTATACATCGGAGATGAACGAGGTGAGGCACGTTTTGACAGCCCTAAGATCGCCGACGAAGAGCTCGATCTTGAGGAACGGCTCTGTGGGAATTGCGACGGCGACGTGGTACGACGTCCCGGCGCCGATCATCGTGCATTGTCGCGAGTTCCACGAGGAGGGACGCGACGTCATCGAAAACGAGGAGAGTAAAAAGTTCCGCGAGAAGGAGACAGAAATTGGATCCGTCGATAAGAATATGGAGGCTGGCTCCTTCGAGAGGGATGCGAACGTTCTCGGATCTTCGGAGAAAAATACGACGATAGTCGGAAGACCTTTATCGTTCAACGAAGCGTTGTATCAGAACAAGGAGGTAGTCCTGAACGATATAAATAGAAATAGGAAGAGGCATAGTACCACGGTGGAACTAAATGCCACCACAATGGTAGAGACAGATGCCGATGGAGTACCGACGATCAGCTTTAGCTTTCTGCGCGTCGACGAAAAATTTCACGAGGATGGAGACGAGATCGTCATTCTGGAGGTCGACACGAGCGATCGGACCAAGGACTTGGCAGAGAATCAACTTTACGATCTTCCTAAGATCGCTGTCCCGAGTCGAGTCTCCTTGGAACAATCTGACGATAACGAAACGAATGTCGAATCCTCGTCGCCGACGATTCTTTACGACGTGCCGAGGCCGACAAAGGACACGCCCTTGAACGAGTCGCAAGAGGGGGAGGCGACGATGACGCTATCAAACGTTTCTCTTGACAAGAAGAAACGACGAGGCGATCAGACGAAACGTTCCACCAGGTCCCTCAAATCCGGCCGAAGAAGCTACGGTGCGTCCGACAGCGATGGTTACGACGCCGGGATAGCGTCGATGTCGGGATCGTACTCGGATCCCGAATGCCCGAACGAGGGGGGCTCGATGAGCGGCGGTTCCGATCGCAGCAGGCGGATGAAGCTGAAGAAGCGGCGATTAGGCAAAGCCTGGGGCAGGATGCGCAGCTGGCTGCGAGAAGAGAGGACCAAGATCGGCGACATCGTCAACAGGCACGCGAGGATGCAGGCGGTCGGCGCTCTCAGTCCCGAGGTAGCGCCGAAAAAGAAAGGAAGACGCGAAATCGACACGCGATTAATAAACATTAGTTCAAATATAGACGGAGATATAAAAGATTTTGAAAAAAAATTGAGATTCGCTCGATTCTCGGCGACAATATTATATATGCAGCTTTTAACGTAGTTTCTGTATTCTTAGTATCTCCATATTTAGCGCTTTCTCTGCTTTCCTATTACTTGACGTTTGTTTGATCGAGCACATGCGTAGAATGAAAATTAAAATCATGCATCGAAAGGATATTCTTATGCTGTGCGTGTTGCATTGGAATAGAGAAACTGGGCACCGAGAGAAATTATCAAGAAAGTAGACAAAAATTTATAATCGACGTCGTTAAATTAATTAAATTCGTTTGCTTAAATCGGTCAATTTTAACTAATGTTTATGACATTGTCTCGGGAATGTATGTATTACATATATGAGGGACTCGATATATGAGCGGGATGAGTTTATAATTTGTAGAGGAGTTAAGTATACGATTCGACGTATGAAGCGGACCCTCGCAAATTACGGATTTATTCCGCTTTCACCCTGATTCGCTGCTTCGTCGTCCGAGAATCCTACAATTGGTCGTAATAGAATGCTAACGTTGGGCTATATAACATAATACGGTTTTCGAATATCAAGATTTCCGATTCCTCGATTTATGAAAAGCGAAGAAAACGCAAAGTTGCAAGCAGTTCGATCAATATCGCTTTAAAGAAATCGAGAGAAACCTATTTCTTGTAATAGATTTTGTTCCGCGGAATTTCAGTTTCACACAGATATTCTATTGCATCAGAATTATTTTATCGAATTCTTTAATCATTAATTTACATAAAGAATTTATACGAAACGGCTTTTTTCATACAACTTTAATCTTAAAATTTTCAAAACTGCTAGAATCATATCGTTTGAGATAGTAGTCATTTCTTTTGTCGAACTGTATAATAGCCGCGATTAAGACGCGTACGAAGAATCTTCTCGCTCGAGCTTCTCCAACTTTTTTTTTTTTTTTTAATCGATCTTTTATCGGGTAAATTTATTTTCGCATCAAGGTGCGAGGCGATGCCACTTTTGCGCGGACGTCCAAGAACAAGCAGCGCGGCTTCTACGATCTGACGCGAGCTCGTACCCAGGAGACCGGTTCGATCACCAGGGTGGAAGAATTCGGTCTGTCGTCGGTATCGGAGGAGGCGAATGTTCCCGACGATGTGGAAAGACCGACGTCGGCATCGCCCGACTCGGAAAAAACGAACGGTTCTCGAACGTTGCGCGGTAATTTGAAGAGGAAGACGGTGAGCTCGGACGACATCTTGGAGAACAGTAGGACAAGATTGCAGCCGGTGTCGTCAACGGTGTCGTTCAGTACGGACAAGCTGTGCTCGGACGTGGAGAAGGATGAGACGAGAATGTCATCGACAACGTCGACGACGATGGCGCCGGCGGAAGTCGGCTGTGAGACGTCGAGGGATCACGGTGGGAAAGGTGGCCTGATTAAGAGGAGAATGCTCGGGTCAATCAGAGGGTTAATGGCCTCTACTCATCTGCTGCAGACCTACGAGATCGAGGAGGTACTTTGCGCTCTCTCAAAGTCTTGTTATTTCTTTTCTCCTGTTGCATGCTGACTGACGTGTTTGCGCAGTTGTCGCACACTCAGCATTGGCATTACAATCGAACGTGATGCGCGTTCCTAAAGTTAGATAAAAAGAGAAAACACGAGAATGAGTGGGAATAAAGGGCGTAGTCGGTGTATAAATTGTAGTTCGAATAGAACCGTAAAGCGAATTTTTCTCGATTGTACCCGAACGTCATTATAATTTGAATAATCCTAACAACAGTTAAAATCAGTAATAGTGGAACAAGCTATTTATTCGTACTTTTTCATAGCAGAAGAGTACGTGAGAAATATCATGAAAATTGGATGAAAATTATATACTATATATATTTCAAAAATTTCTGTTAAATATAAAAAAACATTAATATGTATATAAAAATTATTTTATATATTTTAATTATACAATATTTTATTAATATATAATATATTATATTATTATAATTATAATTATAATTATTATAATTATTATAATAATTATAATAATTAAATATATTTTAATATATATATATATATATATATATATATATATATATATATATATATTATTAATGTCACTTGTATATTCGATAGAAAGATTTTTGATATTTATTTACAGCATGTTTAAAGTTTATTTTTAATATATCTTCTTCGCGGCATTGCCCTTTGAATCTCTTGCCGCATCGTTAATTAAGTATTCTATTTCGCGATTATTCTTGTTAAGTAGTCCACATATGGGAGTTATTTGAAAGTCGCACTTGTAATCTCGTAATGAATGAAGCCGAACGAGCTTTACAGTTCATTTACGTTAACATGAAGATCATTAAAAACCGTGTCGTATAAGATCATAAAAGGGATCGCTCGAGGGACTTTAATAAAGGTTGAGAACAATCTTTGCGACACAGATGATTGAAAAGCTGTAGTAAAAAGGTAAAAATCATACACGCGATCATTTTTTTGTTTCTTGAAAAATTTCCATGTATATCTCGATTATTTGCGCGAATCAAATGCAGTTCGTCTAATACAAACAATGAATCCGACACTTGATTGAAATACGACGCTCGAGAATTCGTGACTCACCCATCAATATTATTGAATAACGTTTTATGCCGCTGCATATCCATTCCGCGCATTTCCTCTAATCTCAATTCATTCTTAAATTCTGAACAAGAAAAATACGCAAAAATTATAACTATTTATCTAGCGTAAACTGTAGGTAGAATAGAAACTTAAAAATGTTTAATCATTTCTGATAATGCGCTATCAGATATAATTATTTTTCTTTTATTTATTTTATAACACTATTTTGCAAATTTTATAAGAAAATACATCTCTCCTCGATTAAGAGATTCGTGACATTGATCTTCATATGTATCGTAATTTTATAAATTTTTTAGTTTTTATTAATATTAAAGCGTCTATTATCCGTTCGGAATATCTTAGAAACATTTTATCAAAAAAATTTTCTGCGTGTGGATTTTTATCGTCACTATTTGCGCAACGCGCTCCTTATTGGCTGTCTACACAAAATTACCGTGTTTCCACGGATATTTTACAGCGGACACAAAGCGGGTAGCCATTTCGACGAGACTTTACGAGATGCGCGCGCGATAAATAAGCGACATCCGTGTAGTTGGAAACTAAATTCCCGTGCGCTTTTCTTCGCTCGATGACATTTTTTACGCTGGTAATCGCTTTCACTATTACAGCATATTCTGGCGGGTTTAGAATGCTTTTTGTCAATTTATCAAAGGTCACACATTATGTCATGTTCGAATGTGAATCTAGGCATTAAAGATTTTTTTTCTAAGATACCGATCGCCGCTGATTATTCTTGGAAATTTGAAATTTCTTCGACGAATATTATCATATGTATTTCGTACTTTGGATCTTTCAAAATTTGCACTGATAAAAGTTTGACACGAAAAAGAAAAGACTATTAAGTGAATTTAATGAAAAATTAATTGAAATTATTGTCGATAGATTCTATATTCTATTTTTTTTGGAGAACTTTACATGTAATTCTGGAGAAAAAAAAAAACCTAACAGAGATATATGAATCTTCAAAGATACGGAGAGAAAGAGTGCTTCGAAAATTTCGCGATCTTTAATTAATAAGTTACAAATGTATAATTGATACACGAATGGCAGCAAAGATATATCACTCGTCCGTTTCCCAGTTTGCGTCCACTTTCCCCGAGTCGAAATTTTACAAGAGAGACCGCTCGTCCGATCGAGAGATTTATCGGCTGTCCCGGAGAAATGGCGCCAAGTCAGACACGCGGAGCAGAAGCAAAGCATGGAAAGTGTGGGAAAGTTGTGCGGAGAAAATAGTCGACTTTGTTTCGCTCACACACACACACACACACACACCGACACATGTATAGATATATATATACGTGACGCTTGACCGCCTTCTACGTGTGTGTCTCTCGTAATTGTGCACGTACAAAGCGTGCTTAGAGACCCTGGAGAATGGAAAAGATTGCGCTCTGCACCTTGACTGCAGTTGCATTCGACCGCAGATGCCTCGATAGCGTAGCATGAGGGTCATCGCGAGTTTCTCCGTCGTTAATCTTTTTTTTTTTTTTTTTCCCCATACGTGATGTATGAATTCGTCAAGGACGTGAAACATCGGAATCGTGTGCCGGTTTTGTCGAGAGCGGAATAGAAAAATTAGAGAGACACGCTTATATTTATTGGCAATTTTATTGCCAACGCACTCGATTGACGTGTGACAATTATACTGTCATACGATCGTTAATTGTCGCCCGATATATTTGGTATATTTCTTATGACAAGCTTCGCTCTTCTTACGATTCACGTATATTAGAGGGTTTTAATTTCGTAGAAATTGTCGTAAAAAATTACCGCTGCTATAATCGTCATCGTAAAATGCATTCTTATCTGTGCAATTTCCCAATAGTTGACACAACGCCTTCGATAGAAAAACGAGAGGGAACGAGCGACGCGAACAAAAACGAGGAAGAAAAAGAAAGAAAATTTCTATTCAGGTATATTTTGCCAACGCGTGCGAAATTAAGCGCGATGGAAAGTGCCGCGTGTGCATTAAACAGCGGCGAATGAAAGACAGGCGGGCGTTTGTCTTCGCGACCTCCGCGATTTCTCCGCGAGAAGACTAAACATGGAGGAAGTAGTATGTATTGCCGGTAAAAGGGAAAGGAGAGAGAGAATAGCGAGATTCGTTTAAATATTCCGACGGTGTGCGGTTTGCGAAAAAGTCTCTCGGAACGCATGTACGCTCGTCGTTATTCATACCGATCTCGCTCTTGTAAAAGAGTTACGATATAATCGCTCTTGTGTTCGCACGTTTATAAGAAGATACACGAGGACGATGAAAGAGATATAATTGCCAATTTAGGAATATATTTTCGATACATCAGAAGCGTGATCGTATGGTTAGATTTAACTCGTTTTTCTACTTATTTTCTCTAAATTTTCCATCTATTAGAAACGCGTTATATATTATGCGCGCATTGTTTATCATAAATAAACATATAGAACGTCTCTTTGGCAGGGATTTTATTTCTAGATATCAAACTATTTTGAGAAAAATTTAATTCTTTTCCGTCGTTAATTAAATATTTCTGAAACACACTCTCAAATTTTGCTAATATAATTACTCTGAATTAAAAGAATTGATACATGAGTATCGTCATACGTTATTTTGGATATTAAATTAGCATGCAATTTTTGATGAGCCATAATATGTCTTTTGCAGAAGACAAAGAAACCGCTCGTCGTGGCGATGAAAGCTTCTTTGTTTAGCGATAAATATAAATGAACTCTTGCCGATACGGCGAAAGATAAAAGGGAAGTCCCATTCGGGAAATTCGCACTCATCTGCATTTGAACGGTCGACGCATACGCGTCAAAACGAGCGGCTGGCATGTGTATCTCGGCGCATTCAAAATAAGATAGACATGTATAAATGAAAAAATATTTATACGAGTTACAATAAAAAGCGAAGTCCTTTTATACAGCCACACAATATATTGTAAT
The DNA here is from genome assembly GCF_030449975.1 of Polyergus mexicanus. Taxonomy (NCBI): domain Eukaryota; kingdom Metazoa; phylum Arthropoda; class Insecta; order Hymenoptera; family Formicidae; genus Polyergus; species Polyergus mexicanus. The sequence continues at coordinate 11,306,761 of NW_027223326.1, read as the reverse complement.
TAATTTAAATATGGATCGATTAATATTTCGAGACAATACTAGATCGCCTTGTGCGGATTCACGCTCTGTAATAGATTCGATGGTCATCGACTGGTCGTTGGCTGACTGACGGCGCACCTGTTCCATTGAAGCGAATGGCAATAAACCACCTGTTGCAAGCGCACACCCGTTTGCCGTCATCGACGCACTGTGAATAGGCGTATTCGCGATTAACCTTTCGAGTCCCGTGTGAATTGATAATAATCATTGACTTATTACTCGCGAAATATTCGAGATAATTTTTTCGCCCTAACGGCGTATTTATGCGTTCGGATTAAAAAGGATCATTGGCAACGCGAGAAACCTCAATCAAGGTGAATTTTTATTTTTATTTCGCACTTCTTATCCAGGATGATGAACAGAGAAAAATGCCTTCTTTACTCGCTTTCTATATAAGCAGCATAAAATGTAACACGCAAAGTTATATTTATTTTTATATGATTCACATGGAGTGTATTTTACGCGAGATTATATATTAAATATTAATATATAAGTGAGCGAAGATTGTCCGCTTGATATAGCATAATTGAAAGGCGAATCTGCCGTACGAGCAGGCATCGATTACGCATTTAATTACTACTGTCATACCAAGTACGATGTTACGTTATAACGAAGGCTGTCGAGATTAGATTAGATTTATCTTTTTTTTTTCCTGCGTCTCTAATCGTTAAATAGAAGAATTTTACCTCTATTTCCGTAACATTTTATTAATTCGATTGCCAGTCAATTCGATCACAAGCTTTCGCCCCGTATCTCGAATATACATAAATATCTCGCGCGCGCATAAATTTATTTTAATTAATATTAAAACGCGTTCCGTTTTATCAGGTACGGTGGCAAAACGATTTTTCACAGCGAATTATTACAGCTCAGGACAAGCTCGATAAAACTGATCCAGAAGTCGAGATCTCTTTCAATTGCGGATATCTCGATAGCTATATCATTTAATTGAGATATATCGTGTGCATTTTTTTTTTTTTTATGCAGATGCAATCGCGATTACGTTAATCGTCGTCGCGAAATGTTGACAGAGTCGACTTTCGGTAAAATTTAGACCGAATCCGTAGAAAGTTGCTCTGTCATTCGCGTTACAAATAGACCATGTCCACTACGCTTGACACGCCCTGCATCGATTATTCGATATTTTTTTAAATAATGAATGGCTATATAAATTCTAGCATGACGTTTCTCAAAAGTCTATTTAACCCGGATAACTTTTGTAATCTTTATTAACAAATGAAAAGCTTGCTAAATGTTTATCGGACGACTTTAAACACGCACAGCGCGTATGATGAGTAATGTTAATAAAAGTGTTCGTCGAAATTGATAATATTTAATAATTACAGTGAAAATTACGAATGTTTACAGAATAAAATGATTCATTCTACATATAAAAAGCTTTCTTTTCGCGCGGAGATAAAAAGATAACTATTACGATTCATGGAGAGAATTATCTTCGAAGGTGTCTCGCCCTTATTTATCAAACATGAGTTATCAGATTGAAATCTTGTTGGCAATTCTCTCGATTCCCAATATCGTCCAGAGTCATTGATAGCAAAAATGTATTCAATAAAATCGAACGTTCTATGAATATCGTGTATCCTATCGATAAATGGAAAAAAAATAAAATAAATAAATTAACATACACGCACAACACACGTACATGTATACGTATTAGAGAGAGAGAAAGCAGTCGTGATAAGAGCCTTCGAGTTTTGCGAAACAAACCACCCGTATAATTCGAAATCAAACCTGTCAGATTGAGTCCGTGCAACAATATTCGCGATACGCGACTTTTCCCTCGTTCCGATTGCGAGAAAAATGCACAGAGACAACTCGCGAGATTCATACTTAAATGATCGTATGCGTAATTTATGTCAGCGAACGCGAAATATTGTTATTTATCAGGGATATTTGTTAGACATTTTGAGCTTTTTTTTTTTTTTTTTTTTTTGGATCTTACGAACTTGCTTGGATATTCTAAAATCGATCAATCGCACAATTGTGTAAACATTTTTAGAGATGCATCTTTTTATCGAGAATCGACGGGACAGACGTTTCTTGGAATTTCTTTTAGATAACGACATTCCAACGATAAGAAAATTTGCGGAAGAAATTCGCATACAAATATTTGCGAAATTGATACCGATTGATCAGTGAATCTTAATGAATGATTAAATGTGCTACAAAGAAGGAATCATTTACCGTAACATTTTATACATTGAAGATATTTTTCAGTGCAGGTCAATATATTTATCTCGGATTGAAAAAATTATTTATTTTACGCTTGCAAAGCGTTGAATGTTGATCGCTTTCATATTTCAAGATGTTTTCGATCTTTCACGATAATTTCTAAATTAAATTTATTAAATGATAGAATAAAAGAATGCTGTGAGATAAAATACAAAAAATTGTCGTCCATATATACAGGCTTTTTTATTGATGATAAAAATAGTTTAAAGGTCTAGATTACGATGCTTGAAGGCACACGTGGTTTCCAGTTATCGTACTGTCCGCAAGCACGAAGTGCGTCGAGAGAGATGCGTAGGCATGGTATCGATTGCGTTGCACGCAACACTTCAAAGTTCAGGGAGTGTCGTAATATAGAAATTTGAATTTTATTCTCGATTCCCCCATTCTTGCGACTTCGATCGATTCTTATGTAACTTGACGCGCGCGAGACGGAAATGTAAAATATCTCGTCTTGCACAGCCACTACATTCCGATATTACATAATACGATATTACGCACGATGATCAAATGTCGAGTTCGATGTAATCTGCTCCTTTTCCCACTCGGAGAAATATCTACGTGAAAACGAAAAATTGTGTGGCCTATTATGCGTAATAAAATTATAGCGAAACACTATATTCCAAAACTCGTTTAGATATCAATATATGCTCGCCTCTTATTTTTCACGTTTCAAAAATATCCTTTGATTTATTATCATGAATCATATATACTGGGTGGCTCATTTTAATCCATCCAGTCGAATATCTCAAAAACCAAGCCCGGAAGAGAAAAATGTTTCAAACAAAAGTTGTGTGGCTTCAAGGGGGCCATAAGATGGTGACAATGATTTGACCTTGGAAAATCATTTGAAGGTCATGTGAAGGTCAACTTTAAAATCTTAAATAGAAACCCCCATTTTTTATTTAGTATTCTTGTAGCTGACACCGAGAGCTTTCCAAAGCACTATAATAAAATATCTTTTTATTATGTACTTTTTGAGTTATTTTATATTTTAATCTGACATATTTTGATATAAAAAATAAAATATCTCGTAAAATATTTAGTTTTTGATAATCTTACCGTAATACTTGTATGTACAGAATAATGAGATGGATGGATTGAAATGGGCCACCCAGTATATATATATTGTATATAATTATATTTTGAATTTAATAAGTTTTTGCAGGACTATATAGTTAATACAGCTTCAACATTATTTGTTGGATCCGAAGACTAAAATTTATACTAAACTATTCCATTTTCTCTCGCTACAATTCTACAGATATATTTCGCGTATCATATCAGAGTTTATCGCCTATACACATATATGTCCGAGCTAATTGGCACTTTAACTTCCCTCGAGGCCCATCAAGTTTAATGCTTACTTTCACCGATCACCTCGGGTTATGATCAAGCTTTAATTCAGGATCGAACACCAGTCACCTTTGCTTGCACATCAAACGAAAAGAAAGACGATATCCGATAGCCGCGGGAACGTGTTTATCGCGCGTGAACAAAAACCTTTTCCATTATAACTGATGTTTTGCGATTTTATCGTTCCTCGATAGCTTCCGGGACGAGGCCTTCTCGGCGAGAGGGAGAGCTCCCTTTCCCCAGTATCCGGGCAACGCGATCGAATCGAAGTTAGCATTAAAATACAAAAGGATCCAGTAACACATAGATGCGAAAAAATAATAAATAAATGCTTGTTTATATTTGAGATGGAATAGTCTTTTACGACGTTCTTTCTCGCTTGACGTGACTTCTATCTCAAAATTTTGCGGCTTTACTCAACGAACCGGTTCGCCGTCTTTAACATTGTCGTGTCTAATTAGTAATTTCATGGATACGTGATATCCGACTTTCACGCATGTTCGTGGGATCAGAAAAAGACACGCAATGGCTGCAAAAAAAGATTAGTCCGTCCGATCCACTCTTGCCGTTTAAAATCTGAAAATTTCTCGAATAAGTGTTTCTGTCAAAACGTTCATCTTCTTTTTTTCAGGAAGTATAAAACATTAAAATAAAACTCAATAATTTTAAAATTTAAAATATCAATATTCATTTATATAATCTCATAGTCATTCAAAAATATTAATCAACGTAATGTTGATTTCTTGTTATTTATTTGAAATAAAAAATGTCTCTTTCTTTAAAATAAAATATATTAATGTATTTATTTGAATTTTATTTTGTGAGGACAAAACGCGTTGTCTTTTCAATCTTTTTTACATGGCTTAATAAAGAGATAAAAATGCTCTGTTCGCAATTTTTATATTACATAAATCTATAATATTTTTCGCACAATTCGCTTTTATATAACCTGTGTACTTTGTAAACAAAAGATTAGTACCGTTTGTAAGTAACGTTTGCGATAATATCGTGCAATAAATATACAAGAAAGCTAAACCAACGCGTAACAGTAATGAAAGGCAAACGATTGGATGAGTAAAAACACTTTACGTGCTACAGGGAGAAAAAAATATAAGCAGGCACGATTATAAGCGGCGAAATATAATAAAACACCTTGCGTTAGGTTACTTTTAATTTTACAATAATTTTATATATATTTTTTAATCGACAAAATTAATGTTACGTTGATCAATCTCTTAGAAAAAGAGCTTTCAAAGATTTTATTTTAATGTTAAATTTTTAGTTGCATATTTTTTATTTTTTTCACATTTCTCTCGCGGAATTCACTTGTTATAAAATTCTATTCTTCTGACGTAAAAATTTAAGCATCGATTTATATTTCTACATAAGCTTAAGTAAAACATAGTAAGTAATTGGAAATGTGATTCGCAGGTAAGAAATCATCTTATAATTCGGTACGATGCGTTAGCAATGTTGTATCTGATGGGCCACGATGCGTGGTTACCGCTAACTTATGCGTGTCTCCTCTCAGGCAAAGGGTATTCAAGCGTAGAATCGAATGAACTGTATTTTTGTCACTTGTAGATGAAATGGGACAACAGTTTTCTTTCACGATATTATCTGAACGTTTAAAAATCTACGAGAAGGCGCTTTAAAGTTTTTTTTTTTTCAAGTACACTATAAAATATAAACTTCAATCGCTTATTGTTATTTCGTCGTTGTGCAACATTTTTAACTTTTTCTCGTTATGTGCAGGGAGGACAGGGAGGTTTCGAGGATGTGCGAAGATACATCAAACAAGGAGGCGACTTCTGCAAAGAATTGGCGTCGATTCTTCACGAAAGGTATTCGGTTTTTTACCTGATTCTTCCATGAAAAAAATGCAAACATATGTATATTTTCAGAGCCGAATTGGAAGCTACTTATGCGAAGGGACTCAGTAAGCTTAGCAACAAGTTGACAAAGGCCTGCGCCAAGGATCAAGGTAATTGTCATCCGTCAGTTTTACGTTAATTTCGCATCTATTTCATTGATAATTGATTGATAATTACACGTAGTAATAATGATAATAAAATTATAATACTGGAAAAATATTCAGGTTTAGATGCGAGATTTTTTTTTAACTAGAATTTCATAAATTTACTGACACGCGTTGCAAATTTTTTTATTTTATCTTAAATATCGTTAAAAATTTATTAATACAATTTATGAATATTTCTAGTGAAAGAAAAGTGAGAACTTATTATTATCTTTATTTATAAGAAAAAACTCTGCCATGAAAACAGGTTTTTTTTTTCTTGGTTGCGCCATTATTTCATCGAGAGCGCTTCAAAGATATCGATGATATCAATATTGCGAGATGGGCGGCACGCGAAAGAGAGAAAATAAGATCATGTCTAATAAATGGATTGCGCGTCTTTCGTAATGCAGGTGGTAATAGCAATGGAGGCGTGAACGAGGCATGGAGGTGTGTCGGCGAGGAGATGGAGGCTGCTGCGGAAGCCCATCGGCTATGGGGCATCGCGCTGAGCGAGCAGCTCGCCAAACCGCTTAGAGTAAGTCTCTCCAAGATAATTATTACGCGTCGTGTCGCAAAAGGAGGGAAAGACTGGCGTCACTACGTACGCGCGATCGTGCTTACGTAATAACGTTGGGATCATATCCATAAAAACAATATTAAAAATTAAATGAATGGAATAATAGATTGAATTATAAGATCTTTCCATTATAAAATGAAAAATGAGAGGATGACACGTATCTTGTGCACAGGTGGGTGTAGCGGAGACGCAAGGCCGATCGAGGAAGACCATCGAGAATTCAGTGGACAAAGCGTCCAAGTCGCTCCAGGAATGGCGCGGGATTGCGGCAAAAAGTAAGAAACAGAGTTTCGCGAGCGCGCGAGAGAACGAGAGGCTGCAGGACCTGGCGCGGTTGCAGACCATCAGTCAGAGCCAGCAGAGTAACAATAAATTGTCGAATCATCAAATGACGGAGAAAGAAGTGAATAAGCTGGAGACCAGACGGCGTAAAGCTGAAGACTCGTCGCGTCGCGCAGACACGGAATTTTATACGGTGAGCGTGAGGGCCGAGAGAGCCAGACTGGAGTACGAGAACACAGTAAGAAAAGGCGCGAAGCAGATGGAGTTGCTTGAGGAAGAGCGACTGAGCGCCCTAAAGGACTTCGCCAATGTGTACTTGACGCATTTGCAAGCGTTTGCGCCGCGACTGCAGCAGGTAATGCATGAGGGAATAAGGGCGAAATGGAGGTTGACTGTGTTGTGTTCAGATAATCTTAAAATTATCTAGATAAGGATAAAATAAAATACATATATTTAGCGCATAAAAATATATATTTTTATTTATATATTCTTATTTTTTAAAAACGAGAACCTTTCAAATATTTCGTTTCACACATGATTTCTAGGAAATTTAAGATGATTTTCGGAATGAGCTGGATATATGTAACGCTTTATTTTCAGAGCGTCGATCGCTTGCTAACGCCCGTGCGTAGCTGCAATGTATCGCAAGATCTTGAAGTTCTGAAGAATCTCGTACGTCGAATGGACAGTAACGACGTAACGAACGCAGAACAGTTGCTGCCAGACTTTTACGCAGAACACGTCACGCTGGCGATGAACCGCGAGCGACGGAAGCAAGCGCTGGTGAGGGTGCTGCACCTGATTAGGCAAGATCTAGAGAGGGAGAGGCGGGGTAGAGAAGGTTTAGAAACGTTACATCGGGCCTTCATCAAAACACCGGCCTTCGCGGCGGATGAGAGCGCGCAAAACGTGACAGATAAGCTACATCATGTAAGTTTTCCCACGTCAACTACGAATTTAAAAGTTGGAATTTGGAATTATTTCGTACTAGCTATACAGATGCGTGAATTAATTTTTGCATCTTGTCGCAGATGCGTTCCATGTTGTTGTACTTGGAAGCCGCCAGATATAAGGTTGGTGGTACGCTCGCGGAAGTAGAAGGCAGCAAACGATCCAAACATCCCTTGTCGGATCATATCCTAGTTTCGAGAGACAAACAGGGTTTGCAGCAAAGTGTTCTTAAGGTAAACAAGTCGCGTATATCAGAATAAAAATAAAGTTCGCAGAGAGTGAAAGTGTGGTCATTTAATGCTGAATTTTATTTTAATAATTAAATATTAAAATTACGCTTAATAAAAGAACGCGAAACAAATCACGATGGTTGTCCACATTCCTTGCAGGTTCCTTCTTGGGCAAAGAATGAATCCTTTGAGATTCAAGACGATGATGACGAGCTCGAAATACATCTGACGAAGGATCAGGACGCCGATCAGACGCGCGATTGGGTTGATCGGACAGCTGGCGACGGCAATTCCGAGAATCCGCCGGACGAAGACGACTTCAGTGATTTCGACGAATTTAGCAGTCACTCAGAGGACAACAACAATCAGGAAACGGTCGATGGTGCGGAAGTGGTGACGACGGCCAAGACTGAACATGCGGAGCAATGCCGAGCAATCTATCAGTATTCGGCGAATTTAAACGACGAACTCAGTCTCAATCCGGGTGACTTGATAACCGTCCATCAGAAACAGGCGGACGGCTGGTGGATAGGCGAATGTAGAGGTCGCACCGGCATATTTCCGGCCACTTACGTGCAAGTCATACATTAATGCGAAAGAATTATCGTATCTTCGAATAATCATTTCGGTGTTAACGTTCACAAGTTCCACGCGAGTCCTCTTACTTGAATCTTCCATCCGGTTTTGCAGAACTAGGTACGAGTGTTATAATGTGCCAATATAGAGCATTACACGCGACAATTACTTTTTACGTGTAGAAATCGAGCATACTTCGATTGTAAGCTCATACAATAACAACGACAAACATAAGAATTAATATCAAATAGCAGTTACCACCATGTTTGAGACGGAATGCGTCCGCCTATTAGTGGAAATATTTTAATTGCTACTATTTGCGTATATGATGTATTTATCATTTTTATTACATTATATAATTGGTGCTCGTTTATTTATATCGTTCTCAAGAAGAGATCGATCTTTCATTAAATCTCACATTGCACTTTATAATTCATCGCGCATCCTATCTATTGTTAGAAATCAATGGTGCATTTTTGAAGATTTAATTAAAAAATATTAAAAATTGAAGCTATATCTCACTAATATGAAGTTGATACAAATAGCTGGCATATTTATATCTGCCATAGTGATTATGATCACTTATTTTGTACTCTCTGTATAATTTTATTCTTCAAAGCTATCGATATATTTCCAAGTCTTTAGAAAACATCACTTTTCCAGCACGTTGTATATGTGTGTACCGCATCTCATTTTAAGAATTAAGATTATTCAGGTGTTTTTTTGTAATTTATTAAGAATTTGAATATGCACATACGAGAATAATAAGCGTTTGGAACAGTGAACGTCGAAACAATGTAAGACGTGAGAGAGAGAGAGAGAGAGAGAGAGAGAGAGAGAGAGAGAGAGAGAGAGAGAGTAAAGAAAATTGTATATAGTATTTGTATCATGCAAACGCATTCAATTGTAAATATCTAGATATAAGAAACTATTTAAATGTACCGTATGCGCGATACAGTATATGCTAACAACGCATTTATTTACAGATACCTAAGTTGTCTATTGATATATTGTCACTCAATTCATTATCTCACCAAAATGATCCTGTCGCAATTGCCTCTTTACCTCCTCAGTAATATCAGTACTGTTGGCTATAACAAGATAATGTCACACGAGATACGAATTGTATTATTTGACGCAAGAAATAATATTTACCGCAAAACGGATGAGTGCTAGCGGTAGCTACAAAAAAGGTTCCGCGGTGATTGTACATCTCTGCTCTAATACCCATCTCCGTGCAGACATTAGCGTCACATGGTTCGGCGATTATTTGTGAGAGATGCCTATACGTCAGGTCCCAATGATGTGCCCAGAAACTGCAATTGCGCGTAGCGGCAGATGCTAAAGATTCCGTAAGGTAAACGTAGGAACGACCGTGGCTACATATCGCTTTTTGTATCGCTGAAAGTGCGATAAAAAACTTTACTTCCCATTCTTTAGATCTTAGATCAGCTAAATAAGGCGTTTCACTTTCAGTACTAACCGGTTGTAGAGATCGGCAAGTAATCGAAATATGATGGCTCCGTCCTCGCGCAGCCAGGTTGTGTTTTACCACCGTTGGGATAAAAATCAATATGACCTATATACGAATCGGTTGAGAGAAGAATTATATGAATGAGAATTGAAAGAATTTTCAAGAAGTACAATTCCAAAAATTGCTCAAAGAATTCATTAAAAAAGGAGAAAATGCGCGATAAGAGCTATATTTCTTCTTTTATATAATGTGCTACCTATAACCTCGGGTAAGCCGAGACCTAGACTTGTGAGTAATTTGCCGTTTGTATGTATCACATCGACGAACGGAGCGTCATTTTTATGCAAATGAACGGATGGGTCGGCGTTGCGGAAGCACGGCTGCGCCGGGTCCAGACCGGTGATCCTCCGCACCGTCCAACTGCTCCGTCGCTTTTTCAATTCCTTCGCGGCCATTCCGCAGATGTGAGCTCCGAGACTGTGCCCTATTATATGTAAGGGGCCCCAATTACTCGTGTCCGATCCTTGGTTGTTGATTGTAGCGTTCGTCACGTGCTCTATAAATCTTTAGGTGAATAGACCATGTTAAAAAGCAAATAGAGATTGCTCTGACCCGGGCAACATGGTCGTTCGCACGAAAGTCATTTGAAGTATATCGTTTTGAAAAGTCATCGAAAGGATTATTGTAGATATATCCAAAGAATTTTTCAGTTCCTTTTTTTTATCAAGAATCAATTTAAGATATTAATTAACGAATTATCAAGATATTTGTCGAATCTTTCCAAAACTTTAAACGTCTTTCGAACTTTGACCTGTTACTTGGCCAAAGTTACACACTTTGATATCTGATATCCCACTATTCTGGTGTTGACCGCCGCCTTATAATAATTCCATGTATTACTGCCAGCGCTCCAATCTACGACTACCACGTTAACGTCACCCTGTGTCACATAATTTTATGAAAAAATGAATGACTCTATCCGAAAAAGAGACAAAATGCAACCGTTGGATCCTTACCCATTGGAGTAGCGCCCTTTCCATATCGCTGATCCATGTCTCATTGCCGTGCGATAGGAAACCGTGTACTATTATTAACGTTCTACGTTCTATCCTGAAATCCGTCCATTCCAATCCGAACTGCTCGCCTAATACCACTTCCACACGACGCGGTTGCCTTCTGGAGGAGAGAAAAAATCGCACGTCCAATGCATAACTGCCGTTAGGTTTGCTCCTGAAGAAACTCTCTAGAGTCTTTGCGACTGTCTTTCCCAACCCGAAGCAGTCCACTTGTGCAACTCGCGACGAATTTCCATCGGATTCCAGCTCGCTAGAGTTGATTTCTACATGAACGGTGTATGTGAAATTCATTAGGGTAGTCTTGTTAAAGAGAGGTACAGCAACTCCTTCCGCAACATGTATCGTTCTGTTTAATGCATCCTGAAATGGCCGAGTTATATTCGTTGCATGCAATTGCCATAGGCAAGAACACTCCCTGATGTTAAAATATTGCCACAGAACGGCAAACACAAGAACGATGGACATCATCATCACACACTAGCGCATACTTGACTGATATATTTATGTAGCCTTTTGACCAATCAATAGATTCATCAAGAATAGAATCATCATTTATTACATAAGAAGGCATAACTGCTTAGATAGCCCTATAAAGAGAAGCGAGAGAATTGGCTTATCTAATAACAGAGTTCAACTAGACAGATATAAACAGTTAATCTCAGGACTAGATAATCTTGGTAATACTGAAAATATCATATCAAGTGGAATTAAAAGATGTTTTATCCATTATATTTTTTAATTCCTTCGTAGAATAAACGCATGATCACTAGGAATCTTAATATTTATCAAGTAATAATATTTTTCTTTATTGTAATGCGAAAAATACTGGTTCAAATCTACTCTCTCTCTCTCTTTCTCTCTTCATTTTATTAATCAAAAGTAATTGTGCAAAATATTTCTAGTATAGATGTGGTTATAAGGACATAATCACATTATACATATGGAATTTTTAGTAAAGTTTATTTGCATAAAATGCGTAACATTCATATTTACAGATGCTTTCTACAGATATACTGTATCTGTATATTACAAAAAAAGTTGAAGAATGAACATTTTTTTATACTTTCAGAATCCAGATTCCAGAATCTCATTTCCGAGTTTATCTTTAATGTTTTAGAAAATGTGACAAAATTTTATCAAAAATTTGTCAACATTAACGAACAATATTAATTTTTAGCATATAATCTTAAAAAGTGATATTTGAAAATCTTCCTATCATCGTCTCAGTATTCTCTTCTTTTCAAAAATAATTTGATGAAACATCAAAAGGAAAGCTGTGTTTAAAAACACAATTTATATATTAAATTTCTGTTTCTTTATATTTTTCCATTTATCCTTTTTCTTTTGCTGAAAGATTTCCACATTGAGTACATTTTAAATATTAATACCTATTTATAAAAAAATAAAATAGTATATATTTACTTACCCTAGGTTGCTGGAATTGTGTCTGACTTGTACTACTTCCTGTACTGCCACCTTGGAAACTGCTGAAGTCTACTGCTTTATAATCGAATTTCTCCGACGGTAACATACCCTGTGTCTTCAACATTTGTTGATTTGCTTTCTTTTCATTTTTTTTCCTAGCCCTGTCGCCAGATTAGAAAAATAATTAGCACTTCGAATGTATTACATATAGTATACTTTCTCTAAATAGAACTGAATTTTACCTTATCGATGTAATTATTTCAGTATTATCCTGAGCTTTTCTTTCTTCGCTTGTTTCTTGTATTTCCCGTTTTATTTTTTTAGATATATGCATAACTTTGATATCCAAAGGCGGTGTCGGTGTAGAAAAGTCATTATTTCTCTTCACTTGAATTTCATTTTTAATATCAGATTCCCTCTTTCTTTTTCTGCCATGCATTTGACCTAAGGTTAATTGCTTACATGACTTCTTTTTCTTCTTCTTCTTGGGTAAGACTGCAATTTCCTTATTCGTAGTTTGACATATTTGTTTGAAGTGTTCATAAACTCTACTTTTACTCTCATTAAGCTCAGTCTCATCTATGTGTTGCTCTTCGACATTCACAGTCGAACACATTTTTTCTTTTTTTTCGTTTTCCTTTTGCTGTTTCTCTCGTTCTTTTGTTTCATGATGCACTATCATTGGTATCACACACTTATATCTCATATATGGACTTATAAATATGGCCTTTTTCTTGCCATTGCTATCTTTTGTTTCTTCGTCCTGAATTAAGAAAAATGTAACTTTGCGTTATTTTAATGAAAATATTTATATATAACTTATAAATGTATATACTTTCTATATCTTCAATATATTATTAAAATATTTTATAAATATAAAACTTATATTTCATAAAACTATAAAGAGATATATTGTAATCTAATTAATTACTATTGTTTACCTCCGATGTAATTAGTGTATCAAATAGTGTGATACTGTGTTTCACCGTTTGATGCTGATTCGTCTTCGATTGTTGTGACAAGTTATTTTTATCCAGAAGACAGGGTAAATTTGCTCTTGCTTCAGTATCACTCGGTATATCATGTGGCGTATACAATGACATCCCGGAATCTACCGCGTGAGTTTGTTGCGTCGATCTCTGCCGAATATCTTGTTCTGGAACGGACATTACAAGAGGCTGCTCTCTGGCCTTCAACACTATCTTGTGGAGTTTCAGTACGTTTTGCCGCACTAACGGTGGTATTGGATTGCAACATGCTAGAATGCCCTGCATTTCGCGCGGCAATGTCTCGGCTATATTGAGCAACATGTGATTTGGCAACACATAGCCGATACTGTCATCTTCCTCTCTCGCTGTGATATCTCGCCACTTGTGCAACTCGAGCAATGCGTACATTTGCTTGTTATTAAACGATTTCTGACTTTTCCTGTACATGTTCATGCAACTCTCTTCTGTCCAGATCGGTTTCACATACGTTTGTTTGCAAAGATCGGTACATCGGTCGTACACGGCCTTCAGGATATTACTCTTGCCATTAGCCATCTCGATCAATTCATTCTTCAACATGTCTTTTATGTGAAGTAGATAATGTGTATCCTCCCTAGCATACTTTATTAATTCTGCCGGTAAAGGTCTCATACGCCAATCGGCCAATTGAAAGTGTTTATTGGGATTTATGCCACAATAGTTATTTAACAAATAGGCCAAACTAAGATAGGGCAATTTAAGCTGTTTCGCAGCTTGATGAGTGTCAAACATGTTCACTATATATAGCGACAAGTCTCTTTGAAGCCACATAATGTCCATGTCAGCACCATGAAAGATCTTCAAGATTGTAGGTTTTGTAAAAATTTCATTGAGTTGATGTAATTCTGATCGCAGAGCCAAGGTATCGATCAAGTAATCGGTATTCACTGTTGATATTTGCATCAGGCAAGTTATGCCTTGAAATGTTCTATAAGAGTGATGTTCCAAATCTATAGCTATCTCTTTCTGACTTTTCAGATCCTTCAGGAGAATCTCGATGTCAGACGGTTTCTCGATCAATTTGAATTCGGTACTTTCCAATGACTTGTATTGTACAGGTACGCTCTTCTTCAATTGGCATTCGGGCAAATTAAAATTATCCAACTCAAATTCGTAAGGATGATTATAGACTTCGCCGCGTTCGCCTTCTATGACATAAAGAGCCAATGGTTCCCTCATATTAGGTTTCTCCTTGATTCGAGGCATCCATGGCTTCGAGCTATTATTGTCGATCTTATCCTTAAACATTAATTGTGGTCTCTGTATATTTTTCCCACCCAGTAATCGTATCTTCTCGGAACTGTCTGAGCCTTCGTTAGTACGTTTAGTGCTCATGTTCCAACTACCATTCATTATCGGTTTTGGCATTTGTGATACAACCAACTCAACTTGAGGATTTCGTAGAATACCACTCTCTTCATCCATTAATATATTCTATAGTAAAAAAAATTAATTGAAAAACTTAGTTTACCATATAACAAAACAGAAATTGACATGTAAGTTTGCAATGCTCACAGCTTGGTCAAGCAGATGATCATTTGTCTCTTGTAAAAGGTCGAACTTATCATCAACATCTGCGCTTTCAATATTGCTGGAACCTCCTGCTGTTTTTATTATCATCTGCATTGTAGCCAATATCCTCTTTAAATCTTTATTCCTGGCCTCATTAAAACTTGGAAAGCAAACATAATAGTTGAAGTTGTCTCCAGCAGGCAAATTATTAGCAGCTTTGATTCCATTTCTTATTGCATCATAGGCTTCCTGAAATACATCGCATAATTTCATATACATAAATAACTTGATATAAAATTATAAAAAGTATATATGTATGTGTATGTGTGTAAGATATACTTATATAAACGATCATTTTGGTAAGTGTGCTAATATCGAACGAGTAAACATACCTGAATACGATCGTCAAAAGTTTCGTTAAGCTTTTCATCAGGATGTATAGATTCCATTTTGGAATCGTAACGTAAACGTAAAAGTTTGTTTCAGTGTCTTTTGCCCTTGGATTTGAATATGAGTAAATTACAATAATACTCGATGCGACTGAGATATTTAATTCCTTTGTTCTACTCTGTTTATCGTTTCCGCTTATCTTGTTTCTCAGGTTTCTCAGGTTAGATTCAGTGCACCTTAGTACTGGACGGAGCACGGAGCAGCACGAAGCATGCGGCAAGATTTCTTTGTTCTTTCTTCTTTCGTATTGAGCGACTTAGAAAAAGAGAAGTAGATGTATGAGCACGGATCTCTCATTCTATTCTCGTTTCATTGGTTGAATTTTGTCTAAGGAGAAGGGGAACAGTACTGTATTCTTACAAGTTGGGAACATTTTTAACCTTATTGCTATTTATAAGTATGTAACGTATATGAACATAGCATATAAAAGTGATAATATTATATATGTTACAAATAATTAGTAATATAATGTCTGCCTGTTTATTGGCCAAACCAAATGGGTTAGACAAAGATGTATACAATTGTGAGATGCTTCATGGCCCCATAGCTTTATGAGCCGCTACTACCCACATATCGTCTTGTCTCTTTCTATGCTGTCAACCTTAGAACATATATAAATGGAAGGGGAATAAGGCTGAAAAGTGTCGAGGAAGTGAGAATGAAAATCGTAGTTGCCTCTCTCTTGTAAGTAACTACACATCAATCATTGTGTCTATAGCATACATATTTTTGTATACACACACATGTGACTAATCTAACCTTATTTTTCATTGGGCCAAACCGGTAAACCGTGCATGCGCACTTTTGAGCAGTTACTCACAAGAGAGAGGCACCTATGATTTTCTTTCCCACTTCCTTCCCATATGTTTTTCTATCGGGAAACAAAGGCATTCCTCTTCCGTTTATATATGTTTTAAAGGCCTTATTACACTACGGGTTGTGGGTTCGGTTGGGGTTACGATTGATAGCTGCGGATTGACCAATCGGAGCAAAGCAGCTTGCCGGCTGATTGGTTAATCCGCAACTGACAACGGTAACCCCGACCGCAATCGAGCCCGCAACCCGTAGTGTAATACAGGCTTTAGGGTATATGTCAATGCAGTTCAGCGTGGACCATAAAAAATAATAGACAAGATGATTAATGCGTTATTAAATCAATTATTTATAAGTATCAAGCGTGCTTTTCATGAAACTCGTTTTCACGAAGAGTCTACTCATCTCGTCTGCTATTGTCTATGCTCGGATCGAGCGTTTTGATTGGCGGAGCACGCGACGTATTAGTACCATCGACCATCACCGGCGACGATGCATCGTCGTTATCGATGTACTGGTCTATGTGCGTTCGCCCGCTGCCGGCGACGGTTCGTGTCCAAAATTAGTAAATAAAGACGATGGCAACGTTCGAGCTGTCGTCCTCGTCATCGTCGTCCCGCGGAGGGTGTTTGGTAAAATGAAGTGGAAACGTGCCGTGCGTTTCGCGACTGCTCAGAAAAACGCGAAGGACATCGCCGTGTGACAGGCGGCTGACAAATTGTTGGGCTCGCTCCCTGGCGCGTGCGACGAGATACGCTCGCTGGCGAATCGGGATACTTCCTCGAGGACCGCGAAGACGGACGGTCGGACGATCGGATGAAACGGAGGAAGGACAGAGAGAAAGAGAGAGAAAGGATTATCCGCGCTTCAGAGTTCACATCGTAAGGTACGAATTCCCGCTATTTTTAGCCGGCCAGTCGCGGCCGGCGGGAGCGTGTGCGTGCGTGTGCGTCTTCCTCGACGATTCCCATTCAGAGCTGAACGTCGTCGTCGTGGGCGAGCGACGTTCACGACGAATCATTATATTGCAATCGCGGAATCGTGAGAAAGAAAGAAAGAGAGAGAGAGAGAGGGGGAGAAATGACGTTGCTACAGAGTCTAGAAAGTTATGATAACGCGAAAGTCAAGCAAATTCATAATTGGGAAATTATACGAATAAGGGAATTGAAAACGGTCAGAAAATGCAAAGAAAGTCTGACGTTGAACAATAATTAAGAAAAGACTAGAAAGGTATGAGTAAAATATTTAAAGTAATTAGAAAAATAAGAAAAGTGTAAAATATGTTAATGCGAATTGAAAAAGAAAGAGTAGTACATAGATATCTCCAGTTGGTTGAAAAAAATTTGGGAATAATAATATTTTAAAATACATTAGTCTCTCTATCTATTTGCTTACAAAATCATCGATATAATCAAATACTTAATATTCAGATAAATTATAATTTTCTAAGAATTTATTAGCTTGTTTATAAAAGCAGGAAGAGTATCTCGAGCAATCAATAGTGATTCTACGATGATTTTATGTGAAACAATGCATGTTTTTACTTTATGTTATTTTCCAGGTAGAAAAATCTGATGTTCGGTTTTCTTGTTAATTTGAAATAAATCCAGGATACGCACAGGTAACATTTGAGATAATGCAAATATTGAGATTGTTACTCAAAATAATCAGAAAATGGAACGGAAATTTGGAAATGGATGGGGAGAATATAGAAGACAGTTGAGGAAGTTAAGTTTGCAGCGAATATCGAGGAAAAGATATATTAATAAGATTCTTCCGTACATCTGCGATGCAAAACAGTTACAAGTCAAGGCGCAATTTTATCTTATATACTTTCTCTCTTTCATCTTTCTCGCTTCAGAATACAAACATACACTACCACCATCTCGAGTACAAAGATATACCTAGGAAAGTAACAATTATTGCGCAACATTATGTTCCTTTTTGTAAATGTTTAATAATTGAAATAAATAATAACGTAATATTTTGAAATACGACGATGAGAGAGAGAGAGAGAGAGAGAGAGTAAAAATATACTCGGTACATTTTAATTATAATGTATGTACGCACTAATGCGTAAAATTATTATTAATCAGGAGAAACGAGATAAGAATTTTATTGCACGCACAACTTATGTTGTCGATAGATATCCATGTACACCCTCGCAAGAGTTCTCGATTTCTTGCTATCGTGGGCGTCGCGCGATTATCCAAACGATAAAAGAGGAGCCTGCTTGTGTTGTCACGAGGACGGCACGCACGCACACGCACGTACTCGTACACATAGTACATAGTGGATAGTCGCAAGTTGAAGAGCGCCTGAACTTTCCCGTAAATGGTTTATCGGAAAGATATTTCTTCGAGGACGCTATTTTCGTCCGGCAGAAACCTACATACCGTGAAACAATACATGTTTTGTGTATGTGTATGTGTCTGTATGTATGTTCGCACAGACGTATACGGACGCACGTTTCATTTGACCCGATTGACAGTCGGATTCTTTAAGTTACGTGGTTCCTCCGCTCTCGAGCGATGGAAGTTTGATACATCTTGGATGTACGATTTATCGGTACACGTACAATGTATCCTCTCAATACTACCGAATGTGCACGATCGTTCTATCACGTATACGATTTTCTGAATCTAGTCTCTCCGTATTACGAAATCTCTCGAATGTACACACATCTCATTTTCAATTGCGATAAAGTCAATAACATCGAATAGATCCTTCAATCTCTATCTCAGAATTGCAAAGTTCGAACGAATCCGCGACGGTCGCAGCATCCGAAAGCTCATCCCGGCGAAAGCATCTCGCGAGACCGCTCGCCGATTCCGCGGTGACCGTCCAGACCGTTTTTGAACACGCGTCGTCACCGAGAATAACGACGCTTAATAATACCGATGTGAATCACGATGGCATCGATCTACACGTACCGTGACGTCATGGTTTTCTACGTACATCCTTAAACACGTCACGCTTCAGTGGATTGACCTTCACCGGAAAGACAAAGACAGAGAGAGAGAGAGAGAGAGAGAGAGAGAGATAAAGAGATAGAGGGAGTGGGAGCATTGTACGATTGACCGTGTTAATCGAACGGTAAATCCGTAGCGTTAGTCATCCCTGATGAAACCGATGGCGATTTTATTGCAAGGAATAACGTGAATCAGAATTTCACGATAATTGCAGTATAAGTTACTTTCGTATGTAAAAAAATATACCAATTAAATATTCCACAAGAATTAATTTTTCTCAATCATTAACGATATGAATAAGAAGATATTTGATATTTACAAATGTCATTAATGAGAGGAGATGACGCAAGTATGTTTCTCCATAAAAGTACATATTTTATCGTGATTGTTATTCGAATCGGATGGAATAAAATCGAACAATGAAAAAGAAAATTCGATATAAAATTGCAAATGCACGAGGAAACGGATCGGAGAGAGTGCGTAAGATCGAGAAGAAGACGGGAAAGTCATTAGGGGGACATCAGTCCCTTCTTCGAGGTTGCTGCTATCTACACGCGGATATACGCGTCCCGCTAAAAATACCGTAAACGCGAGCAGGCGACCGATCGGGATTGTATCGGGAGCGAAGCGAGGCTGCCAATCTCAGCGAGGACGCAAATAATTGCTTTCACTTCTTCTTCTTCGGTACTACCTTCCCTCGCCTCCCCCGTCCACTTGGTCGTGACGCATTTATATTTGCTGTCCAGTTTATTGAGAATATTACCGATTAATCCAACGTTAACCGGTTTCTCGTCTCTGTCAATATATTATCTAATGTCGGATCAGCATCGATTTTTATGTATAATTCGTACGCGAATCGTCGGTAGAGGAATCTTTGAAAGATGTTCAAGAGTAAAAAAAAAATTCGCGCCTTTTATATTGTATATTATAAAATAAAATAGATGGACTTGTTTTCATTTCGAAAATCTTCCCGTGAAGAATTTTCGCCGAATTGTTAGAATCTCGCGCTCTTGGATGAGGGAGGCATCATTTCTTAAGTCATATCTTACTCCGATTAAAAGACCTCTTCGGTTCGCTTTATCAGTGCGCGATAACCTTTTTTTTTTTTCTTCTTTTTTCCGCGCGATTTAGTAAAGCGACATAATAAGCGCAAAAAGCAATGCTTATTACGATCTTTTCTGTGATTATCCGGGAGCAAAAGTGATCTACTTGCGAAACAGTGTTCGTTCATGCGTGAGAAAGATAATCGCGAGATATTTAACCGCGACACTTTTTCGAAGACGCATCGATGCACGATGGAAATAAAATCGTTCATTGGGCTGCTCGTATCAACGACGAGTCTCCGCGGAAGATCCGCGTTAACGAGCGACTCTCTCGTTACTTTTGACAAGCGGAACGCAAGGAGATGCGAGAGAGGAAATTATACTTGGGCGCGACATGAATGCGACAAGTTCTGAAATATGTAGGCGCGGCAGAGATAGCGCCGGAACACGTTCCATTTTCTCAATGCGCGCAAAGGGATGGTCTTTCAAACCTTTGAAACTGCGATATTCATATCGATATTCATCTCGTCCCAGAAAAATTGTACATACCGTCGGCGACAGTCGAGATAATGTTTCGAGCCGAGATCTCCGTGAATCTTTTTTTTTTTTATTATTATTATTATTATTATTATTATTATTATTATTAATATGAATGGGGCAAAAATCTTTCTCGCAGACAGAACCCGTCAAGTAAGAATAGCGATGCTGCTATAAGATGTATGATAAATTGTTTAACATAAAGATTTATGTATAGGGGGGGGGGGGGGGAATTGGGTAAAATCGGGTATCCCTGTTTTTTCGTAATAATGGCTGCTATCTATGTCTAACTTGTGTTATTAGTTGTCGATTGACGCCAACATTATTTTAAAACAAACCGAGCTTCTATGCACATATTTTTTTTTTTTTTTTTAAATAAAAGTTCGAAGTTTCCCCCCCCCCCCCCCCCTCCCTCCCAAAGATCGATATGGAGGCAAGAATCGAATCGTCGTGCATTTTTTCTAGTATATAGAGCATCTGTCTCGGTAAGTGTGGCATTGCATTCTGTATATATTAGAGAGTACATCATATTAGTTTTGATCGGCATTTTGTACGACGAAATATACAACCGTATCGTATTTGTTACTTTTCTTGCGGTGGGGCAAAACCGGGTATTTACACATTTCATATAATGAAAAGGAAGAGAACTGTTATCCTGACTTTGTGTCTCTACAAAAAGCAGTTGAAAACGAAAACTAACGTTCGGAAAAAGAAATCACAAAAAAAAAAACCATCTTTTTGAGACCCCCCCCTAAAGTTAAAAAGTTAAATAAGGAATTTCTGTAGCAATGTTGTGTGTGCGAACAAGAGGATATTTTTGTTTGTGATTTTTGTCAATAGGATAACGTCTTTATATTGATTTTGATTAAAATAAATCTAGATTTTGTAATTACACGCGGTTTTGCATATTTTCAAATAGGTATCCGGTTTGACCCTACTCGTAGGACAAAACCGGATACTTTGACTTCACCACAAAGTTCTTGTTATTCTTGATATTCAAAAATTTTTCTTTCAGCAATTAGCTTTATTTTCTCATAGTTTAAGTTTCACTAAAGATTACTAATGGTCGACAAAAAATTTTTTTTTTACTCAGATTTTTTGTAGGAAGACAAATTCAAAAAAGTACCCGGTTTTATCGTACTTTCCCCCTATATGCAAGATATCTTCGAACTGATAGTGTATTGTATAATTAAAGCTAGGAAAGGGTATTTTTACTCTCTGGAAAAATCTAGAGTTCTCAAGTATTTTTTTACAATCTCGTAATGCGTTTATTTTTTTTTTTTTTTTTTTTATAAAAAAGAAATTCTTTTTTTAATAATATCTTTGTATTATTCCATTTTACACGTTGCTAATCTAATTCATGTACGTTGAACACTATGTTTAGTAAACTTATAGATACCCGAAAAAAATTTCTTTTATTTTATATGGCTTTAAGCCTTTCATTGGATTTGTGAAGACTCTATATAAAACTATTGTGATACGAGATGTATAAAAAGCACGAGAAATAGCAGGGATAGAAATCATTACGCGCAAAATGAATATTTATTTTATCTGAAATGACAGAAAATATATCGCATTTTTTTTTTTTTTTTTTTTTTTTGTTCATCGTCAATTATCCCAAACAAAACATAGACTTTCCAATATCCGTGATATTTTGATTATGAGTAAAGGTCTCGGTATTTTAATCGTAGTCGGCAAGATGTTCTGAATCGTGGAGGGAAGGGGCAGAGCCATATGTCACGTCGCATCGCGACGTCGCCTTTTCGGTTTCATTCACCCGAGGGGAGCAGCCGCTGTTACTCTCGCACATGGCCAAGGCGAGGGGAAAGGGATATGGTCGACGTACATCGCTCGTTCAGGCGCCTGAACCTAAGCACGGGCGCCGCGTTTAAGTCAGCCATTATCCATATTGCGGTGCATTAATAGCCAGGCGACGAGCTATCGTCGTCTCGCAGGGACGTCCCAAAGAAAGAGAGAGAGAGAGAAAGAACAGAGAACTCGGGTAGTCCGCTCAAGTGGAGAATTATTTTCTTTCGGACGTGGATCTTGTCTGGTCCGCACAACGACGTCGCCATCCAGACGCGGCTCGTCGTCGCCTCTCGGTGCACAGAATGCACCGTCCGTCAATACCGCGGAAAATGCAGTGTGTGTAATTTGCTCGGAGAAAAAGTAATTTTTCCTCAAAATCGAGATAAGGAGAGGAGAAACGAATATTTTATTATCTCATACAATTTCGAAGAATGAAAAGTACCTTATTATTACTCGCGCTAAGTATGCGAGTTCATTATTCCTTTTCATTTCTATAATTTAACGTGTAATAATAATAATAATAATAATAATAATAATAATCGCGTTAATAAAACCCGGAAACTATATGGATATTTTTGATATTTTTGCGGAGAAGGCTATGCGAATTGGTCAATGGATAACGTCTCTGGCAAGGTTTGTTCAAGAGCTTCGGAAACGTATATTCGTGCTCGTGATTTATTTCGTTGGCGAACGAACTGTCGCGCATTGACGAAATCATGGCGTAATTTATGCGCCACGAGGGCGCTTAGCTATTTTGGTGATGAAAAATTCTCGTAGGAGACAACGAGAGAGGGAGAGAGAGAGAGAGATCGTTGGCGATCATTCGTACTGATGTCGGGTAACAATTATTCTAGTTCCATTAATCGTCCCGGAATGAGATTAACGACAGTTTCGTAGCATGATAGTCACGTGCGGTAGGAGCTGAGTTATTTAGAGTCACTTGAGTTTGTTAACGTGTATATATTGAACAAACTGGCATTATACATCGTGAAAACGACTCATATTTTAATAAATTGCAACAGCGAAATGATCGCTCTCTTTTCTTTGAGGAAAATTTTACTTTTACGATTTTCTATTTTTTTTCCTTAAATCAAATATTATATGTATAATAGTATCTCGTTGATTTTTTTGCTAATTTCTTTTATACTTTATTATTCTCTTATATTGAATTCATCACATGAGATACATATAATTCCCATTATTTTTATATATATAAAATTGATTGAAAATTCAAACGGTTATTATATTTAATTGAAGTATATTATATTTAATTGGATTATATTTAATTGGAATGTGTTTCGTGAACAGAGAGTTTGAAAGTGCGTGGAGGTTTCTTTGAAGGATTTCCCCGAGGAATTTAGGAAATTAGCGGTGAGGAGTCTTCGGTACGTGCAGAGAGGACTAGAAGACAGCGCAGAGAGAAGAAACCTACCGACGACGGGTCGGCATACACTAGTGTTTCGACGCCCAAAATAAACTCACCGCATTCTCTCTTCCTTCTCGCACTCTCGCCTTCTTCATTTTCTAATGTAAGACTCTGACGGCTATAGCTAGTCTCTATATCGTTGTCATCCTCGTTTACGAGAGCGTCCGCGCCGGCGGTTCCGCCTGGGAGGCAGGAAGCGACAAAAAAAAAAAAAAAAAAAAAGAGGGAGAGATAGAATGAGAAAGAATCATGTTTCAATAAAAAAACGCTAGCGTAGCTCGAAATTCGTCGCTCGAGATGGAATCAAAATGCCGTTGGTCGTTTACCGGAAAATTCATACGGATTTTACTCCGAAATCGTTTCTAACATAAGTTTCAACAGCGAGACGTCAAATGTAGAATTAATATATGTTACGTATAATTTGAAACCTTCGCATTTAGTGCATTACATAACAGTTTATTATTATTTTTATTGTCATTATTATTATTGTGATACAATATATATAATAGAGAATGTATGATCCATGTACAAAAGTTTGATTGAGAAAAATATCCAGGTTTACTTTGATTATAACAATTATAAGATACGGATAAAATTTTTTTCTTTTTACAATATATTAGAATTTGTCATTTGTTTTTCTTTTCACAGATAAACGCAGGCAATATGGTTGTCGGAGAAGCAAGTATACATAATATAATGGGAGGGATGGAGAGCACGGGTGGCGTGCGGCTTCATAATCACAAACGGAAATTGAAACAAAGGTAGATGTAAATAATGCTAGTCTGATTTAAGAGTTAAACAAAGAGTCGCGTAATCTACTTTTTCGCGTACAAAGATGCTTTCACAACTTAAAAAAAAGAAATTAAGAAAGATTCTGATAAAAATTGTTATAAATAAATTACTAGAATAATTTTCCGAGTCTATAATTGATGATAGCTTAAGTTAGATAAAATTTGATACAACAATTAATTAAACAATGTAATTTATGATTAGATTACAAATTAACAGCCAGATTATTTACCTCGTTAAATATCTCTTACAGATTTGATATCATAAAGAAATTAGGGCAGGGCACTTACGGCAAAGTGCAATTAGGAATAAACAAGGAAACTGGTCAGGAGGTGGCAATAAAGACGATTAAGAAATGCAAAATAGAAACGGAAGCCGATTTGATCAGAATACGAAGGGAGATACAGATCATGTCGAGCGTTCAACATCCGAACATCATTCACATTTACGAGGGTAAGATTTTGGAATACGATAACATGTCACGATTTATAAGTGTGATCTTCATTATACGAATGAAGTAACTGATCACGATTAAATCCTCCTTTTTGGCTACATGACAGCTGACGAATTGAGCTAATAGAAAAGAGAATCGATTAAATTACAGCTAGAATTAACTGATTTCGATGGAAACTTGCGCTTATGCTTTTCAATCCTTTATATAATCTAACGAGATCCTTCGAATTAATGTTATATTTCGTTATATATTCTTACAGTATTCGAAAACAGAGAAAAGATGGTATTAGTGATGGAATACGCAGCGGGTGGTGAATTGTATGACTATTTGAGTGAACGCAAGGTTTTAAGCGAACACGAAGCTCGGAGAATATTCCGGCAGATCGCCACTGCCGTCTTTTATTGCCATAAACACAAAATCTGCCACAGAGATCTGAAACTCGAGAATATCTTGTTGGATCAAGTCGGGAACGCCAAGATAGCCGACTTCGGTCTCTCGAATGTGTTCGATGAGCAACGATTGTTGAATACATTTTGCGGCAGTCCGTTATACGCGAGTCCGGAAATCGTGAAGGGAACTCCTTATCACGGACCGGAAGTGGACTGCTGGAGTCTAGGTGTTCTGCTGTATACGTTGGTCTACGGTGCTATGCCCTTCGATGGGTCTAATTTCAAGCGACTAGTCAAACAGATCTCTCAATCCGATTACTTTGAGCCCAAGAAGCCATCTCGTAAGTATAATGCTCATATAGAACGCGTATTGAGACACGTGCCCTGTAAATAAGGACGTAACAAAATAGCTACATCGAGAAATTCGAATTTCTAGAATTAGAAAATTAGAAAAGGCCAGTATGTTTCAGAAAAAAAATTTTTATTAATTATTTTTAATTTGCGGGATTTTTATAAAGTGGTTGGTTATCATATTTGGATTGTTTTATTTACTTTGATTTTCTTCTCCTTTAGCCGCCTCGCCACTTATAAAGGAGATGCTCACAGTGTGTCCCGGCAGACGTGCCGATATCGAGAAAATCTGCACTCACTGGTGGGTGAATGAGGGCTACGAGCAGAATTGTCTCGATATCGCTGAAGATCTGGCGGCTCAGACTCCTGTACGTTTGGATCTGTTGCTCTCACTGGTGCCACAATCCGCTAGCGCCGAGAAATTGTTGGTGGGCGATCAGCAAGCGGGCGGAGATGTCGCGAATAATATGTCTTCCGAAACGCTAGTACCTACCAGGTGCCATTCGGTTGGTAGCTTGATGGAACTTGATCAAAATAATTCCGAGAGAAGAATAAGGGAGTTGTTCGAGGAGGAACCAAGGTCTTCCGCGGCCGGGGATGCTAAGAGAAAGCTGGAGACAACACCGTCGATGGACGAGACGAGCGCGGCGGGGGTGAAGAGAAAAGAGAGGTCCAGAAGGAAAGAGAAGCCGGATGAGAGAGAATCCAGAGTGTATAGATCTGTGTCGAGGTAGATAACTGGAATTATTTTCTGATTAAGATTTAACTGAAAGAATATAACATCGATAAATATTATTTTTTAGGCATCATTCGGCTCCAATTCCAAATTCTATATCGGAAGAGGCAATGGAGATGGAGTCTGCAGCTATTATAACTGTTCCTATGAGTAAGACTGTTGATTTTGATAGAGCGGAAGGCGCAGCGGCTTGCTTAGAGCTGATCGAAGAATCAAAAGAGAGATCGCCGAGTAAGGAAAGGAGTAAAACACCATTAATGAGCGAATGCGAACAATCAGGCAAACTAATGTCCGCTGAGAACGTTCAGCAAATATATGAGATTAATCAAAAGATTAGCAATGACGAAGATAAATCTCAACAAAAGCATACCAAGTCTCTTAGCAAAAGTTTATACGAAGATGCAAATACTGCTTCGGAAAGCGCGAATAAAACGAATGAGATGCAGCTTGACAAAAAATCAGATACCTTGGAATCAAAAGTGTCAAACGAAAATGATACAAGTATAAAAAATGAAGCGTACTTGTCGCAAGATATGCTGCAATTCGAACCAACGGAGAACGACTTTAAGAAGCTCAAAGAGAAGGCTCTCTCTTTGGACTCCGAATTGTCGAACGAAGTGATAAGTGCACCCGCAACTAAACCCGTCGAAAGACGGCGTTCAAAGATATTCGAGACCGCCGAGAAATTCAATCAGCTGGCGTCTACCATAGAAAACGAAAAACCTAAGAAGATATTTATTCCTGGTGTTAACGTGGGAGGTGCAAAGCGAGCCTTTGAACGGAAGGCTAGCCTCTCTTCCATAACCACATCACCTGCAAAGGTCAGCGCGTCTAAAGTTATTATCGATGTGCCAACCGACAAGAAGAGCGAGAAGGAAACGGAACAAAAGCAGACGATAGGAGGTCAGGAGATCGCGACCGCTGACGATAGATTGAATAAGCAAGATGAAGCGAAGAAACGCGCCCTTGATATTATTAGCGGCGCGATCGGTAAACCTCCGATGCAAAGAAAGCTGAATGGTTCGCCGCCAATATCGCTTCAAAGCTCGGACCCCAAGAAACAGCTCGGATTGAAGATACAAGTCGCATCGAATGACATGCGATCGGCCACCGTCTCCGTCTCCACGCCAATCGAGACAAAATTCGACGACAAATCGGCGACATCGGAAGCAACTGTAAGTGCGATATTAACACTATCGTTAGCGTATTCTATCGATTATCTATTACGCATCGGTTCGCATTTGATTTTTTGTTTCTTTTTATTTTTTTTTAATAGATAACTAGCACTGCTATCAAAAATTCGCAATTGGAGGAACCTAAGATGTCGAGTAAAATGGAGATAATATTAAAGAGCGCAACGTTGCCTAGGCGAAAAACTAGCAAAGCCGAAATTACGTTATCCGGGGTTAAGCCGCCGGAAACCGTAGCGTTTAAATCCGAGGTAGAAGCTAAGATCGATGCTTTTCAGCCACAGAAACTGCGAACGCAGAGATCGGAGGTGGCATTTCCAGTCGCCGCGGTGGGGTTGCCTCGCGCAAATAGGAGCGCGAGTTTAGAACCGGAAAGTGGACATCAAGCTACACCGTCAATAGAGAGAATTATACCAATTCAGGTTTGATTCTTTAAGCACATATTTTTTTTAGTTTATATAACGAAACTAACTCTTGCTTTTGCAAAACATATAGGTGGAGATGGGATCTGAGCAGCACTCGACTA
Organism: Polyergus mexicanus; assembly: GCF_030449975.1. NCBI lineage: Eukaryota > Metazoa > Arthropoda > Insecta > Hymenoptera > Formicidae > Polyergus > Polyergus mexicanus. The sequence goes on along the minus strand of NW_027223326.1, from coordinate 11,278,480 downwards.
CACCGCCACTTAAACCACCGATATTCCAGAAATCTATGTCTCAGCGATCGGGCTCCCTATCGCGCCAATCGACTGCCGATTCGGACACGGACAGCGCTCTCGGCTCAACAGTGGGTCCGGAACCTATCAGGAAAAGTCCTAGGGAGTATATAATTCCTATCGCAGTGGAGGGCGGCGGTTATGTCACTCCTAGATCGGGTAGTTTGGAACCGGAGAGCAAGACCGGTACACCGACGAGCACTAATCCGTTGAGATCCCGATTTGGTAGACCGAGAAGAATGAGTTCTCTCCTGTCAGACGCTAGCGAGGACGAATCTCCTTTCTCTTCGTTGCACGGGTAAAGGATACAGTTTATCAAATAATCTGATAAACAATCTATCAAATTTATGTATGTATGAACGTACAATTATACTCATCAGCATCAGCTCAAAGCTGCTTTATAAATTCGAATTTGAGTGCATTTTAATCTTGTCTTTTCGACAGCGAGGATCTGTTGCAAAGACATATGCATCGGTTGAGGAGTTCGCGACCGTCTAGGCAGTCGACCGAGCACGCCGACAGCTTGTCGTCCGGTGAGGACGACGACGACGACGGTTTCGAGTTATTGACGGCCGAAAATCTATTTTCGACCTTATTATCTAGAGTGCGAAGTTTGACGCAACGACTCAACGTTGATGACAATCGACCCGCTGGTTTCCCGAGTACCAGATTGTTTAGTCGACTCGGCTCTCAACCAACGCAAGCGTTTTGGGGTCTTAACAAACCGTTATCTAGGTAAATATACGCGATTTCGCTGTTCTTATATTACATTGCGCGCGCGAATATTCTGATCATTTTTAGCTTGGATTTAACAAACGTATTGAGACTTAACATTGAGCTCTCGATAAGACTTTTATTAACGATTGATCGATTATTTAAGAATCTTTAACTTTAACGACGACGTTGATAATTTTTATGCTTGTTTGTGCAAGCTACGAGAGCTATGTCGAAACACGGACCATGACTACGTGAGTCCCATTGTTCAGAAAGAGATTTGTAATAAAACGTAGTGTAACACGCGCCTGTTAGCCGAGATACAAGTAATAGGGAACGCAAAAAAATGAAACAGAGATCGCAATTGGACACAGAGCAGGTTAAAGAAACTAGATCGCATATTTATACGTGTACATGTTTGTGCCAATCAACCTAATTTCGCCCACTTTGGCTTAACATGCTCACACGAAGACACCTGAGAATAGCGTGTACACGTTGCAAAAAATAAACAAGCCCGAAATACTTGCGATCAAACTGCATACGGCTGACACCCCTTGCTTCTTGCCAACATCTACCTTTTACTGCCAGTACTGATTTCGCCTTCATAGTCTCTGACTTATTTTGCACACTCTTATATCGCGAATGTCTTAGATGTGAATATTTTTTTTTCCTAGTTTTCTTTTTCAAATATTTGCGTTTTAATCCTCAAAAATTAATTTATAATTCTTACATAGAAGTGATATTTTGTCGTTTTGTTTTTCTTTCGTGCGTACAGGCGACTCTCGGAATCGCAGTTTAAACATTCTTTGAGTCGCGACGCAGATGTGTTCTCGAGAAGAGACTCCGCCAGCACTTCCAATCCCGGAACTCCGAACAGCCCCGGATCGCGCAGTACACCTTCCAGGGAAAGCGTCTTTGAAATCGGGAGCAATACGTTGCCAAGAGGTAAGAGAGTGTAGTACAATCATTTTACAATTTTACGTGGTACCTTGATATGCGCGAAAGCAAATCATAATAAGGTCACATTGAAAATTTGAAATTTTTTTCCAAATGATTTAAATGCTGTCGTTGTCGATCAAGGTTCACTACGAATTGTACGTACGAATATTCAATGTTGTAGAATGTTGACTCGCGCGTTTCGCAGAAGTTGAAGTTTTTCGCAATCTTTTTTTTATTTGTAATCTGCCTCTTATTTTCTAATATATTTAATTAGATCTGGTCTGATTATACACTGATTATATATGATGAGGAAGCTTCTGTCGAATCGCTGCAGTCATCAATGCTACTTTGTCACTAGTTAAACTTATTAGCCTTGTGAAAAAATGCTGGATGGTATTCAGTATGCATCTCCTAGTACCTAGCTGTTGTCGAGTCGTTGATAGACAGAGCACATCTTTCTGTTTACTTTTACCTATTATTTCTCTCTTTTTTTCTTTTTTTGATTCCTTTCGATAAGTTAATTTTTTGATTTCTTGCCTGACGGTGTTTTGCAATTTTTGGTACTAACACACGGTAGATTAATTACGGTTTATGTTTGGCAGAGATGGGTATATATGCGTGATGTATCTTTTTGCGTATCTTTTTTTATTAATGATTTTATAAATTTGAATATTTAATTCGCGTTATACTATATATAAGTAAGCGAAATAATATAGAAATAATGTCGATCGGTTTTTTAAAATGATATTAAATTATTGTCATTTGTATTCTCTTTCGACACACATGCAAAAAGATGGATAAAGAAAAATTATTTAATAATTTATATATTTTTAAAAATCATTAAATAATAAAACAAATTCTTTACGACTATTTTTAGATTTCATGTATTCTCGAAAGTTTGTTTGCATGCGTTATTCATTCAGGATAGCCATCTCTCTAATTGCATTTATTTATAAATAAACTTTTTTGTTTCTTAGAACTTTTTTTTTTACTTATCCAAGCATAAAAGTTACAAGGTTTGTCTAATGCGCGTTGTTTTGCAAAATTAATATGTATTATATTTAATATAAATTACATATATATATTTGTTTGTTTGAAAAGTAAAAAAAAAATTAAATAAAAAAAGATTAAAAGGCAGAAACACTTTGTCCTCTAGTAAATTAAAGAGACATAGCAAATAAATTGCGAACTCACTTTGCCTGACATAGAACCTCGTAATATGCCATAGCTGTTGCGATGCACTGCTGCTGTTGATTTCCATTATCTCATAACAATGTAGTAGCAGTTTCTTTCTTTTTTTTTTTTTTATTTATTTTATTTATCTAGTGTACGCACTAAATATTTTTGGAGCATGTTCTGCATACATATCCATATACAATATACAAACAAGAGTCTCAATTTTACTATCCAAAGACTGAAATCCATATTTAATTCAAGTTTATGCATTAATTTACGTCTATCGTCGACTCTTCAATCAGTAATAAAAATAATTGTTTGTTAGCGTAAAAAAAAAAAAAAAAAAAAAAAAACTAATAGTAGTTGAATTTTACGATTGTTCGGCTTAATCAATTTGATTAATTTAAACGACAGGGACTTCGAAATATCGATTCTTCTTATTCAACGTTACAAATATTCTCTATTTGTTTTTGATACAATACATATAATTTATACAAAATAGATATATAATTAAAAAAAAATGATAATTTAAAAAAAAATTAGCTTATTTAAAAAAAAATGTTTACAACCTCTATTTTAAAGAGAGTATAACTTTTTTTGTAAATTATATGGAGAGATTATATTAATAGAAAAAAAGATAAGAAAGATAAGAAAGAAGACCCTGTTTGTACGCGGATATACATGTTAAAAAGATCGTCGTATTTGGTCAACAAGTTAGCAAACAATTATTATCGGAGATATAATTTAGAAAAATCTATACAGTGGCGTCGTTTTGTGATACGTTGATTGACAGTTTTATTGACGGTTGTTGCAGCGACCGTGCGAGTGACTCTACGTAGGCGGGCAGACGGTAATCCCCAGTAGACACAAACCAAGTTAGGTACTAATGTCTATATTTCCCTAATTCACTCAAAGTGTTTTATGTGACACTGATAAAGTCACAGGCAATCTCATGATATCGAGAAAGAAAAAAAAAGAACCGTTCGGTAAACGCACACTCTTGTCGAGGTCTTTCTCGAACATCGTCGATCTGTCTGATGTTACCGCATAGAATGATCGCAGCGATTTGTGGCCGGCGAAATACGGTACAATTTTTCCGTCACACCAAGGGAAGACAAATTGTGTGGACATTCTTGCATTATACGATGATTACGATATACACATTTAACACTTAACTCTTCACGCGTGCGTCTTGAACGAGATCAGACATCCTGCTCGCGAGAGTTCCTGTGGATCTTCCGGATTATCTTTGGTATGATTTATTCCGGATACATGTATATGTATTTATTTGCATAAAACGATATATAAAAATAAATGGGAAAGCATACACGCATGACGATGCGTATTGAATCGGTGAAGTGAGTCAGTAGTCTTTAAGCAATGCCACGATCGCGTAACTCGCGAAAGCTCTTATGTTTCAGCGAATGATGATAAATTTGTAAATGTGATACGATATTTTGTACAACATTATGGAATAAATCATACCGAAACCTGGCTCGCAAAAATCGTTGATAGATAAGTTACTTGTTGCCATGTTTTAAGAATTTGAGAATAACTTTGTTATACGAGAGAGATAGAATTTTCTATGTGTTACATGGTTAGCGAGAGATATTTGATGAAGAAGAAACAGAAAAGAAATCGAAGTGATTGTATACTTTTTTTTTGTGCAAGCGGAAGCTAACCTTCTTGTCTGAAATGGCTGATATTTGTTGTGTTTTTAAGAGTTTAAATAACAGCGTTTGTATTACTTCACATTGTCTCCGCATGCTTTGATATAATGCATATATATATATATATATATATATATATATATATATATATATATATATTTATATATATATATTTATATATATTTATATATATTGTATTTAATATTATGTATCTCCCTATTCCCCTCTTTGTGGCACTACTTCTTGTTCTAAGTCTACTCATTTAACATATTGTGATTTAGGAGTATATTTTATTTATATGTGTGTATATGTATATAATATATATAATACATATTATAGTATATATTATATATAGAATAAATTTTTTATAGTATATATTATATATACATTATATATAGTATATATATTACATTGATTTATTTTACATATCGTTATTATGTTACTTGAAATCTATAAAAGCGTCTTATTTGCATGATCACTGTTAAATGAGTATATACTTTTTAATTTTCTGTAATACCTACATGTAAGGAAAGGCAATGTATGTGTGTATGCTATTGTTATAGTATCGTTGATGCATATTTTCAAAGAGCCATTATTTATATGTGATTTCCTTATATAAGATTAGTTCGAAATCTTCCACTATTCTAAGTCATCGATGTCACATTGAGAGCGTAATAGAGTCACGTTTTAGAGAGCTTCCATGACTTGAAAATATTCATTGACGAAGGCGAGTGCAGTTATCCTATATATAGGCAATATGTGGAACCGTTTTTGAGAAGACGCTTGACAAAATTTGAATGAGAGATGGAAAGGAATATTATGTTTTATTTTATTTATTACATTTTTCGACAGAGATTTTATAAAAAAGATTTATGTATGTAGAGAGAAATAAAGGAATGTAAATATACTGACTTGTAAGAATATTCTTACGCAACTGTCCTACACCACATAATAATATCTAATTGCCACATAATACACATACACACACACACACGCACACACGCATGCGGAATGTGCATAGACCCTGTTTCGATTGCTTTCAGATAGAGTAGAGGAAGTTCGCGAGCGAGATGTAGAAGCGGAAACGACGGCTCAAGTCAGGAAAGACGCACGAGAGTCGCTGGAGCACAATTTCACTCCTAGCTTGGCGCGCAGATTGAGCAGGCAATTTATCGAGCAGACTCGACATTCAATACCGCGCTCGCCGTCCGTACCGCGCGACGGCAGCAGATACTGTCGGTCGCCAACGAGGAATCTGATTGGCGAGATTGCGAAATTACGGCAGTCGGCGACGTCCGATCAGACCGAGTACAGGTGCAGATCGCTCGATCGGAGTGCTATCAGGAGGACTAACAGTTTATTGGAGCCGTCCAGATCGACAGAGCGACATTCACCGCGGAGAAGTATCAGTTTGTTCGACGACAATGACGACGATGATGATGGCAAATTGCTGACGCCGCTACCGAAGCACGTGATGACCCTTGGACGGAAGTACAAGGAGTCGACTAGATCGAGCGTCGTTGGTAACGTGAGACGAGATAATTTTTACAATTATAGGACAACGGACAAGATCCAGGAGGAACCCGGCGACGACGCGTATTTCGTATCTGGTTGCAAGGAGGACACCGATAACGCCGCGGAGAACGGCTCTGTATCGGAAGGTACGTCGATATCCGTGTGCAATTCAAACGCCAATCTGATCGACACCACTACTACTTCAAGCGGCGTGTCAGCCAGATCCTGCGAGACTTCGCCCACAGAATCGTCGTCGAATCTGGGTGATTATACGAGCAAATCGATCGGCAAGTCCGATCATCCGTCCATGAGTTTCGAGAGTCGCTTGCTAGCGGCGGAGAATCTGATTAAGGAATCGAAACTAAAGAACCTAACACCGCAACGATTCAATCCGAATCTCAGCTGCAATTATAGGGACACGGATAAGTGCGATAAGGAGGCATTGATCACCGTCTCATCCCCGGACTCGTCATCGGCAAATTCCATCATGTCCAAGAGACGTAGTTGCATCCCGAGTCTCAGATTACGTTCGGGTTCATTGACCAGAGAGCCGAGCGTGAGCGCGGATTGCAGGAAGTCATTCACCGGTTCGCAGGATGCGCTAGCTGGAAATGCAAATCAGGAAAGATCAATATTAAGTAAGTTCTTCAGAAGTAGTAGCAAGGAGATCGAGCCGAAGAACAACAACAAACAAGATCAGAAGCCTAAACAACATCGGATCTCGCGCTTCCTGCGACCAGATTTTTTTGACACGCCGCGAGAGGAAAGTCAATATGTGAAAGAGAAGGAGGCGCAAAAAGCGGCAGAAAACGAGCGCCGGAAATCACGATTCATGAGACGAAAGAGCGAGAACAAAGAAAGTGAGAGCGCGAAGGACGAGAAAATCTGCAAGGAGCAGAAAAACGAGATGAACACGTTGCAAAGAGATAAACTGGACAGCGCTGTTGCCTCTTCCGCTTCTTCCTCTTCTTCGGAGGCCAAGTCCAAGAACGAGGACAAGGAGAAAGCGAAGGTGGAACGTGCTTCCGGCGCGAAGAGCGGCTTCTTGCACTCGTTGGAAAAGAAATTGGAGAGATTGCGCGTAAACGACGAGACGACGGCGAACGCGAAGTCGACGATGATGAATGGCGATGATCGGAAGGAATGCGAGGGCTCGGCGCCGCCCATTACGTGTCCCTCTGGTGAATCAACAGGCGTGAAGAGAACGCAGAGTGTGGAGAATCTGTCGTCAGACAAGAATGCTGATGTGAAAAGCGTGCCATCCGCCAAGGGACGAGTGACGTCGATGTTGGGGCTGTTCAAGACGAACGCGGACACGAAGCAGAATGGCGGCGGCCGGTCGCAGAACGCGATTATGAGCAGACTGAAGAGAAGCCCGCCCAAGTGTGCCAAGTCGATCGAATCGGAGGAAGATAGTGCAACGAGCAAAATACCGACCAAGTTTGCCAGAGCCGAGAACAAATCGGGGAAAAAGATGCCGGAGAATAAGAAATCGCCAGAGAAGGTGACGAATGAATGCAAGAGATCGCCGCCCAAGGAAAAGCCGAGGGAAAAAGAGTCGATCGTTAAAGAGAAGAGATCTTTGATGGAAAAGCAATCGAGGGAGCTTAAAAGAACGCCAGAACAAATTGTACAATTGGACTCCTCTGTGGATAAAACAAAGTTACAGAAAGCAGAGTCGTCGAAAAAATTATTGGACGAATCAGATTCTCAGAGAATCGTAGATAATAAACACGCAGAGTCCATTATTAGTGGCGAAGACAAGAAACTGATGAAGACCAAGAAAAATATTAGTTCTCTGGGCAAGAACGGATCTATCGCAAAAATTGAAAAAGGCGAGGATATCGATAAAAAGACCAAGAAACCGGTGAAGTCGAAAGAGAGCATGGAAAAAGACGATATCAACGGCACTAAGAAAAAGAGAATAGTGCGCGTTGTGAAGAAGGTCGTGAAGAAATCGTCCGATAGTTCGGAGAGTAAGTCTGATGAGAAGGAGAAATCGTCAAAGTTATTGGCGAAGAAGAAACTCGTAATAAAGAAGGAGAGGAGTCCCGAGCCATCGAATGTTATGGCACAAAATTCGATCAAAAGAAACAATTTCGACGATCAGACCACTGCAAAATCATCCTGTTTGAAACAGACGGAATTGGACGTTCAGAAAACGTCGTTTGCGAAGTCTGACGATCTTACTGGCGAACATCTTATGCAAAGTACAGATACATCGTCCAAAGTCGATGTTACGGAAAACCAAGCTAGACCGAAAAAGTTTGATGCGAACTTGTCGTGCATCGATCAGACGAGTTCCGTGCTTCAGAATGCTTTGAATTCTAATGTCAATCAGATTAAACAATCGCCGGAACAACATCGGCCGAGCAGAGCAGGTCTGAAACTCGACTTGTCTAAGATACCGCAGCATACATTCAGACACGCGACTCCAAAGAGGGATTCGCCCAAGTCCGGATCGCCTAAAGCGAATCCCGTCATTGGATCGTCCAAGACGGACGTTTCTGTAGCGGAGAGTGGCGACAAACTGATAGAGTGTCTATCGAAGATGACGCATCATGCCAATATCACAGGTAACAAGATCATTATCGATAAGCCCTTGCGTGCCAAGGATGTTGCTGAACTGAAACGAGAAGTCACAGAATGCGTCAGGATTATGGAGAATCACATGGAATCGCAAAACGATTGTTCGGGCTCACAAACAGTCGATGATTATTCGACGTTTGACTCGGTAAGCGAAAAGCCGAGTGAGAGTGCGATAGATCTGCCTAAAGAGATCAACGACACGGACAACGCTAAGATGGCTAAAGAGTCGCCATCGGAAGAATGCCTGACCAGCGAGATGTTCTCGCCCGAAGAACCGGAGAGCTTCGATTCCTGGTCGATCTGCTCGGCCGATCTGAATCACAATCGCGGCGATTTGCACTCGCCGCTACTGTACTCGCCAACATCGCCGACGTCGTATTCTCTATACATGCGCGGCGACAGTTCGGAGTCGGTGATAGATCGAATACGAAGACGCAGTTTCTACTCGAGGTTCAACGATCGGAAGAGGCCGTCTCTAACGGCGCCACCACCGGGAGTGACCAGCGCGACTCTGCCCAGGAGATTCAGCCTCAATAGCTCTAGGGAAAGAGAGCGCAGTAGATTATACAACTATGGTGTTTCCAAGACGAAGTAAATATACTGCAAAACTTTAGATCTATATAACAATTTATTTATTAATAGCTTTTTACATAAAGAGAAATTCATATTTAACGTTTATGTTTCATAGGTCGGACAATAGATATGGTTTATACGGCGATGAGATATCCTGCAGAAAATCGCCGGTCGACCGAGAGAGATATAGCGATGTGTCGTCGCACGGCCATCACAGTCCGGAGGCGAAGTCTCTCTACGATCATTACTTGCCGTCTTCCTCGTACGATTCCCCGAAGAGATACATGAAGTCGCCGACTTTGGATCTGTCCGCGTCGCGCGTCAAATATCATAGTACAGATGTCATCGCTGATAACGATCTCGCGGTCTCAGGATACAAGAATACCACTATGTCGAGATCGTCCCTGAACGACGGCTGTACAACGGCGGATTTTTATTGCGGTAGAAACACATCGACCACTCTGCCGAGGAAGTATGGCTCCACCGTCGGTGGTCTGGAGCCAAAAAGTGTGGAGTACTACGAGGAGATCCTGTTACCGAGCAATCCTGATTATCTGTCACCGCGCGACACTTGCCGATCGCCGTTGCTGGATGGATATTTAGGCAGATGCGAGAATGGGTATCACAACAACGGCAATATCGCAGATCTGTCGCAATTCGGCGCTGACAGGCAAAAATCTTACACTGATAAAATGGCGGATGTGGAACTCGCCGAAGGGAACAGCAAACTATTTGGTGAGCAGAAAGGATATATTGAATAAACGCGTTAAATGATTCTCGTTGAAAGATCAGTAAAATGAAAAACAAATTATATAGACATCCGTTTTCAAATATCGTTGAATTCCTAAATACATATTGCAGAAATTTTTTTTTATTCTGATTGTTCATCAACTTCAAGTCTCTAATTTCGAAGATTACGAAACTATAATTTTTAATATATAATCTGTTTTCAATTCTCTTTTAAACTCACATATTCTCTGTTTTAATTTGTAGGATATAATTGCGACTGCATAAAAAATTTGCCTTTTTCAGAAACATAATGCAACATTTCAATGAAACGAGAGAGGTATCCTCGATAATTACAGATATGTCTGTTACGGAATAGAACTGACTTTTAATTCAGATAGAGAATAATATAAGAATAATATACCAAACAGAAGAAAACGCGGCGTCTTACTATTATACAACGATTTTATATAATATAGATTTAAAATATATGAAAGAGTGAATCTCATTGCGCGTCAAAGTATCTCGCGCTTCTTTGTCACGGTGATGAAATAATCGCGACGACAGTAAAGATGGAACTAAGAAACATTAAACGAATACATCATATTGAAGTATAATTGATGTTCGGTTATAAGCAAGATTTTTGACTGAATTAGCGAGTCATTTTTCTAGCGAGCTCGGATCTCGAGACGCCGAAAATTGATAATTTTCAGAAACTATTTTATATGTTATATACGTGAAGGAAGAAACTTAATCAAACTTTATTATATAATTAAATGTAGATATATATTTTCTAGTTTTCGAGAAACTTATATTTTTCACGTTATAGAATTTCGAGTTTGTAATTCGATTTAAATGTTGAAATAAAAATTTTTATTACATAGTTATAATAGAGAGTGCACTGTACACTCACGTAAAATATAAAAGCTTTAGATTTTCTATGTTTTTTTGTTGTGAAAAGATATGTATAAACAATTGTTAAATTATGTCGTCAAAGAATAATCAAAATCGTGCTTCGCATGACTAGCTTTCTTATAACTGGAGAAAAATCAGTGTGTATGTGAAATTTTAAAACTATTTGTTTTTTTAGATATACATCGTGCATTCCTTTCTGACTCAAAGATTGCGATTCAAATATCACGTAAATTTCTTTTAACATATAAATATCCAGAAATTTTATTTCATTTTTCTTCAATCGTCTTTTGGATCAGAAAGGATTAACGAAGAAATGTAAAACGAAATATTTTGGCTACTTTTTATCGAATTTACTTTAGAATATTTTTAAATCTCTTCGACAGCGAAAAATAATCGCATTGACATATTTTTGTAATCTTAATGCGGATTTCACAAGAGTATACTTTGGCTCCAATATTTATAGAAATATAAATATAAAGATTGGCAGCTACATATTGTTATAATTATCGCGAATAGTAGAGATACAACGAAGAAATTTCGCGATTGTCATTATTCGTTTCATCGGTCTAACTCGCGTTCCAAAGTGTCCACTGCTTTACGAATTTAAATTGTATGCATGTAACAGTTTTTTTTTCTTGAAAAAATATATCCGATATTTTTTTGCCATAATGGTGTTCATAGTGTTATATGAATTAATAATGCGTAGTTTTAAATGAATTGTGTCAGGTACGTTATATCGAACGCAGTAAAAAAATGTATTCGCAGTGTCATTAATTAACCGATTAATCGTTCGCGTAACGATTTATTCTAAGCAGCGTGACGCTTTAGGACGCAATGTCGGAGACTAGTAGAAAGAAACGGCGCTTTAGTTCCTCTTGTACAGTCAAAAACTTTCAAATTCTTTTTTCCATATTTCTCTATTCTTTATCCTCTCCCTTTCTCTTGCTATGCTCTCTCATTATTCTTCACGTTTGACATTCGCATGTAAAGAGTGAAGCAACGGGAGAGGAAAATCGGAAAAAGAATAGGAATTACATATAGTAGGAAAGAATAAGAAAGGTACGACTGTACATTTGTGAAAAATTTCTGTTTGATTACACGAAAAAAAAGTACACAACGATGTTATAGACCTGGAAATCTCTCTAACTGATCGGCCATGATCTTCCGCTTGTTATGTATGTGTTTTCTATCGATATACATATTTTAAAATAAATATATATATCAATATTCTCTCTTCAATATCTCTTCTATCTATTGTCGCTTCTGTCATCTCTCGCGAATGTGTTATTTGACAACAAATAAAAGATCAATGAAATTAGTTAACTAGATGTTCTATTTTTCTGGGTTTTTTTCCCCTTTGCGATGTAAAGTCGGATCTGACTCGAGCGTTATCTGCGATAACAAAATTAGAGAGTTTCATCAATCGGGAACCGAAGAAATCATGGCAAATAATTTACTAATGAATCCTGTCAAATTGCGCTTTTACAAGGAGAGATACGAGAGGGAGAACAAATTGACAAATGTGCGAGAAACGTTTACGCCTACTATTCGAACGAAATCATTGACCGGCAAATTTTATGCGAAACATGACGTTATTCTATTGTGGGACGTCCGAAAGGATGATATCGAATTGATCAAACGACAGGAAATGACGCCCAAGGATACTTATTCGTTTAGGCCACCGGCGGTGAACATGGAGTAAGTCGACGGGAAGCATGTATGTAGACACGTAAGAAACTTTTCAGTTTCAACGACAGATCATTTGTATTTAGATATGGCTGGTTTTCCGCACCACTGATACCTATCACAAGAGATCCGAGATTGCGCTTCTCCAGGAAACAATCGGATTTTGTAACGCACGAACTCGCACGCCGGAAACTGCAGAGGGGTCCACTGGAGAGGAAATTTGCCGGTGTACCATTCAAAACATGAATATGTAAAATACTTTATACGATTTAAAATAAAGATAAAGCTTGAATGTGTTCGGCGATTTTCTTCCAAATTTCAGAAAAAGACCATCTTTCGACAATAATACCGATCGTCGTGCTGGCTAAACTTTGAAAGAAAGTTCGATATATTGATTCGAGTCTATGTTGTGTACCGCCATTCCATGGCAACAGATACTCTTTTACAAAATGGCATAGATTTCTAAAGTGTACGCGTGCGTTTTTAAATCGAGACGTTTGGTCCGGGAAGTGAGATCCGGCTCCACGAATACACGAGACGGAAAATTTGTACGTCGCTGTAGCTCATCATGATTTTGCCGAAGCGAAAAGTGTGATTATTTTCAAGATCCATCAACGATGTTGTTAACCATATGATCGATGTGTCAAGCTGTCATTGGAGATGGCAGGCAGGGCTTTCCGCGTTAAAGTACAGCTGGACGTACACGCGGTACGTGTCTCCTCGTTGGTTGCCAAATATACAGTTGCACGCAATTCTATTTCATATGTATTATTCACGTCAAAGGGACGTTTCTTTTCCTCCTCTTTCTCAGATAACATGTCCTGGAGTTTGGTTGTGTCCCAATGGTAAAGTGGCTCTGCGATTCAACGCGCTCGACTTCTGCGCGGAAACACGCAAAATAAGCCCGATTTTCCCGCTGCTATTCCACGATACGTTTACCTTCAGCAAGATTTTCGCTCAAATAGCATCCTTGGCGGAACTGCAGCGTACTTTGGAGCGGGAGTTTCTGTATGCGGAACTAATACAGTGGACGACACCGGCACACCGTCGAGGCATTGCCCTGGCCACGTTCGAGATAAATCTAGCGGATTTACTGTATCCTGCGCCATGTTTCAAGGGTTTACTGGCTGGAGTTGATGTAGATCTATTGATGGAGCCGACTAAATGCTTTCCCGTACGTCTCCCTTTCACATCCGGTGCTCTGTCCTATTATAAAACTTCTTATTTCACCATTTTTGCATACCACAGGGTATCATAGCGCCCAAAATTGAAGTCTCCACCAAAACGGTTGTCGAGGAAGTGTCGGGCTCCTATGGCACAAGTATGAGCAAATGTTATGTCATCAATCCAAAAATGATTAACTCTAAGGTACTTCATAAACGAAGATCGGCGACACGAACGCATGACATTTATAATTTCTTTTTTTCTCACCCTCTTTCATATATTCAATATTTAAGAATTTTCCGGGATTTCTGTAACATCAGTCTTGTGAATCTGTAAATTTCAGCAAACAATGTGCGGGCAGAGAAAAAGGCCGACCAAAGGTATTATCAGGCAACGAAGAGTCTGTCACACTAAGCCGAGATCTCAGAGCTGCCGACCGTACGTATTATTATATATATGAGATATTTTTATATTATTAATATTAACAACAATACATATAAGTAAGTTTCCTATTTAATCTTGTAATAGATATCGTCAGAGATCTAGCAGTGTCGGCGATTCTCACCATTGTGATACCATGTGTACCACGAACCATCGCATCGATCAGTGTTATCATTCAGTAAGGAAGAATTCTCCATGTATTCGAAAGCAAGCCGAAGCTGCCGTGATATGCGACGATAATATTCATGTTACGGACAATTGTCCAGTTTGTTTAAAGTATAATTGTTACTTTTCTAAATGCTACGACGATTCGGACATAGCCAAGAAATATATCGACGTTAAATGTCGATGTCACAGACATTCGTCCAATACCGAAGAATGCTGCTGTATTTACGGATCGTCCGATGCGAGGGAAGAAGCGACAGTGTCATTGTGAGTTGATTAAAAAAGGCTATATGTGTATATGTGTGTGTTTCTCGACAATTCTTTTACATTGATATATCGTTATAGATTACAATCTAAAATTAGAAATCTTCAGAAAGCTAGAGAAAAATTGTGCGCTACTGAAACTATGGAGTAAGTGAATGAAATTATCATGTCAAAAATAGAATGCTTTAATATATTTAAACTTTGAAAATATTATTTCAGTATTGAGGAATGCGATCCAAGTTGCGAGTATACTCGAAATCACTCCCGAAGTCACGAATTTTACAAGGATCTAGAAAAATTTTATAAAAGGATGTACAAGCAAGCGAAAATACGAGCGCAGGAGGTCGACGATTGAAATAGAAAAAAATTGTCGCCGTTTAAATTTAAAATTTTTTATAAAGATTTTTATATGAAATTTGAAAACATAGGTCAATCGAATGTTTTATATACCCGATGTTCAACGAAAGAATTTTCACTGGAAGAAGACTAGTTGATTACTAGTGATTAATTAAAATAATTAATTGACATATGCTATGTGTGCACAAGTGAAATTGTTCAATAGTTAACATTACTTCGGAGATACGAGTATAATACATGATGTGTTCTTATCTTTATCAAAATAGCAGTCGCATGAAATAAAAGTGTAAAAATTGATTACACATGTAAACGATGAAATATGTGTGTGTAATGTAGGGATATGAGGAATTTGGAATATATATATAGAAAATAAGTAAAAACTGTTCTTTCTTCTTCACGTTTTGTACACTTGACGTCCTTCTTTGTATGTCGGCGCGTCCGAGACTCGTAAACCACGTAGAACGACGGATTTCTTCAAGAGTGCCGGCGTTCTAAGATATAAGCCGCGTCCCTGCGGGGTCCAAGCCTTTAATGAGACGCGTTCGTTTTCTTCACCAGTGATCGCGATCCATCCTGTGACAATTAAAGCTTTCATGAGATTTAGAGTCACAAGGTGCGAATATGTTTCTGAAGCTTCATATTTGTTGTAAGAAAAGATTACCCGCGCTGGACAAGACAACATCGGCAACTGATTCATTCTTTCCGATACCAATAACTTCCATCTCCTTGAATCCTAATGCAGGCCAATGTTTCAATCGATCCGGATCGCTTTCAGGTACGACGAACGCTTTCGTTTTGAGTAACTCGTTGTATATACTATCCGCGTCTACAGTATTGGTTACAGTTACCGGCAATTCCCTGCTCGAGAATATCGTGCACCTACATAATAATATGCAAATTGTTTTTACAACAACTTAAATATCTTCAGTTTATAGATTACTCTTCGATAATACACGTGAAAGAATACCTAATGAAACTGTCACCTTCCAAATAATCCAATCTGCCGATTCCGCCCAAAAATATCGTGTGATTTGCTTTTAAAATAAATGTTCTAGGCGAGATTATTTCCGTCGGTAAAACTGTCAAGAGTTCTGGTGTCGTTAGCAGATCTAAGATCTGATCTGGTTGAATGGTACCGGGAGTATCGTAACACCAGCGGCTGTACTTATATTCCTCCTTAGTTTCATCGAAACCGAAATGTGGCATATGAGTCCAGTATTCTCTTTCCGAGAACAGATCGTTCTGTACCTTAATCTTTGATTTTGATTGAAACGTTCTACCAATGTGACCTAAATTTGAATATTACAACTATTTACTCTTTCGCGTAATATATAACGCAAATATTTTCGATCAAATACATGCAATTGCATATCGCGAGAATTGCTTGATAATACAAGCGCGATACATACTTTGTAATGTAGCATACTTTATGTTACGCGTTGTTTTGAACTCATGGTTTCTTAATGTCTCTTCAGCATATTTGTACTGTTGTTCCTGTTTCAATCGCAACATTCTCAAATAAAGCCTCCACTTGAGGGGATTTAAAATAGGAAATTTCAGCAAATTTAAGGTTGTGCCCGGCCAGGGAGAGATGGTTGCGCGTTGTATAAGATCCACAGCCTTTACTTTGCAGTAATCGGACTGCAGCAACGCATTAAACAGAGAGGATTTACCCACGTTTGTGCACCCAATTACATAAACATCTCCTAAGAATTAAAAAATATATCTTAACTATGTATTTTCTCTTTTTAGAATCAATTTTTTCGAATCGATATGCTTACCCTTATACTTCCACAGAGTATGTAACTTATTTATTAGTTCTTCTATGCCATAGCCAGTTTTTGCAGATATGAGCGCTGTGTGCCTGATTTTCTCCTTCTTAATTCCTGTATTTTCCACAGCCTTCGTCAGGCACTCCTTAATGTGAGTAAAGAAGTGTGGCGAGTCTTGAGGTAGTAAGTCAATCTTATTTCCCACTACGAATACTGGTGTCAGAGGATGCAGCACACTATTTATCTCGGGCCATATGCTACACGGAAAATCCGTGAGATCGACCATCAGGATAACGGCACACTTTTTTTTCTTTATTACCTTCAGGAGCTTTGGATACTCATCTGCCGATACCTTCACCTCCAACGTGGTATTGTAGTATTTCATAAAGTGGCATCTCTGACAGATCATGATTCGCAGTTGCTTTTCGCTTTTCTTCAGAAACAGCTCCGAAGGCAAGTAACCCGGCAGGGCGTGATCTTTGCAATGCAACAAGGCCCCACATCCGCCGCAAGGAATGGAACTGATATCGGAGTTGGGATCCGGAGTGCCGTAATTGCTGAGCCACGTATTGTCGAGCAAGGTATCATCGTATTGCTCGACATCGACCATCCAATGGAGCGGAACATTGGGCAAATCTTTTTTGTCCAAAGGATCTGTATCTGTTTTCTCTAAATAATCTTTTAGAGTGAGCTCTTTTCCTTTGCTTAAAGTCAGCTTTTTTTCTTCCAAGTATTTATCATACAGAGCTTTATACTTGTCATTCAATGGTATTGCACATTCGTCAAAGTTATCCTTGTTTGAATTGTTCGACAATGTGTTTACGCTACTATATTTATCTGTACTTGCGTACGGCATATGTACAGATTTAACAGACTTTGTTAGATGTGCTTCTGTATGTTTTTTCTGCAAACTGTCATTGTTCTCATCATTTCTCTTGTCCAAGAGTATACTGTAGACGGGAACGTTTATGAGCCTGTGATTTCGCGTCTGTTTCTCTGTGTATTCAATCTTCTTCTTCAGGAAGAAACGCTTCATATAACCTATTCTCACTTTCTGACGATCTAGATAGTCGCAATAAATTAATTTCTCTCGCAGTGCCTCAACTCTGGGGTCGACGGACGATGCAGCAACATCCTCCTTCACACTGTGTTTTGTGGAATAACCGAAAGTCTGAACTAGGCACTTGTATCTGTTACGACAGGTTCTCAAATGGCAGCACGTGTTGCCTGTATAGTTTCTCCACGTTGTACCGCTCGTGGAAATAATCAATTTAATGTTATTTACGGACAGCATAGTCGAGATATTAAATATGCTTCAATGCGACATTTATCATAATCAATTCGAAAGGTTGTACTCTGCAAAATACAGAAATTGAAAAATAAAATTACTGTTCATGCGATTTGGAAGATAATTATATAGTAAAATAGAAAATCGCGCGAATTCGTAATGTATTAAATAGAAGTATTTTTGATCTAACATACGATTTCATACGTGCACATGAGACGGTCGTGTAAATTAGAATGTAAATAGAGAGAAAAACTTGGAAGCAGCCATTTTGGTTTGTAAAGTAGAGGATTTCTCCATCTATATTTATTTTATAGAATTACATAGTCACTTTTCGACTATCGGTAAAAGATCGTTTTTTGGTGCGAATCGGTACTACATCCAAAAATCAGAGATATATACTGATAACTATAGATCCATTTTTTAGAACTGGCGAAACTATATATGACTAGAGTCACATTTATTTTCGACGCTATGCTAAAACAACCGATTGGTGCGTGTGAGTGCTAGATCCATAATTGTGGATCAAAATTGCGAAGAAATTTTATGGATTTATTAAAATGTTTTCTATTAGCTGTGCGTGATGTTTTGTCATTCTATACATTCTATATTACGGACAGCGATAATAAGTTATTATTGAAGTATTTTTATGTATATGGGCATATGACATAAAATAAATTTTCTTCGATATTATTTTCTTAATAATTTTTTTTTTTTAATTTTTAAATATATAACTTGTAGAAGATATTTACAATAAATTGTTTTTACTTTTTTCTTATTCTTGAAACAAAATTATCAAGCATTTTAAGCAATATCAAAAATTATTATGTTTCTAATTTATATAGCTTTTTATAATTAATTATTAATTATTTATTAATTATATTATTTAAGTAATTTTTTAATTTATAAATTCGCTTGATATACTAGTGCGCACTGATGCACGTATTAAAATCTATTATATATAAATTTATATAAACATAAGTAAAACGATAAGATGATTAATACTATTAATCATACTATTAATACTAAGATATATATAGCAAATGACATTTACATTTTATAATTGCTAATTAAAAGAATCATAAATAGCTTTGATTAGACATTAATATTATATAATTACATAAGTTTTCGACAGTTAGATGTGCGTGAATATTATTTCTGTTTTTGAATAGTTTACATTTACAATTCGGCATTTGTTCACTATTTGATGACTGTCTAAAGATAAACAACTTTGTGCGACACTGACAGCGACTAAGATTTAAGCGAATGGATCAATTGATGTTCTACAAGAGAGAGAAAAAAAGAGAAAGAAGAATATCTCGTTTATATTTTTCAGAATTCAACATTTGTCATTGTCATATCATGAATAGGAGAAGTAGACTATAACGACTTGGATCACAATTTGGTAAAAGCAACAAATTAATATTATAAAATTAATTATTAGCATTTTAGTATATTGCTTCACATGCTAAATTTTTAGTATCTTGTCTCCGTGATTATTTTAATATTTGTTCTAAATTTGATATATTAAAATCAAAAGTATAGATTAATTGCGATTTTTCTGTACCATTGACTTTGCGCTTGAGGTTTTGAAGACTCGCCGACATTGACATTTGCAATTTATAAATTAATTGTCATTTACATTAATTGGAATATCCAATCTTGTTACTGCAGTTTCCTACTTTTGAATTATTGATTTATTCGTGAGAAAAATTCTGTCTTGAAAATAAATAGGAAAACATTAAGAGCTTTTTGCCATGACCTTTTATAGCTACTATAGTTGTTATGATTTTATAAAGTATCCAGAGAGATAATATAAACATTGTGTCCTTCGCGTGATTTCACATCTTAAAGGAAAGAGAGTATTGCTTATTATTAATTTTTAAATATACACATATATATATATATTTATTCTTATTAATATGTTATTACTCTTAATTATGGCAATTATCTATGCTCCAATTAAAAATTTATTGTACAAATGACAATAGTATTTATACATTATTAATTAAAACGAGATTGTAGTGTTTTTTCACTTTAATATTGTCGATCACAATTTTTTTTTTACAATTTTTATATATCACGTCATTTTTATTATTTTTTGATGCTATCATGAATATATCTCTCAATCTGACTATTGTTATAGAATTCATCATTTCTGTTTTGCTTGAAATTTGTGTTATCAGGCAAATACCACAAGATTTCGTTATAAATATAAAATAAAAATATCTTTTTTGCAGACGATTAATACAGCATCGCAATATTGGTAACAAAAAAAAGATTGGATTAAACTTTTGTAGAAATATTGAGGCGAAAAAATGAGTAATACTAATAAATTTATAGCAATAGTTATCAATTTATGTATTGGATTATTAATAAAAATTATTTTTTAGGTTTTATGGTATTAGTACCAATTAATGCGACACATACTAAATTCGATGCAAAAAGAGATATTCAGAATACCGAATCAGAAGATTATTGGAAATATAGGCTAATGATAGGTTCATTTTGGAAGAATAATCAAAAAGAAATAATATATATATTATGTTTTTTTCTTATGTGCCTAATACTTATTTTCGTTACAATAAGGTAAACTAATGTATTTAATAGACTTATATATATATATATATATATATATATATATATATATATATGGTATATAATTTATATATAATAATAAATAATAATAATAAAAAATAATAAAAAAATAATAATAAAATATATTATTTAATATACTAATATACATAATTTATATATAAACAATTCATAATCAATTAAGACTTTATTTAGAGAAAAACTTAAATTTTGGAGAAATAAGGAAAGTTTTTATCATATTTATATAATATTCCTCCTTTTACTAATTTTACAATTGAAGAAAAATAACTCTTTTTAATATAATAATATAATATATAATAATATAACAATGATAATTGTGTGTATGTGTGTGTGTATGTGTGTGTGCGCGCGCGCAGCACACATACACACACACACACACAAGAAGAATAGTTATTTTGATTTGAATTATTAATACCAATAAATCTATATTTTCTCGATGATAACAAAATCAAAATAATTTTAAATTTTATAACTATCATGTTATATTATCATAAAATTTTTGGAAAAGATTGAGATTTTTTATAGATTGAGAAATTTAGTATGTTGAATTTTATATTTTTTCAATTGTCATAATTATTAACTGCAATATAAAAAGAGCTTCGTTCATTTTTTTTTTTTTTTTTAAGTATTGTCATTATTGGAAACAATTTTTTACATTCTTTTACTATTTCTGATTGTAACAGATGTCTTAAAACTAGATATGGTCAAATCTTAATAACCTGGTGTTATCGATATTTTTTCGACACTCATGTTGAGGTAAATCCTCCCCCTAGAGATAATAACCGTCAGCAAATCCGTTATCAAGATAACAGAATTTATTGGAATGACTATGCATTGCAATACGTAAGTAAAATATAGACAGTAAATTATAATATCTTTATCTCAAATCGGTACAATTTTTGAGATATGCTAGAAATAAATATATTATAAGCATACAAACGAGTATCGATATAAAAAGTTTCAGACACGGTCAAACTTTAGAGATATATTCTATTTATTATACAGATGAGAAAAATTTATATATATGTGAATTCAGAAACGCTTTTTTTTTTTTAATTATAAACGTTTTGTTTACGATAGAATATGGCAAGAACATTTTATTAACAAAAAAGTGTTAAAAATGATTCTCTTCCTTATTAAATATTTATCTCCTATCAACGTCTCATGGACTGTCAAAGATGTTTAAAAATTTCTAGAGTATTTTAGATTTTATGACACGAATACGATTTCAAAATTTTTTCTAAATAGCAACAAAATAGCAAGATGAGCATTAGCAATAACTAATGAGAAGTCTCTATAAATAGAAATCTAGAAGTTTTAAATCGGTAAAGTTAAATGGATAAGTGAAAGAAATTCATTTTCAGCAATTTTTTCATTACCAATTGTTCTCGTTTAAAGGGGCTCTGTCAAAGAGGATTATAATTTAGAAAAAAAGCTGTTTTAGATTTACGTTTATATTATCTTTTTAAGTTTATAATGAATAATTTTATTTGCTTTTACACTTGTTTTTATTATATCTATTATTAATTGTTTACGTATATTTATTATTACATTAATAATATCAATAATATGTCCAATTTTGCAGCAAGAGGACGAACTTTAATTCGAAAACATATCATTGATGTTTCATACATTGCCGCAAAGAGATATACTTGTCTCTGATAAATCTTGACGAGGTTTCTTAAGTCTATTGTGTGAAACCCAATTCTCAACTTCGAATCCTTTAAACTACATAGTTATGCATAATTAAGTTTATGCATAATTAATTATTAAGATAGGATATTTTTTAATAAATATATAACATAATAACAATAATGAATAGAAAAATTACTGCAAACGTAAATAATTTTAACTCCACATATAAATCAATTTTTATATAAATTTTATAAATAATTTTTTGTTATATAAAGAATTAACACTTGTTTATATATATATATATATTTTTTATTTATATATATTGTATTATATTATATAATATATATAATATAATATAATATATATATGTATATAATATACATATATAAATGTTATAAAGTTTATATATATAGTTTATGTATTTAGTTATATATGCATATTTATATCATTGCTTGTATTTTTATTGACGACTGTTTTTTTGTATAAATTGCACGATATTGAATAAAAAACAAATATTAAGAATTTAACACATTATTAAAACTTTTGCATTTTGTTTTAAAATATGCCCCTTTTCATAAAATAATATTGTAAAATTAATTACCGATTAACCATAGATTCTATCGATATAAATATACCATAATTATATTAATTAAATATAATATAAATATATTCGTTTTACTGTTAGTCTGTTGCACGCAAGCTATGATCTACAAAATAAAAAAAATTTTTTAAATTATATATTACAAATAATATTTACATTTTATATATGTGCAAGTTAAAAGAATCCTAAATACTGTTGATTAGACATTAATATTATAAAATTATATAAATTATTGTCAGTTAGGTGTACGTGAATATTAATACATCTATTTTTGAATAATTTCTGATTTGACATTTGTTTACAATTTGATGAGTGTCTAAAGTTAAACAACTTTGTGTGACATTGACAGCCAATGAGATTGAGACGAGTGGACGAATTAACGTTTTATAAGAGAAAAAGAAAAAAAGAGAGAGAAGAGTATCTCGTTTATATTTTTCAGAAGCCAACATTTATCATTGTATCGTGTTATGAATAAGAGAAGTAAACTACAACAACTTGGATCACAATTTGGTAAAAGCAACAAATTAATATTAGAATTAATTATTAGCATCTTAGTATATTGCCAAATCTTTAGTATTTTTTTTTGTCCTCGTGATTATGTTAATATTTGTTCTAAATTTGGTATATTAAAATCACAGGTATAGATTTATTGCGATTTTTCTGTACCATTGACTTTGCGCTTGAGGTTTTGAAGACTCATCGACATCGATATTTGCAATTTATATATTAATTGTCAATTACATTAATTGGAATATGCAATATCTTGTTATTGCAGTTTCATATTATTCTTTTTCTTAAATATTGTCGAATATATATATCGAGATTGGTTAGAGAATAAAATTCATTATCTTTGCAGAATACAATTAACATTTTGATTTATATCCCATTAATTAACAGATCTTATTATAATAATTGTTTGTAAGATTATTGAGTGTTGATCCTACTTTTGAATTATTGATTTATTTGCGAAAAAAATTTTGGTTTTGTTGAGAACGAATAGGGAAACATTGAAAGTATTTCGCTATGATCTTTTATGGCTATTATATTTATTATGCTCTTATAAAGCATCGATAACAAATATAAATATTTTGTTATTTATTATTCATCTTGATTACATCTTGATTTTACACACATCTTAAAAAAAAGAGAGTTTATTATTAAAATTATTAAAATAAGTTATTTAAATTATTATTAATTTTTAAATATGTATATATATATATATACAAAATCTTATAAATATATTATTACATTTAATATGGCAATTACATATAACAAGTACACATTATTAATTAAAACGAGATTGTATTGTCTTTTTCAGTTTAATGTTCTCGATCATAGTTTTTTTTTTGCTATTTTGATATATCATATCATTTTTATTATATTCTGATGCTATCATGAATGTCTCTTTTTATCTGACAATTTATTGTTATGGAGTTTATCGTTTTTGTTTTGCTTAACATCTATCAGGCAAATACAAAAAAATTTCATTATAAATATAGAATAAATGCTTTTTCTTTGCAGGCGATTAATATAAGATTGAGATATTGATAACAAAAGTTACATAGAAAAGAACTACGTTTCCGAATTTTGTTGAAATTTAGATAGAAAACCCCTAAATAAGTATTCACGATGTATTTTTCTACATTAATTTTAAGGCGAATTTTAAGGCAAACGTTTCATTGGATATATTTGTTCGTACTACCTACTATTTTTGACATGACAATTGTAGGTAGTTTTGCTTATCTAACAGGTAAAATATAGTGTATATAATTCATATAATAATATATTAAATATTAGATTTTTATATAAATATTAGATTTAAGTTAATATTAAAATTTTCAATATGAGTTAAAAAAATGAAAATTAATGATTGTTTGCGCGCGCGTACATCTGTTTTTCTAGATTTCTGTTTTTCTTTTAATATTTGTTACAATAAGTGTAGAGAATTATGTAATAACATATTAAAGAACGTACAAAAAATATATATTTTCTGATTTTACATAATAATTATTTTTAGTCTTAGTTTTGTTAGATATAAACCTATATTTTACTAATGTGTTTATAAAAATGTGTATATTTCTATCCTTAATAAATAAATTAATTTAAAAATTAATTTTCATAAAAAATTTAATGCATCAATAACAAATTTTTCTTTAACGTAATGTTATTAAACTTATAATAAAGTTTTGTAGAGATATTGAGATATTGAAAAAATGAGTAATACTGATAAATTAATAACAATATTTATCAATTTATGTATAGAATTATTAATAAGAATTATTTTTTTGCTTATATGTTACATATAGTGGTTACATATAATGATATATTTGAATACATTATAAGAAGTAAAATTCGGAACATTAAATTGAAAGATATTGTGAAAGATATTGTGAAAGGTATCCTAACAAAAGTGCTATCATTTTCATTCTGGAAGGAAAAAATAATGATTATAACAATGTTATTATTTGTTATTATTTCTGTTTGGATGATATTCTGTTGCCTGATATTTACTTACGTTTTGATGTGGTAAACCAATATTTAATATACCAATATACATAATTAATGTATTACTTAACATACTAATATACATAATTAATTTATATATAAATAATTCATAAATAATTAAGACTTTACTTAGGAAACAACTTAAATTATGAAACAAATGAAAAAATTTATATCATATTTATATAATATTCTTACTCTTACTAATTTTATAACTGAAGAAATAACTTATATATAATTGCAGTATGAAAAGAATTTTGTTCATTTTTTTATAAATATTGTCATTAATGTGGAACATTTTTTTACATTCTTATACTATTTTTGATTTTTTGTAGCACTAGAAATGGCCGTTATATAGCAAGGCAGCTTTTTCGGAGATATTTTAGACGCATTGACCATCAGCAAAATCATATTCAAAATAATCAAAATATAGAAGTGCATAGGCTTATGAATGGCGATGCATTCCGATTCCAATAAATGTAGACAATAAATAATACACACAGTTTACCTCACATCGGTACATTTTTTGAGACACATTAGAAATAAGTATAATGTAAGCATACAAATAAGTATCGATATAAATATAAGATTTGAGGAATAAATGGCCAAACTTTAAAAATATATTCTATTCATTATACGGATGAGAAAAA
This sequence comes from Polyergus mexicanus, assembly GCF_030449975.1. Classification (NCBI taxonomy): domain Eukaryota; kingdom Metazoa; phylum Arthropoda; class Insecta; order Hymenoptera; family Formicidae; genus Polyergus; species Polyergus mexicanus. The sequence goes on along the minus strand of NW_027223326.1, from coordinate 11,252,486 downwards.
TTTATATGAACATGATTTTAGAAATGCTTTCGTTTTGAATTATAAACACGATTTTGTTTACGATATATGTAGTTTAATATTTTATTGAAAAAAAAAATGCTAAAAATAATCGTTTTTCCTTAGCAAACCATCAAGTCATCTGTTATCAACGTATCATTGACTATCGAAGATGTTTAAAAATTCCTAGAGTATCTCAAACTTTATGACGCAGAGCAATAATATAATTTCAAAATTCTTTCTTAATAGTAATAAAATAACAAAACGCGAACATTAGCAATAGTCTTAAGAAATTTTTAAATAAAAAGTTTAAATAAAAAAGTTAAAAATTTTAAATAGTTTGATTTAAATTGATAAATAAAAGGAATTCATTTACAGCAATTTTTTCATTACCAATTGTTCTTGTCAAATACCGTCGTTAAAGCTGTTATAATTTGGAAAGGAAGTTCGTTTTAGATTTATGTTTATATTATTTTTTCAACTTTATAGTGAATAGAGTATGTGCTTTTAAACTTGTTTTCTTTATATTATTATTAATTGTTTAGGTGTAATTATTATTATATTAATAATATTAATAATATTTTCAATTTTGCAGCAAAAGGAGGAACTTTAATTTGAAAAGAGAACATTGATATATTTTGCACATTGCCGCAATAATTCACTTGTTTATGATAAATCTTGATAAGGTCTTTTAAATCTACTGTGAAACGATTCTCAATTTCAAGTCATCTAAATTATGCATAATTGTTACGCATAATTAATTTTTAAGATAAGGTATTTTTTAATAAATAAGTAATGAAGTGACGACTAGAAGAAATGCTGCAACATAAATAATTTTAACTTCTAATTAGTTTTTTTCTTTATGATATTTAAGCTCATTAACATACAAATATAAATTTAAAAAGTTTTATTACATTAACACGATTGATTTACTTTATGCTTATGGTTTATTTGTAAGAAAATATTAATATATGTGAAAATTTTGTATACATCTATATATACATATTAAATATACATATATAAGTATATATACATATAAGTTATATATATATACATATAAGTTTTGAAATAATATGAAATAGAATTTGAAGTTAAAATTGAAAAGAATGATATATTTGGATGATTATAATATTTTGAATGTATATCATATTTTCAAATATATATACAAATATTAATATATTTTAAATTATAATTAATTTATAATTAATATTTAATTTCTAAATATATTATTATATACATTTATAATTATTTAATTTCCAAATATTAATATTTGAAAAGTTTGATACATGTTCATAAATAAATAAATAAATAAATAAATATATATATAGTTATAATAATTATTTATTTATCTATTTTAAAAGAAAACGCATGCAAACATAATCTCTTCTAATTATGTTAATTTCTTAATTTATTATCTGAGAATAATATAATTAAGAAGAATGTTATTTACACAAAAGCATCACAAGCATTTCAACATACGATATATTTGGAATAAAATTATTTTCATATATTTACTATTAAAAGATTATTATAATTATGTTGAAATTTTCACAATGATTGATAATCGATAATAAATTAAGAATATACCATAATTATATAAAAGTGATTATGTTTGCATGCATTTTTCTTTTTAAAGCTCAAATATTTATGGTATAAGATTTTAAATTTATTATAGGTTACGTAATCTCTTTGCAGAATTAATTATAATCGTGAAAATTTTTTCAAGAAAATGTCATAATCACAAGTTTTGTTACAAGTAATAATATTAATATATAATTCGGACTTTCAAGTTCGTATATTTATGCTTAAATATATATAAACTGTTTGTTATTTGTTTTTATTTTTTAATATCACGAAATGATATTGATGGGTAGTGATCGACGTAAACTCTTGGTTATTTTTCGTGTGAATATTACATATATCATAACAATTAATTGATATTAACAAAATGATTATTAATAAGAGATTTTAACTGTTACATGCAAGCTGTTATATAAATTTTTCTTGATGAAAACTGAAAATATATATATTAATCATTCTACTTAATATTAGTTATTAAAATTGAAATTAATTAAGATCAAGTACAAATAGAAATCAGAAAATATTTTTGTTTTTAAAATTAAAAACTAGATCATTAATAAATTTAATTAATATAAAATATATTATTTTATTAATGTAAACTAATCAATTTAATTAATGTAAAGTAAATTAATTAATTTTATTAGAATATCTTTTCTCAAATGTTGAGATCAGCGAGATTATGTAATTTTAAGAAAAACGCAAATGTTTTGCGTGAGTTTAGTAAATTAAGAAAATAAAAATAATTTACTACATGTGTGCGATGTAGTAACTCATTTTTCCTAATTTATATTACACAGTTATTTATAATATTATAATTACATAATTTTGTTTTTTTTCGAAAAATAATTATTATAATAATAAAATTATTATAATAATTATTTTTAAAACATGAAATATTTTAGAAATTATAAAAATTTTATAAATAATTATTTAATTTTTTAACTATAATAATTATATAATAGATATCAAATAATATATTATATAATTAGATAACAGATAATTATAAAACTATTTATGAGTAATTAATTAGTTATCATCAGGTTGCTACCTGCTAATTATAACATATATAAATTATAATATTAAGATAATAAATAAGTTAATAAATTAGAGATATAAGATTTTGTAACTTAAAAATGGTTATAATTTTGACATTTTATATAAATATGTAATTCTTTATTGACTATTATATTCTTTAATAACCAGAATACAAGTAATAAAAATATTGCATATTTCCGTACATTGGACAATATATTTAGCAATATTAAAATTATTAAAAAATATAAGGTTTTTAAATATGCGTTTGATATATAAATATTTTGTATGTTTTATTTATATTAATATACATTATATAAACATATCAATTCGTACATATTCCAATTGCGAGATATTTTTACATTTAGTAAATATTAATTTCATAAATAATTTTTTGATATATAAAAAATCGACACTTGTTTATATACATTTTATGTACTTGATCATGTATATTTATATCGTTTTTATCGACGACTGTTTTTTATACATTAAATTGCACGATACTGAATAAAAAATTTAGAATTTTACAAATTATTAAAATTTCTGCTTTTCTTTATTAAAACATATCTCTTTTTTAGAAAATAATAGAATTAATTGCTGATTAACCTTAAATTATACCAATATAAAATAAACCATAAATATATTAATTAAATATAATATAAATATATTTGTCTTATTGTTAGTCTGTTGCACGCAAGTTAGAATTTATACAAAGCAAAAAAAAAAAAAAAATTTTGGATATATATTGCGAGTGACATTTATATTTTACATATGAACATTAAAAGAATTCTAAATAGCGTTGATTAGACATTAATATTATATAATTACATAAATTTTTGACAGCTAGATGTATGAATATTATATCTAGTTTTTTAATAGTTTATAATTTGGCATTTGTATTCACGATTTGATGAGTGTGTAAAAATAAACAACTTTGTGCGACACTGGCAGTCAATAAGATTGAGATGAGTGGACGAATTTGTGTTCTACGAGAGAGAGAGAGAGAGAGAGAGAGAGAGAGAGAGAGAGAGAGAGAGAGAGAGAGAGAGAGAGAGAGAAAGAAGGAAAAGGAGAGAATATTTCGTTTATATTTTTCAGAAACCAACATTTGTCATTGTCGTGTCGTGAATAGAAGAAGTAAACTACAACGACTTGGATCACGATTTGGTAAAAGCAATAAATTTCTTCGCAATTATTTTAATATTTGTTTTAAATTTTGGTATATTAAAATCGCACTAGTATAGATTTATTTATTGCGATTTTTTTTGTATATTGTCGGCTTTATCCTTGAAGTTTTGAAGACTAGTCGACATCGACATTTGCAATTTGTATATTTTTTAATTGTCATTTACATTTTTGGAATATGTAATACTTTGTTATTGCGATTTTATATTATTACTCTCTTTATTATTCTCAAATATTGTCGAACATATTAGCCAAGATTTGTCAAAGAATAAAATTAATTATCTTTGCAGAATACAATTATCGTTTTGATTTATGTCACATTAATTAACAGTTCTCATTGTAATAATTGTTATTATAAGATTGCCAAGTGTTAATCTTATCTTTTACTTATTGATTTATTTGCGAGTAACATTCTAGCTTGGTCAAGAACAAATAGCAAAATAATGAAAGTCATTTCAATTGTAAACTCATAAGTATCGATAGAGATATAAACATTTTGTTCTTCACACAATTTCATATATAATTAGAAAGAAAGTTTATATTAATATTATTTTTAAATATTTTAATTTTTTTACTCTCTTTTAGCGATATGCTATTTTCTTAATAATTATGACAATTATCTACGTTACAATTAAAAATTTATTACTATAATGTCGGACAATAGAATATTTTATTAATTGCAAGTACAACTTGTATATTTTTCTTTTAAATATTTTTGATTTTATAGTTTCTTTTACTATTTTAATATATCTTATTATTTTTATTATTTTTTTCTTGCCGATAATGTATCTCAATTCAACAATCGATCGTTAAGAAGTCTGTCTTTTCTGTTTTGCTTAAACACAGTAAACCTAGTAGTTTATTGATAATATATGTACATGAATGTGTAAACTTTTACTATTAATTAGAAAACATTAATTTATTAGTAATAAATTTCTTTTTTGCTAACAGAAATTATTTAATTTATGTGAGACGAAAAACAATAATGTTGATAAATTGATAATTAATGAATTATCGATAATTAATTAATTATCAATTATAAATTGAAATACTAATAAGAATCATTTTTTTAGGTATTATTACCAATCAGTAATACACATACTAAATTTGATACGAAAAATATTCAAACACAAAATCGAAACAATAAATCGAAAGATAGAATAAATCTAATGATGGGACTAAACGCGGACTCTATTATAATCTGGATAAAAAATAAAATAATTGATATATTTATTCTAATTTTAACTCATTTATTTTTTGGATTGTTTATTATTTATCTTATCGGCAGGTAAATTAACATTTCTAATATTACTCTTTATACTTTTGTATTTAATTAATTTATACATACAAATCATTTATAGATCAACTCAAGTTTTAATTGGGAAAAGACTGTAAATATTGGACAAATTACAAATTTTTAATTTCGCTTAATATATTCTTACTTATTAATTTTATTACACCTAATTATTATGAGAATCTTGTAGTAGTTAGTTATATTGTCATTATTGTAATTTTATGATTTTTGTGATTTTTATGATTTGTAATTGTAACAGGAACGTTATTATTGAAGGAATTTTCAAAATCTTATTAAACTGGGTCCATCGCATCCGTCAAATCTTTATATTGCCTAGAAACATTCGCAAAGTTCACGGTTAGCGAGACAATAGAATATATAATACAAATACAATACAAATACAAATATAATCATAAATCAGGAAAGAGAAAAGCAAATAATAACAGAGATTTTGATTTTTTAGGATGAATAAATAGAAAGAATCTCTAGTATTCCATAAAATAATCTTAATTAGCAAAAAATCTCTAGAGAAAATCTCGGAAATATGTGAATTTACTAATATAATGAAAATGTATGGACTGACTAAATTACGAACAAGCCTAACAAAACGAATGATGTGGGATTTGGGACTAGAACATATAATACAAGAGTGAAAAGTAAAAGATTAATCTTTTTGAAACTAAATTAAATGTAGAGTGATCCCTCTTATATAGAAATGAAGAGAAAAGAATATAAGACAAAATTAATGGAAAAAAAATATATATAAGTAATATAAGTATTGAAAAATAGATCTCTATCTTTCTCTTTTTCTTTTTCCCAAAAATGTTACATGTTGCATTTAAGAATAAGTTTGTCAGGCAGACATGTGTGCACAGTCTGTAATTAGATTAGGAAAAATTTCTTTGTCTGACATCACTGCATTAGATTTGAATATTTCGAACCACAACTTGAGATTGAAAATAATTTTGCATTTTTGGATGAACATCGTTTCTCGTTTGAACGAACGAGTAATTATACATGTAAATTGTTAATATAATTTAATATATGTCTTTTTAAATTTATTTTATAATCTGAATTATATGTATATTTTGAATTTACTTTATAACACAAATTCGATTGAAAAATATAATAGAACGATTGAATGCCGAGAAAATTAATGTACGCATTTTAATTACACGTATATACGTTATGTAAAAACCAATAAAAAAATATTTTATATATTTTTGAAATAATAAATTTAAATCTCAATTATAAGTAACTTATTGTTCGCAATTTTAACATGTTGATTTCTCATTTTATCTATTACATATATACTTGTTATCGACATATCGGTAATTATGTATGCATTAACGAGGATCTTAATATATGTTGTAGAAATGCGTGGGTACTGATTAACTTTTTGCTTATTTTTTAATCGGCGGTACTTACTGGTATAGTTTTTGAGATATTCGAAATTTAAATGATAAAAGTAAATGATAAAAATACGAAATATGATAGGCTTTATATGGCAATTTTTCATATCAAATGAGATTTATTTAATGCAAAGCGAAATATAACAAAATATAATTATGGGATAGGCTTGTAGCTTTTACAAGATTCATCTTCCATCGCCCAGTGTTCTCCATGCAAAACGATAATAGCAAGAGCTCACTTTGTAAAAAGTTGCAAACTTACTGTATGTGAAACTTCGTAATTATGGATTTCGTTTCTCGTATCAAAAGCATCGGGCGATGTAAAATGGACCTCTCTTCTCGCGGAAAGTTACAAAGTCACATGAAAACTGTACTATTATAGATCTCATTTCACATCAAAAGCATTAGTCGGTATGAAATTTCGCTTCGCGCGGAAAGTTGCAAACCCATGTGAAATCGTATAATTATAGATTTCGTTTCGTACTAAAAGCCACGAAAATGAGTCGGGGGTGAATCTCATTTCACGGAAGGCTGCAAATTCATTTAGAGCCTCTCTTCTACGTGCATACATCTTTAACATATATTTACATGAACAATTAAGTACATAAATATCTCAAAAATTTTACGAGACCGACAATTTAAAAAAAAAAAAAAAAAAAATATAGTAATCATTATTAAAAATTAATAATAACAATTTAATATTGATATTAATCATTTTTATTATTACAATATATATATATATATATATATATATATATATCAAGTTCAAAGGCATCAAAGATATGTTTGTTAATAAATAATGCATAATTACAAATATTTTCAAGATTCCAAAAATTTTTTTCGTTTCCCATTATTGTAAAATAAAACTGTAAACTTCAACTTCTTACCTCTCTTTATTTTGATCTTCTTCGCCTCATTCGGAAAAACTGTCGCAGCTCTTCATAATTGCTTGAAACTATATAATTAATTTTATTCTACTTTCCCTCATTATCTTATTTATGTTATCATTAACGAGGAAAAGTTGCGAAATCATATGGTAAAATTACTTATCTTTATATTCTTTTTTTTAATATTAATATATACAAATAATTTTTTTTTCTTTGTATTTTTTAATTGTCTTTCTCATATATATATATATATCCAGCTATTTTTCGATTGATACTTTTTCCTAAGTATGCTTTCTCTAAATTTTTATTATAATTTGAACAAAGTCAATTCTTTTTTTTAACAGCTTTGATTGCTTGCAACTTTTAATAAAATTACAATTTTTTTAAACGACTAAATAACTTATTTATTTCGGAATAAAAAAAAAAGATATAATTAATATAAAAAATAATAATCGCACATTTTCCGAGGTTTCCGAGGAAAAATGCATAAAATCAAAAAACATGATTTTATAAAGAAGCGTTTCCAAGAATGAAGTTCGGTATAGCAAGACATCTCAAATATAATATATATATATATATATATAACTTTGTTTATTTATTTGATATATAATGGGGTAGTCGTATAAGTTAAAATGTTCAATATATACTTTTTGAATATATATACAAACTATTCAAATAACATTCGGAATACACAGTCGGACTTATCGGATATAAAATTCGGATACTCGACAGATATCCCCCTACGCTGTGCGCAAGTGATATAATAACGATAATTACGGCTTAATCGCGATAATTAAAAATATACAGTCGACATTCGATCGGGAAGGAAGAGGAAAAGAATCTTCGCTAGCGCGGAAAATTCTTCAGTATCGATTGCGTAACGTTCTTATTTTTTCATCTATCTTTCTTTTTTTTTTTTAGCCTTTATCTTTCGTCATTTGTCTCCTATTTGTCGCTTTTGTGCGATTTCTGTGCGTGGCGTCGCGAATGGCAATGGGAAATTTTTAATGGGGATTATGTCGCGTTTCGTGAAAAATTCGTTAGACGTAAAAATAATTCCAAGACAACACATGAATGTCTCACAGACAAAAAAAGAAATGTTTAAAAAATATCCAAAGAATATCTGAGGAATTAGAAGATTTTTTTTAGACGTCTTCATCAGTTTGCGCTGTCTAGGATGTCATTGTCATTTAGGCACTATTCTCCGATGATGAGAAATATGCTTTTTAGTGCCGAAAAATTTTCGCATCTCAAGTGGCTGCTTCCGACAGAAATTCTGTTTGTGCACAAAAGTTCGAAGTTTGCTTTCTAAACAATTTCTAAACACCTTTTGCCATTATCTCGAACATTCCCACATTATTTTCCGTGCGTATTGTACAAAAATGCAATTTTCGTAAAAGTTGTCGATGTTTTTCCTCTCTATTTTCGCTTTAATCAAAAGTCGCGTAATCGTTAACAATTTCTTTTCCGTTTCATACTCATTCGTGACTCTTTAATTAACCCGACACGATTCGATTGCGTCGATCCGCGATATAATCGGGTAGTATTGCAATTTCACTTTCTTGGTGTCAACTAATCTATTTTTTATTCGTACGTTTGGAGAATATCTGCGTTTCAAAAACTCTTTTAGAGAACATCTTCATTATCTCTCGAATGATAATAGCTCTAACGGTTCTTCTCAGCTTTTAATATCGACCAAATCCCATTTAGTTGTCTTTAAAAAAAAAAAAAAAAAAATCACACTTTCGAATCCCATGACTCTTAGACTCTTCTCCTAACTGATGATGTCAATTGACGCGTCGACGATCACCGATGCCGGGAACCATCAGATCTGAGGCGCGAAATTCCGAGACAAAGTTCTCACCTTCAGCAGCGATCGCTTAATCATCCGTGCAAGCCGCGGCACAGGTCACATGAAGACGTTATCTAGGGCGGGTAGGTTTTTTCTAGTGGGTGTCGAGGTAACGCTGAGCCCCTCGTCCTCGAACGTGACCATTTTCTCGCGGCTTCTCGTGGCAGTGTTGCAGCCACCGCTGCCGCTGTCCAGTAGCCGAGTCTGGTTAGCGACGACGGTCAACCCGGCGGTGACAGGCGGCGTCATCGCCGAGGATGGCCTGAGCACCGATGCGGGCGGCGGAGGCGGCACAGCCATGTCCGTCACAGCGGCCGCGAGATTGAACTCACTGACGCTTCGAGGTACAAAATACTCGAAATGCAACGAGCTCTCCTGCTGACAATGTTGCTGACGATGGTGCAGCGGCTGTTGTTGATGCTGCTGCTGCTGCTGTTGACGATGATGCTGCGTCGGCGACAGGCAGCTTCTTCTTAACGGCTGGCCCCGTTGGAACTGCTGCTGCTGAACATTGGCGCCCGAGGACAAGACATTGCTCGTCATCGTCCTGCTTGCATCCTCCAGCGGCAACGTCTTCTTCCGCGGCAGCGTATGATGACCGGGCGACAACTTCATGGCAGTGTTAGACGGATGGGCCAGGAGTTTGCCGTCGCCGGGACTCCTGGCCTGATGCTGTCAGGAGCCGGCTGGCACCATCGACATGGCGATTGCCTCCTCTTCTTGCTCGGACAGTCGCGAGTCGCTGGTGCCGCCTCCGTCATCGAGGTCGGCTTTGAGACCGGGAGCGGCGCCTGCTGCAAAGAAAAGGAGAGAGACCGTGACGCGTCTCGTTTCGTGATTGCCGATCGCCTCAATCGTTTAATTCTTTTCTGATCGTGCTCTCTTGCGGAAATTTTCTCGTTTCTTCGACCGCGCGAATTGACACTGGATTGGCATAACGACGGTAACTGTTACGGTACGTTCAAAATCGTTCACGCTAATAATCATCATATATCAATATGTACATCGAATTAATTTAATTGTTATTAGGATAAGTGTATTTTTTTTCCGGACATAACTGACGCGCGACGGTCGACAAAAAGGATCAGCGATTTCTCACGATGCTCTCTTTCTTTCTTGCTGGGAGATTCTCGCTACGGATTCCCCACCGAATGCCTTCATCAGGGATACCTGTACCACCGATAGGTCCGACCATCACGCCCGACGACATGCCGCAGGTTCTACCGAAGACCCTGACCACGCGTACCACCTCCTCCTGGACGAGGTTGAAGCACATGGCGATCAGGCCCATCCCGGCGAGGATGTAGAGCGAGCAGGCACACAGGCTGAGCTCCTCCAGAGTGGCCGAGGCGGCGTTGCGTCCCATCGGCATTAGGTCGCCGAAGCCGATCGTGCCGAGGCTGGTGAAACAGAAGTAGCTTCCCTCCAGCAGACTCCAGCCCTCCAGACGATTGAACATGACCGCGCCACCGCATATGTACACCAGCATTATCGCCAGGCACAGGCTGATCGGTATCCTGACCGGATTCGCCTCCAGCACGTACGCCGGCGACGAGGTCGACGATAAGGACAACGAGCACGGGTGAAAATGCCGCTTCCCGTTACCCGTTGTAATATCCTGAAGATAATTTAATATTTTAACACACAAGAGATATTTATAATATAAATATTAACGTAACAAGCGATATTTGATATAACGGACGAAACCGATCCGTTGGAGAAAGATTTATATAATAAAAAATTATGATATAACTTGAAGAAAAAAAGAGAAAGAGAGAGATCGCCCGTAAATCTTTGATCCGCTTAATTAGTTTACTTAGACTAATTTAATCATATAACTCAATTTAAAGAAATCACTCTCTCTCTCTCTCTCTCTCTCTCTCTCCTTTTAATAATTAACGATAATTATCAATGTTACCTGAAGCGCGGCCGTCGAGCTAGTAGTGGCGTGCAGGAGGCCCTCGCTGCCGCAGTCGAGAAGAATGGCACTTCCGGCGCCGCGGATACCCAGATCGTCGCAGGAGCTCTCCCTGCTCGCCGAGTAATAGTTGCCGCCGCTTTTAGTCTCCACGTGATTGTCGTAACGATACGCCTTGGTCATTATGCCGCCGACCGGCGGCGGCGGCGGCAGTGGCTGTCGCTTCCTAGTGCAGTTGCGCTGCCGCTGGCACACGCGTCCGTAAAGACGGCGGAAGCTACGGGCGAGCACGTCGCCCACGGTGCTGAGGTAGACTAGCATCAGCGGGATCCCCGCCAGGGCGTAGACTATGGTGATCAGCCGGCCCCAGACTGTGCGCGGTGCAACGCTACCGTATCCTGAAACCGTAACCGTATTTTAAGTCAAATCAAGATATTTTATCACCGATAAGCAGTGTTTTCGGTTAACGCTAGCGGCTGTCTCAGAGTTGGTGATATTTTATAAAAAAATATTTATCAATATTATATTTTATATGAGATAAATGCATAGGGATATATCTTGTCGATTCGCATAAATAAAGGGACGGATAGATTGAATCTGATGGACGAACCTATGGTCGTGATGAGCGTTAGGGAGTACAGTAAGCTACCGCTGAAGGTCCATCGTCGACCATGCAGGCGTCTGTCCGCGTGATGTTCCCGTGATCGCGGTGACAACTGCGGTGGTACCTGCTCGTACGAGGTGCGTCTGAGACCGCGCGCCAGGTTCTCCTGAAATTCGAGGACCTCCCGAGCCGCTAGACGAGTCCAGTTCTCCTTGTAGAGAACATTGAGATCCTCGGTGATGCTCCAAAGCTTCTCGACCGTGCGCGCTCTTAATTCCATGGCGGCGGAATCGTTTTCCAGATTCGGCGGCACATAGGAACCACCGTCGGGTTTAGAGAATGTGACCTCGGTGAGTGAATCCTGCGATAAAAGCGACACGGATTTGATTACGTAATTCAACGAAATATATTATAAACTTCGATTTTCACGAGAGGTCCCTTTTGTCAGGAATAAAAATCGAAGATCCATTATCAAAAAATTGAAAGCTAAAAATAATTATCTCCTTTTTCAATTTTTCTTTATAAACATACCGAATTTATTATTCACAACGCGCGAGATTAGCGAATCGGAATACTTGACAGACAATTGCATCGACAGCAATTAGCTGTTTCAATTCTAGTTAATGAAATTTTTCCTTTCGAATGACATTAAGCTTTAAAACGCTTTCATATCAATTAATGCTCGTTAAACACGAAAATTTTGCATTTTTCCACATGCATAATTATTCTCAATTAATAATGATTACGTTTCTCAATATTCTAAAATAACGTTCTAAAATTTCGCAATTAAATTCGAAAAAATTCGGATAGTCGGGATCGATGAATCCGCGATTGGATCTTGATTAAAATCCCGCGGCTCGCGAGATAGATTTTATCGTCTATATCTTGGGTGATTAGAATGACGCCGAGCGATTTAATCAACGGTTGTAACTCACTGATTTGAAGCCTCCCTCGAGGGCCATGAAGGCGAACGCGCCGAGCAGGGTGTAACCGAGAACGAGCACGCACACGCCGAGGCTCGCCAGCAGCCCCGGGGTCTTGGTGGAGGTGGCGGTGCTGCAGCTGCAGCAGCAACAGAACAGCTCCGCGCCGCGCACCGAGCCTCCCGCGTTGTTGTTGTTGTTGTTATTATTATTGTTGTTGCTGCTGCTGTTGCTTCTACCCGGACAGCATCTCGGCGCCCTCTGATAATAACTGTCGCCGGTGTTCTGCATCGCTGATTAGGATCGCGATTCGCCCTCGCCGTCACCGTCGTCGTCGTCGTCGTCGCTGCCGCTGCAGCTGCAGACGCAGCGACCGATGACGCCGCCGCAGCTGCAGCCGCAAGCGGTAACGTTCTAACGTCGTCCTACCGTCGTCGCGCCATCCATTCGCTGCGGGGCTGCCCGATCTGCGATCAGAACGCGTGTCGTTAAACGCATTTATAATCGGGATTTTAGATCGGATTCAGATCAAAGATAAAGTAGCTACGCTATCACATTTTGTCGCTTCGCAAATAATCTCCAAGGGCGTTGCATATTTAATATCTCTCGCATCTTTGAATAAAACTATTTTCGGGGAAGAAGAGAGAGAAATAAATTTCAATTACTTTAATATAAAAATGAAATTATTGAGATACATACAACGTGTATTATTGTTACGTTTCGTCATCTCCTGATCGTTCTCGAGACGGGGATTCTCGACCTCTGCACGATATGGAGGTAATCGAGATATGGATGCGATTAGACGCATCGGGGATACGTTATTAGACGTACAGAGACAAATAGCTCCTTCTGAGTAATTGGCTCGTTACGGGTTAATGGCTTTCCTCGAGAAGCGCTTTTCACGCTCGTGGCTTGCGTAACTCTATGCGCAATCAACACTCACCGCCGAGACTATACCCCATCGTCGTGTAAACATTCATACGGCGGATATATACGGCGATGGATTTCTTATTTCTAACGCGTCCGCAAACATCGGCTACTATTTGCGACGCAAATAGATTCTTTAAACTATATTCTTTCTCGGAAAAGAAGAGAGACGAGCGTCGTCATCATTTTCCTTCGCCATCTCCTTCGCGTTGTTAATCCGAGAAACTCAAAGTTTTAAGATAAAATTCAACGAAAAATTCTACTCGACGAAAGCTCGCTCGAGATGAACTAAAAAAATATGATGCTTTCGTCGTCCCTATGGTAGCACGTTGTTCGCGAATCGACGGCTTTTATTCCGTCGATATGGAAGCCGATGGCGCGCCACCCCGTTCCGTCAGTCAGCCCCCGTTACGTCTGATAAAGCAATCGTCAGCGCGACGAGTCGCAGAAGCAGAAATAGCCGATCGACCCTCGGTATACTACGTTCCGTCTATGCACTCGCTCGTTGCTCGGAGAAACGCCTACGTCACGTGCACGATGCATAATAGGCGCACTCTTGCGCGACACAAGCGGAGAAGGCACGAAGACAGAGACCGGGATTCAGTATCCTGATAGGGAGATGCCTGAGGGAGAAAGGAGAAGAGAGGAAAATAAGGGTCAAGAGAGACGGAGAGAGAATGCGTATGCAGATTGACGCGAAGAGCTTTCGGGTACGTGTTAGATCTTTAGTAAAATGGTACAGAAAGAGAGAGATTCTCTCGAGAGAGGGAGGAAGATGAGCCGTTTGTTTTGTCTGAAAAGTGTCTCGTCTTCATAATGCGGAATGAGGTATCAAGACGCGATTGGTGAATTATCTCATATACATATATATATTAATTTAAGATGCAATATTTTGTATTTTTTTATCCTTCTCTTTGTATTCGTATTAAAGGAGTTGATGTCTGCCCCCCGGCTAATTATTCAATTATTTAATTATATCTTATTTTGTTAATAAGATATAAAATACAAAATATTGCATCTTAAATTAATCTCTGCTCGTTTTTATCACGTGCGCGATAAAAATTATCAATCACGTTACATCTATTTTCAATGTGCGAAGGGAAAGGGGAAAGAGAGAGAGAAAAGACAGGCAATTATACAAGAGCGAGATAGAACAAGAGATCTTCTGTTTGAGGGAGAACAGTAGAGACGCGCCACATGTATAAATAGAACGTGCGAGGTAAAGAGCGAAGCGTACGGTGTGCGTATGACACCGTTAACAGTGCACAGTATTTGTGTGTATATGTGCGTGCGCGATGGTTCCACGTGCGAGAAAGAGATCCGCCACCGCCCCAGTTGAAGCATTGTACCGCCGGCTACCGGAGATAAGGCATGAAATTAAATTCGACGGAATGTGGGTCGTCGCGCCACATAGTATAGTCGGCTCCTTTCGTCATCCTCCCTCCCTCCACCCCCTCTCATACATACACACAAGTCACGTCCTGCCTGAACAACAACGGAGAGAGATACGTTGGCATCCGCCCACACAGCGGGTACGTTAGGTATCGTAAATGCCTCAACGATCACTCGCAACGCGGGTACTTCTCGTAGCTGCTCCGACGTACGAAACGTCTCGCAGAGACATTTGACGAAGAGCGTCATCGGGGGTGAATTCCTCGATCGGCTTGAGATCCGCTCTTTTCTCAAAGTAAATAAGTGAAACTATTCGCGCAAAGAATCACCGATGCTGATGATCGTTAATTAATATATTTCTGTCTCGACCAACAATCGCGAATACCTAAGCATGATGGATCCTTGTTGATGATGCCTCCGGCGAATGCTACGCGCGCAACATCCGACGCGCGTTTCTTCCGTCGCCGACAAGAATCGAGACGTGATTTAGCGAGGTCAAATCGAAAAGGCGACGAATTATTGCGCCAAAGGGCGAAGGGATTTCCTTCCCAGATGATTTTTGCTATTTATTATCTTCTTCTCGCGAGCGTACAGGGGACGATTGTCGCGTCAGAGCTTTTAACGCTTTTTACCGGAAACATCGCTTAATGCGAATATTCGTGATTGCTGCAAAAACGTCGAAAACGTGTTTTTTTCAAAAAAGAAAGAACTCATATATAGAAATACGCTGTTGCGGACAACTGGATGCTGGATGATGTACACTGTCGGGCCGAAAACGAATAGCTTTCACGCAAAATACACATGTATTCTATACGTTATGAACGGAATCTAAAATAGATTCTCCCTGTTGATAAAAGCCAGTAGTTTTTTTCAATTTCCAGCCAACGAATAACAAAATCTCATTCTTTTCACCGATCTCGTCAAGTAAATTTTATTTCTCAACAAAATTTTCAATATCGAATATACGATAAATTACGGATCGTTGATTGAAATGAAAATCAAAGGGCAGATCGGTAAGAATATCGGAAACAACGCAAATCCAGGTTGAAATTTCATCGATAATACGTACAATGGAATGTTTCGACCTTACTTGAGATTATTTTAGACCGCGATTTTTTTTTCAGATCGAAAAACGACGATATTTTTCTCTTACAAACAACAATAACGTCAAGTGACCTGATTATAAAAAATATACTACAATTGTAGCATAGAAAATCAAGAATACTACGTTCTCATATCTTGGTGGAGAAAAAATTTACTGTGCGAATCGATCCATGTTCTATCTGAAGATAGAAAGAAGCACGGGGCCGATTAGAATTAAGGTCAGGAATTTTGAGATATCCGACCGAGATCGCGCCCTTTGCGCGTATCGCTCGTTACATCAGGTATCATCTATCGGCTCTATTAACCGATAGGCCGAGAGGTCGTTCGTTTAATTGAAATTCACGGGTGAGCGGATACCGCATAATCGGGCATGCGTCGCGATCGGCCAAGCGCGAAAATAGAGATGCAAATTTTTCTTTACCTAGCGAACGTACGTGGGGATTAACGTTATGCGCATTAATTAAGGGATTAATTCAGGTTCGTGATCGAGCTCATATTCTACCTCGATGGGGCGGACGGTAATCCAAAAATGTTCATTTAATGTAGGGGCGCGAAATAACATGGAAGAAAATACGGTCATGTGGACCGTAAGGTTGCCCAATTTCTCTGCGAATTAAACCACACAGGGCCGTGATCCAATTATCCAAATGTGAAAATAAAACACTATTCTTGTCCCATTTTCATTTTAATGAAGGAATTGAGAGAAATCGTTGGGGCTGAAATTCACCGCTTAATATCTCCTGCACGCTCTCGTTTAAAGTACAAAAAATCACCATCTTTCGCCATTTTTCTCACACGCGAGCTTAAATATACAATCGTTAAATTAAATAAAATCTTGATATTTTTAATTGGCACGCGCCATTTGTATGTCTAAATTTAAATGAGATACATGAGCGTGCACGCATCATTTGTTGGTCTTGTAAGGTTAAAAATGTAATCGTTGAATAAAAACAATTTTTAATATTTCAAATTTGCACGTCAAATTGTGCGGATGGAGGAGAGCCGCCTGTATATATTATATATTACGCATAAAGCCTCGCATGACGTTGACGTATAGCGATAAGTCAGCCTCGGGCGAGAATGAATTAAGGCTGTCTACGTAGCGATTCAAAGAGTCTGTCAAAAGTGGAAGCGTGCCCGTGGGAGAGACGGGATAAATAATTTTCCAATATCGATACGTGTGGGAGCATCTCCTATCTTTATTCCGCTTGACGTCTACGAGGAGGACATCGGTTGTCGGATCTTTCTAAATTTCTGATGCTTAGAATTACGCGGTTGTCTCAACACATGGTTTGCGCAATTAATATTTGTACACTTTCTTTCGAATGAAATCTCAGTTTGTGTTATCTACATTATAAAGATTTTACAATTTTTTAAAGTTTATTTTATATATTTTCAGAGAGATAATAAATATTTTGCGATCTCTTATATTTGCATCTTTCTCTGAAAAATTTTTAATCAAGAGGGCAAGCGTTTTTAAAAGTTCTCTTTGATCGCTATTTTTCTTTTATCTTGTCATATGTTATTTTATATTTTTTACAGAGATTATATATACACAGCTTATAATCACAAAGATTGATCTCCTTCGGAGGATTATTTGCATTTCTGCGCGTCGCGTTATTCGCGTTATTTCGAGAAGATGCGAGCGCTTGAAAGCATCGTCGCTTCGCAAGAGCTCACATAGATCTCGGAGCTACCGTCAGACATGAGATACTCCTGATGACAGCTCCCGAGGGAGAGGGTACGTAGCGATACTACGTATCACACAATTCCGTAGTTACATTGTCGTAGTAATCGATTGGCATGCGAAAGGAATTCCGGGCGTTTAATTGGAATTTGTGCGCGGAGAGCTTATAGTGCGCGATATATATTGTCGTTCGCTATAACCATAGTTAGAGGAACGATAGCGTATCGTGTAATCAGGCGGCTTGCCCGTGTGAGCACGTCGTTCACTATAGAAACTCTAGTATTCGATCCGGAGCTCGATTAACCAATCGCTGCGGTTAGCGTAACTACAACTACTACCGTAGATACGGTCGGTTATGATCGCGATGAAAAATAATATTAAGTCGCACGGGCTAATGCATTGCAACGTAATATAATTACATAACGTGTGCTTCATCCCACCTCTGCCCCTCCTCGCATTATTTTTTAAACAGTTGCGACGGGGTACTCCGATAAAATCGGATTCAATATTTTTTCCGACAAAGATACTCCTTTTTTGCTCTCTCTTTTAAACCCCAAATTAAAATAACACAAAATTTATATGAAATGAACGAGTTCTATCAAAACAAATTTGAGGTTTATATCCAATTAAAGTCTTGAGGATTAGCCGCAGCGTCGCATGACAGGAACATTTCCGTTATTGACATTGAAAATAAAAATTAACACTCGAATTAAAAGAAGAAAAAGAAAACGCATCAGTGCAGTCGTTTCGAGCTCGACATTATTAACCGCTTTACTTTTCGAAATTCCCCATTCCTAACATTTCTTGTCCATCAGATCGATGGCTCATTAGAAACGGGAGGAGCGCGTTTTGAAAGCACCATCGACAAAACGGTTTGCGAGGGGAGATCCAGCGAGGATCGAGCATCGAGTGGATATCCATCGACGCGACGACTATAGGAAGGAATTTCACCTCGTCGCTGGCGGACCACGCTTAATTGGAATTTATGAGCGTAGTGGTACATAAGCCATCCTATAGACAGGCGCGCTGTATACAGGCATGCTAGTTGGTAGGAAATGCGGTAGCACCGCGAGTTAGCGCAAGCAAGCAAGAGGTAGAGATAGACATAGAGAAAGAGAGAGAGAAGTGCCGGGAGGAGGATGCCTCCTCGTGGTTCTCCCTCCTGGTGGTTCGCAATCGATAGTCGAGCAGCAGCCGGAGGCGTCGAGGTTGGTGCGGGGATCGGTGACGAAGAGAAAGAGAGAGAGAGAGAGAGAGATGCTGGACCAAACTTCTCTTCTCGATCGCCTTCACGGGAGCTACCCGGTAGATGGTTGCAGCGAGGGACGCGTGAGACTCATTCGGGCTGGTCAGGCTTAATCGCGACTTTTTACGCATCTGTCAATTAATTCTCAAATGAAAGAATCTTTTTTTTATCCCTCTCAATTTTGCGATAAGTATCGATGAAATGTGGATAATTTTGTATATCATTGAATTTTCAGCAAAAACATTAATTACACACATACGATTTATAATTGAATCGTTCTTTAATACAGATGAGAAACGAATAATTTAAAGGTGTCGGTAGAAGCGTTAATTGACACTGAACAAAATATACAAGGTAGTTTGATTCTTTCCCATTCGATTGTCAGGCTGAAGACGATCCGGATGAAACGATCGATCGGGAAACGCTAGCCATTGCGTCAAATGAAGCGGTTAATGATGTAATTAGGGCGAATCGTTATGGCAGAATTGATGGAGAAGGACGACGGACGGTGAGTGCCTAATTAGGTGTATATCGATCAGTGTTCTGCCAGAATTATTTCGATATCGCGATTACAGCATGAAATTTTTATTACGATTTCACACGATCGAATCCGTAATCGATATTTTATCGGAAATTTAAGATAAAAGAGATAAAGGTATTTCAATATAAATGTACGAAATAAAAATATATATATTTGGTGCCGATCGAAATTTTCGTTACTTAATTCTCGTCACAGATCTTCTGTCAGGATGAAATTAAACTCGTTTTTCTGGAGGGAGAAGGGAAAAATTGTTTCTCGACTTATTAAAGAAATAGGGAGACAGGACGATGAAAATAAATTTCTGTAAAACGAAACGAGGCCCGTGTTTAATCCTCTCATTCATCGGAGGAGCGTAGTTAATGTCATAATCTCGTCGATTCCCCGCCTCTTCCGAGATTTTTCTTGTCATCGAGAATCTGATTTATCTTGCTGACCCAGCGCCGCGATTCGCGGTGAATAATAGAGAGCATCGAGCGAGAAATACGCGTGAAGGGGAAAAAACGACGATATCAACTCAAATTTTTCTCCCATTATCTTCCTTTTGGACAGGATTATAGATATAAATGAATGCAGATACTTATTTTATTATTAAAATTGAAATTCGACGTTGAAAGAACGAGAGAAATATCGGCAAAAAAAATTTTTCCAATAACTAAAGTAAAAAAGGAAAAAAAAAAAAATAAGATAAAGAAAGGAAAGGAAAAATTATACAAAAGAGATAATTATAGCAGCTTTACAGTGAGCTAAATATTAATAAACAAATGTATATAATTGATGAATTATGGTAATTTGTTATCACGATGTTCCATAAATTGAGAGGATAGACGTTGATCCTTTCTCTCTCTCTCTCTCTCGGATACGCGAACGGGGGAAGAAGAGAGAAAGAGAAAGATGTCAACTGAAATTTCCCTCAAAGTCCCCTTTTCGAACGGGATTAAACGTAAATTTTGTTACGCTGTCCGGCTCGCTTCATCTTTCAGTCGTTATTTCGATCCCTCTCTAACGTGACGCGGTCAAAATTTAACTACGTTTGCGGCCTCTGAGCGCCGGAGCAAATTCGTTTTCCTTTCCCGAACAGCAAGAATTCTTTTCCTATCTGAACTTAAACGCGATATCTCGCTTGTCCGCTACGTCTAACCGCCTTTCAGAAATAGAAATTTCTCACCGTTATTCTGTCTCGCGTAACAATGCGAGACAATCGTCGGATGATGTAGCTTCAGCAAAATAAGAATAGCAAAGTAATATAATAACAGCATAATTATAAAGGATTAGTGAAGTATAGCAAGAGTTTTTTCCAGTTGTATAAGCTTTTCCTGAAAAATTGACTCTCTCTCCCTCTCTCTCTCTCTTGCAAGTCATTCTTAAATAATCTGCCGTATCCGAAAAACAGAAAACTCAATTAATAAGCTATCGCTGTTCACGGTACGTGTGCGCCTTTATAATTTACATTATAATATCAGACTAAATCCAGATGTTTCGATCCTCAGATTTGGAGTAGTCTTCAATGGGGAAGAGACATAATATAAATTGAAACGATAAAAAAACTCATCGATAATTGAATGATATTATTATTATATAATTAAATATTTATTCTGATATTATAATATAATTAATAAACGCGTTAATGAAAAATTTTTACTTTAATTTCATACTGCCATTATCGTTTACGTCGAGAAGTCGGAAGTATCGTGATGTATACGCTAATTCTTAAAAAATGATGCGACGCACTCATCGAAGCGCGGAGAAATAATATCTCTCGACAAGAAGAGGATCGTTAAGACGGGACATTACTCGTCCATCGATCGTTATATAGAAAAATACAATACATACCGGCACTCGCGTGTCGCTTTTATTAGAGCGTCGATAGCTATTTTGGCCGATTAACAGGCATCGCGATACGGAAGCAATCCGCGATTGCCAAGATTGAGAAGCGTCGTTACCTGGGTTTGCGCTCGCGGGAGCGTGACAGATCTATTATTCGTTCGCGTGCATAAAGGGCGGAGATGCTCGAGAGATTCCGCGAGGCCGCACAGTCGCGCCGCGTACTAATTAAGTTTCTATTCTAATTCGCGCACGAAACGAGAGAGAGAAAGACAGACAGAGAGAGAGAGAGAGAGAGAGAGAGAGAGAGAGAGACCGAAATAGCAGGCGGCGACGCGACGGTGCGATAATAGTAGCGCGTTTGTAACGCGCCTTCCTCACCTCCCTCTTGTTCGCGTCTCGTGCCCCATATATCCGCGGATGAGTTTCTTTCTCCCCCGAGGCTTCCGTCGTCGGGCGACGACGAAACACGTCCTCGAAACGACGGCGAGAGCGACGGAAAAATCGCTCGGGTCGCGCGACCCGCCCATGTTTTTGCAATTAATCTGCGCGGGGGCGCGGATTTCAATCGAAAAGTTTACTTAACCGACTCGGGCTCATGCGCACAGAATTAACGGGATCGCCGCTCGTGACATCCGCTACGAGAGAGAAGAGAAAGGGAGAGAAAAGGGAGAGAGAGAGAGAGAGAGAGAGAGAGGGATGAAGTTCATTAAAACGCGTATATACTGGCCGTGCGCGATGTATCATATTCCGTCGAACGGGGCCATTGTTGTTTGTACCCTCGACAACCCTGTAACTAACCCGGGGTACCGATTTCGTACGGTAGGGGGAGAACAGAGGGGAAGAGGATGAAATTTAGGCGGTGCGTGGGCGCGCGATCGAACAAACGCGGTCTGGAATCGATTTATTTTCTCTCTCTCTCTCTCTCTCTCTCGAACGGCTTCTCCATGGAGTCCCGATGATATCCAGGCCGGCTTTATCTCAAGTTTATCGCGTCACGTGCGCTTTGCCAATATTACACGCATGCGACAAGAATAAAAGGGAAGGATGCGTTAAAGCGATCTTTTGAGATACGAGAATTTTGGAGTTTATTTTTCTACAAACTTTCGTAAACTTCAGCAACTCGCCAATTTATTTTCGAGGCAAAATTATATATTTTTATTAACGAGAGTTAACAGGATGTAATTCTCATATATTGAGCTTCTTGTAAAATTATTGGCTCGTTAAATTTTCTATCCTATTTTGTTAGAAACGAAAGAAAATCTTCGAATTTCCAAAGAAGAATTTATTTGGATCATTTATTATTTATTTCTCTCACTTTCTCTCAGAGTTTTTTTTATTTGCGAGATGCTAATTTATGTGCGTAAATGGAGTTTCGATGTCCGTAGTGTTTCGTTATCGCCTTTCGAGCTTCCGTCGTTTGAAGTTTCCGTTCCGCGTAATAATCGAGAGGCTACATTCAATTAGAGCTTATCGGTGGTCGAGAAGAATTTTTATCGCCTTTGATCGCCCTTTATTCGCCCGCCGAGTCTTTCGTCCTTATCTCACCGCTCGTGCCTCATTTGCGAACGGAAGTGGGATGGTCTCCTTTTACGAGGGCGCACCCCGCAGGATAGAAAAGGTATTCTCGACTGCTTCTTGGATCTTTCATCTTTCCCCTTTTAAGCCTCTCCCATTTTCAGTTGCCTTGACCTTTCGACCGCAAAAAAGTATTTTGTCAAATGGAGATCCCGAGGATTTTTCTCAAAGAATAAATCGTATAATATAAATAGTCTTCAACTTGTTGGCTATTCAGCACTGATTCTCCGCGTATCCTCATTTTATTCGCTTGTTTATTCGTATGGCAATCAATCTTCTAAGAGACATATGAGATAGAGATTGAATTTTCGAACTTGTTAACAACGAGAGTCGATCGCTCCTACACAAAGTTACATATCACCCTATTACGGATACGTATATCATTCTATTGGTGTCGAGATAGCAAATATTAGATTTTTCCGTTCTTCCCGTATTTATCTTTGCCAATCACTGTCCGTTAATAATAACGAGAGATTCTTTCTCCGTTTTCTTTCGCTGAATTTCGTACAAGTTTCTTATCGATATAATTGATAAGGCTTGCTCGTATATTTGATTACTTTAAGATAATTTTTTCGTTCTCTCTTTAAGTTCTAATTATTACCGTGTACATTTGATGACAAAATAAGTGCATACATATATACGATAAATAAAATATCTCTCTCCCTCGAAAGCCGAGCTTTCGTAATCCTTTTCTTCAAATTCTCGTAATACGCGGCCTGGTTGCAGCGAATGAATGAGAGGAGAATTAGCGGGTTATAATTTTCTCTACGCTCGCTCGCGAGATAATATCATGTTCCATTCATGAGGAATATTAAAATCTCAAAGTAATACACAGGGCCCTCTTAAGTAGGTAGTCGATATCGCATTCGTTATGCGGATGAATAAGCGACGAAATATGTACTCTCTCGACATCCAATAAATACATCCGATAAATACATCCAAGTATCTTCGAGATGCTGCACATTGTGTTATTTGAAGTTACTTTTCTGACTTCGCGTGCTTTATCGGCTTATCCGGCAGCTCTTTCCGGTCGAACGCGTTCCCCCCACGTGAGAAATGACATCGTACCCGAGTGTGACTGGGAAACGTTAAAGGAAAGTGAAAAGCGTAAGTTTTCGAAGCGTCTCTCTTTTTATCCGCGGACTCGCTTATACTCCATTATTCCCGATCGCTATAATTATTATTTCCTTTTATCTCGATCGTAAAAAAAGCACGAAAACTCACACCAAGATCATAAATTAAACGTAAGACACACACACACACACACACACACAGGAGGAACGTCGC
Source organism: Polyergus mexicanus (assembly GCF_030449975.1). NCBI lineage: Eukaryota > Metazoa > Arthropoda > Insecta > Hymenoptera > Formicidae > Polyergus > Polyergus mexicanus. The sequence continues at coordinate 11,228,218 of NW_027223326.1, read as the reverse complement.
TAATAGCGATTTCACAGAGAAAAAGGCGGAAAGGGCCTACGCGTGTAAGTTATCCCCTAATCCTCTTGCTCCTTCCGAATGAACGAGAAATAAAGGAGCCATGAGGATAGGACCCAGTCATCTCGTCTACACGAAGGGAGGATCTCCTGCGGAATTAGGGGCTCTCCGGAATATTGACTCTTCTCTAGCGGATACGCTATTCCCAAACCTTTGTGGGAGAAAAGAAAATCCTCGCCTCGCGCGCTTACTTTTGACTGGCGAAAATTAAAACTGTCCCCCGTTACGGAAATACGGGGTGATGATATCGGCGTTATACGGCCGAGGAACGGTAATTCGTTTTTATTCCCCGCAATTTTCCGGATCCGCTCGCTCGCAGGAAGTATCGTTATATCTGGAACCGGAAAAGCGCTCGCGGAAAATTAAAGGGCGCTCATGCCGTCGAACTTGGAGAAACTCGTAGGGGATAGAGAAAATGGAGAGAATAGAGAATACCGTTACATCGCGGTACTCTCTTTCCCTCCGTTATTAATTGGAAAGATTTATTTTTCCTCATAGTATTTTTCACATTAAAGATAATATTCTCCGCGACGTAAGAGATAGTATCGATCTTTTCGCACCGACGTGTTTTTTCATTACAAATAATAATAGGACACCGTATAAGCTCTATTCTCTCTATGCTTCTATATTTTTTATCCACGAAAAAAGAATACCTGAAAATTTTCCATTGCGCGAATGGAACCAATCGCGTTAAGAGACTTCTTAAGCGGTTTCTCTCAGTATAAAGTTCCGCCCGAGTAAGAAACAAGATAGGTAGGAACAAAAGTGGGAAATAGCCAAGAGGGTATAAAAGAAGGGTCTTGCAAGGAAATACCAGTGGGGTATTCTGTATAGCGAAGTGACAACTATACGTGCCTCGACATTATGAATTATCCAGCCGGCAGCGACGCCCACGCTTTTATCACGGATTTCATGGGCGCGAATCGATATACACGTTATATTACTGCGCGATGCAAATGTTTCATCTAAACTATATTTTCAAAATTTATTGCATTGTTTAAACGTAAGAGAGAAAATAGATATAAGAATTATCAAATATTTAAAAAAGTTAGATTTTAATATTTTAAAATTAAATAGAAAAAAATATTGATGGTATTTTAAAATTAAAAAATGTAAACTTTAATAATATTTTAAAGTTAAATAATATTTAAAATTATCACATTTAATCGCCCATTTATGATTCAGTAATATTGTAAACAAGATTTGAATTTAAGAATCATATTTTATTTTCTATATAAAAATACGAGAAAGAGATAAAAATGTAAACAAAGATATTGAAAAAAAAAAAATAGAGACAAAATGAAAAATTTATATACAGATGACGAGAGCAAGATAATCGTGCGAAAGGGCCAATTTATTTTTGGCTTTCAAAGAGAGAGGAACATTGGAGAAATGTCGCACGAAGGTAGAAAAGGAAGCTGATTTATTCACTTGTCGATCGACGAGGATATAATTCGCCGAACGTTTAAAAAGTGAAAACTATTTGGGAGAACGGACAAAAATAAATTTCGCGTGTCAAGGCGAAAAGCGGAGATTACTCGCGCTGAAACTCGAAACGCTTTTCGCGAGACGCGATTTTTCTCACCCCCCGCTCACTTTTGGCGAGAGACGTTAAAAATTTAATGATCTTTGTAAAGCTGCCGTCGCGAGAGCCTCGAGATGGACGTTGAATGTTGCAACGGAGAAAAATCAGATCGTATCTCGTTTACCGGGGCTGGCAAGACAAACGCTTTAAAATTCGATCTCGCTCGTAATTGAATCGCGCGAGATTTTACTTTTGCATCGGGGGATGCGATATTTCTCGCGGAACGGGGACAGGAATATAAGCGAATGCAAATTTCACCGAATGCTATCTCGCGCGTGCGACTTTTCTCGGCGCGAGATAAGAGTATAATCCGCGAGCATAATCAGATCCTTTTTCTAATCCTCAAATAGAAGGGCCGCGTATCTCGCGTTCGTTACCGGCGATGCTTCTAACCGGAGAATGAGGATTAATCTCCTTCCCCTCGTATCGGAACGAGATAATCTCGCGCGAGAATCTTTAATCATATGGATATTTTACGCAGAGATTCGCTACCACAAAAAGATAGCTATTGCTATATTCGATAATGGTCACTAAATATTTAATTGATTCGATAAATGTATTTTGTTTATAATTGAGTCAACTAAATAATCTAAAAGCAATTGTTAAATGTTTAATAGCTGTCTTCAAATATATTTGATGACTTTAATAAAATATATTTGATAAATGTTATTAACAAATAATTCATACCGAATCCTTTTTTTTGATCGGTTGCATAAATTATATAAATTTGATTCAATTCTCTCGCGAAATTCTTTGCTTTTAAGCAAATGCGTCGCGTTTGCCAGTGAATTTTCCTGACAAACTCCCGATTTGACGTCAGCGGGATTATTTTGCTCACAAGCTTGCCGTAAGCTTGTACAGTAAAAAAGGAGAAAAAAGTCCGCTTGACATGCTTTCTTGCATTGCTCTCTCGCATTCTAATATCTGTTATATGATGTTTTTTACATCACGTTTTCCGCTCTTCTTTTTGCACATGCGTGCAACTATTAATGCGATTATTAGGAATTACGATAATAAAATAATTAGAACAAAAGCACCACCGATTTTAAAAATCTTGATATATATTAGGTGTACAACTTTGCTTCCGCCGTTTTCCTATAGATGGCTTTAGCGGTAAGTAGTGGTCGAAATAAATAGATCATAGACGTCGTGCGATAAACTTGGGCATCTGTCAACATAACCCCATAGAAACATTAGTCGATTTGTGTCCGCATCATAAAGTTATTCTCGATTGAAAATGTCAGTTTACGAGCCAAACTCTCGTCATTTGCGGGAGGTTTTAATTTTCTGCTTCAATATGAAGAAATCTGCGACTGAGGCTCATCGAATGCTCTCGAATACTTATGGTGAAGCCGCTATTAGTGATAGAACGTGTCGTGAGTGGTTTCAACGCTTCAAGAACGGTGATTTTCACGTCGAAGACCGGCATAGCGGTGGAAGAGAGAAGGTTTTCAGAAGATACAGAATTGGAGGCATTACTTAATGAAGACTCGAGTCAAAGTCAAAAAGAATTGGCACGATCATTGCGAATGACTCAACAAGCAATTTCAAAATGTATAACCAGTTTTTTTACAATAAAGCCTCGAATTTCGGAAAAAACGGCGGAAGCAAAGTTGTACACCTAATAATTCACCCTTTTTTCACGAAAATTTCTTTAAAGCGGGATCTATATATGAATCCGCTAGCTACTGTCATTTTTGTTATATCTCTTCGAGTTAATTTTTCAGAATTTCGAGTCTTTGGTCGCGCGTCGACGGTGCGAAAACGCGATTTGAAATAGAGGGATTGTTGTATAAAGAGAAAAACTCGAAACACGCCGCGTGCACGGCGATCTTTTCTCCCCGAGCAAATCCGACAATATCGTAAACCGTTTGGGACGAAATAGCGGAATATGCTTTCCGCTTTGACGGCCGCGCGCGACGGAAGTAGACGAGGCGTGGAGGTAAAAATACAAGAGCCGAATAGAGGAAGTTCGATTCGCGTGTGCTGATCGTTGGAAAAAACTTGGTTGTCGATCCGCAACGTACCATTCACTCTTCTCCACGAATTTTCTCGTGCTTCGTCTCTCGCTTCCGACTCTCGTTCCTCAAGTTTCCATGGTCGTTTCGCGGAACGTATCGCGTCGCCGAAGATGGAAGAAATTTGTCGTTCGCGCACAGCTTCCGCTGATCGGAAAGATCCAACTATACGTACTCTATTCTATTCGAAAACTATGGATTTTAAAGAGAAATGTTTTACACAAAAATCACAAGACATGATGTGACATCAATTTAACGATTGTGTCGTTTTGGTCTCGGAACACTTTGCGAAAGTGCCATGCAAAAGCTATCTTGAATTTTGGTACTTATAGTGCTAAAACATTTTTTTTTAAATCCATAATTTTTCAAATACCAGAGCGTTCCGTTATTCTTTCCCTCCCCTATATATTCTATTATGCACGAGGCGAAGGGTGATCGATATCATACATTGTGGCTCTTGGATTTTCCATCGATCTCATCTGAAGCTCCGTTTATATAATTGACCAATATCGCTAATGATAACGTCTCGTTACGTAATCAAAGTGTACCATCGTATCTCTAAGAGCGTTTCGGTTGCACGCGCATCGTTCGCGATCGTCCGATTACGTCCATCGATTCGTATTACTTACAGAACCGTCCGGCGTCTGACCGTACGATCGACTTGTATCACTTATCCCGATCCGCGATCAGTACGTAGACTCAGGACGACTCGCAGAATCGATCGCGTCTCAAGATAGAGCTTCGCTTCGCGAAGGAGGATAGATCGTGAATACTCTCGGTTCTTTTATTATTTATCCGTCCTCTCGCGATGGTTCTCGAAGAGTGCGGAAAATTGTCGTCGCGACCTCACCGATTTATTTAATGGTCCGCATCCGCCGCGAATCACTTCCGTTCTGTGTCCTTGAGAAGCTGTCCGTTATGAATAATGAACGCTCGATCGGCGGATGTGAAAGGGGAAGGGAAGGGAAGGATTAATTTTAAGCGAACGGGAATTGAATGTATCGTGCAAATGATATCGTGATCTTACAATTACGAAACTTTCCGCGCATTTATGACGAAGGGGAGTGACGGAAGCTCGGAAGAGCTCGAAAATCATCGCGATCAATCTAAATGAATTCTGTATCCCTCGCGTAATCATGATTATCATCGTCAAAGGTTTCGCAAATCATTACTCGCATAGCATTACTCACTCTGTTCCATGCCAATGTCCATCTTGTCCCGTTCCTCGAGAATCGCGAGCAACATCTATCTCAAGGTGTACAAGGGAGGTTCACGCCGGAATCTTAAGTCGTTATCAAATTGTCGCGATAAATTCGCCAGGCGACGGCACTGGGAAGCGTAAGCGCGACGCGCCGCAAATCCTTCATCGTGTCCTCGATCCGAGGGAATCTCCGCTGATCGCTACACCAAATCAGATCGTTCCAGACGTCGTTCCCCGGGGGGGGGGGCGGGGAGGCTCTATCGAACTGCGACTCTATGGACAACGAGCACCTCCGTCGCTCGCGAATACTCCCTCCAGTCCGAAATCCAGCACCTTTAGCAGCAGCCAAGGTCCAGCGAACATTTCGCGAAATTGTTGACCCTCCTCACGTTTCGAAACAACCTCGTGTATGCACTCAGACGAACTCCAACTCCGACAGCTGGCGCGAATATCGAGCTGACGGTGGAGCTGATAGAGAGGCTCGATTCTCTCGGGAATGACGGGAAACGTCGACGAGATCCTCCTCTCCGGAGGAGAGATCGCGGTCGGAGAAAGAGACAGAAAGAGAGAAACGATAGGAGCGAGAACGCGGAGCGACGACAGAGAGTTCGCGAGAAATGTACCTCGCCGACTTATACGTACGGACGCACCCCCGTGGCCGGCGACAGGGCGCAGGATCGTACCGGGGGTGGCTGCGACGCATGCGCGGTCCAGGAACCGCATGCGGGAATGCATATCCGACCTGGTCTTCCCCTCTCCTCTCGTCCTCTTTTCTTTCTCTCTCTCTCTCTCTCTCTCTCTTACCCTCCTATAAATGTTTTCTTCGCTTTTATTACGCGCGCACGGATGCACTTTTTATTCCCGTTCCTGGACTACATTAATGACGACGAGAATTCGTATTGGCTTTGCCAATCCGAGGAAACTCGAATCCGCGGTTGCGGTTTCTCCCAAGTCGCCGATAAATGTCTTCCTTTCTCTCGGTCTGTTCTTCTTGGCTTCATCTCTCCCTTTCTGTCTTTCGTTCGCGTATTTTACTCTCCTCGCGAGTCTTCTCGAGTCGCACGACTCGAGGTGACGACGCCTGAAGTGCGCTCGTCAAACACAAGAACAGAATGAGTGGATCGGCGTCATCACGCGAGACTTATCCGGTTTTCAGAGAACTATATTAACACCTTGCTCGCCATCTCTTATTGCGTAATACGAAGATACGATGAAGGAAAAGGGAGAAAAAAAAATTTCATCCTTAGACCTCTCAAATAGGATCTACTCTCTATTTTTGGAGATTAAAAACAAATGATATATTATGATATCTTCTCTTCTATTCATATTTTATTTCAACTTGAAACTGCCATTTTGACCAGCAGTCATTAATATTGTTTTTTATTCTCTGCTACCATTTTGTCATTTAAAATTTTCACGCTGATCGCGAATTGAAATGGGCGCGGAAAAATCCATGCTCGCTAAACGACCGGCTTTTCATCCGTTTATATATCTGATGGAACGTATCGTACTTAACATTCGGTAATGTGTCGGAATATTTTCGACGTCCTCTCGCTGTCGACGAGGATGTCAAGTGGACGAAATCGGGACGGGGACATCTCAAATATCGATGGCACTCTATCGTCTATCTCATCGATAGGTGGTGTATTCTTGAGATTTTTTTTTTTCTTTTTTATTCATAATCGGGCGCACACACGCGAGTACCAAATATTTTTGCACGAACGCTTTCAGTCGTCGCTCCGCGAATAGTTTCGAATGTCGCGGATATACAAGATGTTTCAAATTATCAAGACTTGACCAGCTGACAAATAACTCTACTAACTTATAATTTAAAAAATCTGAATATTCTCTTCAAAGCGATTAATTTCTGAATACATTTGTTGAGATTTTTATATTTGCTTTTTGATTTTTATTAGCCAGTTGAATTCTGACTTATGTAATTCTGTATAATCGCGTTTCACCTCGCGTATATATATATATAGTTTTTCCCTCCCAATAAATATTCCTTCCGACTTTGCGATACTCGATCATCCCTCCGGCCCATGCAATTTTCTCTCCTCTATATTTTGCGCGTCCCGCTTTATTTAGCTTCCGCACTTTCTTAGCCGCATCCGGCTCGCGTCTCCGCCTCGAATCCCTTTCTTTTCGCTTAATTTGACGCGAAAGCGACAGTTTCCATATTATCTGCCATGCATGTATCCCAATATATCCCGCGCACGCGGTAACGTCTGATATCCATTCTGCCCCGAAGAATGATCCGATAAACGGATGAAGAAAAAATTTATGGCGTGCAAAATTCTTGGAAAGAAGTCTAACCGTGCTCGACACGATTTGTTCCGAAGATCAAGTAAACTGTATTTCGAAAAATAATGTAATTAGTAAAACGGTGAAAAGATTAAGAAAGTAAAAACGATTTCCATTTATTTCCCAAAATATATGTCTCCCCTCTCTCTTTCTCTTTTGAAAGAGAATGCATTGCATTGCCTCGCGACACCGGATGGGTTGTGGATATAAAATTTATCGTTTACGACTTTTATGTCACTGTCGTGTAGTATAGCACTTCCGCTCGATCGTTTGATCGTACTTGTCTCTCGTTTACTCTACAGCTCTTGGTATCGCGTGAGAATTCAGGCAGAAGTAGGAATATCAAAGTTACATCTACATACACACACACACACACACATACATATATATATATATATATATATATATATATATATATATACACAGAGAATATCAAAGATACACCCACACATAGGGCAAACGATTACTCTTTGCTCGCATGGATTGCGCTTCCCAGTGCAAAAGTAGCTGTTCTCATCGCGAGAGATAAACGTGCGATATTTAACGACATCGTCTCGCATACAACATTCATTTCTCGTATCATTAGTTCTATCCCCGGAAGACGTTCCACCTTCCGCTGCTTACCGCGATCGATGCATTCGAAGTACGCAGATAGAACATTAATTACAAAGAGTAATCTCTCTTTCTCTCTCTCTCTCTCTTTCTTTTTGATCTTGTTTTTAAATATTTTTTTTTACTTTACAATTTTTCCTTTATATCTCAATTCATTTCGAATATATCGTTTAATCTATTCTTTTATGAGTATTTGTCAGAAAATTAATTTTATACGAGATAAACAAAACAATTTTTTTCATATAAATACAAGATTTAACGAATATAATTGATTTTGTTTTTTTACTTTTTTCTTATATACAAATCTATCGTAAAATTCTACATTTTAGCATGAATTCAGTTAATATTTATAATAAAAGTACAATAATATAATTAATATAATAAAAATTTGTAATAACGTTATGTAAAATATTTATAATTTTATAATAAAAATGTTAGAATAAAATTTTATAATATACAATACTTGGTGTTATTTTTCCATAGAGATTATATATTCATGTATTAATGTCTGATTTATTTTAAATGCGAAATTATGATAAAACTTATTGAAATACATCTAAAGATTTGATTGATTGTCAGAGTTCAATTATAAAATATATGTCTCATTAGGATGAACGTCACGAATTATCAAATATCCGAGGAGAGAAATATTCGCTCGTACTTACCGATTATCCGATGGTAGTTGAAGGATCGCGGTCGGCTCTCGATAACTTCGTCATCTCTCACATCTGAAGATGTATTTGATGATACGTATCAGAGCGCGCACTTTCGCGATTACTTCCTCTTGCATGAGATTAAAGCACATGGCAATCAACGCCATTCCTGCAAGAAGAGGATGAAAAAAAAAGAACGATTCGACATCCGCGAAGCACGTCGGGAAATTAGATTTTGAGCGCGATATTTCAAGCATCGGGGATATTATTGCGCGAATTGTTGAGCGATTCGGCCGCTCTCGTGTGGAAAGGGCCGGTATTCGATAGCACTTGAATATCTCCGCGAAAAATCGCGCCCGTGCAATCGGGCATCGATCGAAACGAGCTTAATGCCGTGTATATACGCGACGACGGGTGCAATCGCGTTGCAGGATTTAAAAGCGGTTGATCTCTTTTAAAACGATTGTCTTTGCGCCGCGCCAATCGAAAATTCCGCGACAATCGGATTTAAAAAAAAAAAAAACAAGGACCGTCTATCTTTTTTCGTCTCGCAGTTTATCGATGGCTGAAATAAATATACGCGTGTCAAATCGAATGACTTTGTACACTTTTAATCCGTGACGCCGGATGCTGAATCTATTTAGTTAGGTAATGAAACTCGAGGGAGAGTCGAAAGGAGTTTTTCTTTTCTTTTGCCGATCGCAAATAATTCTGAATCGCCGAGCGTGAATGGAAAACTTACCGAGCATCAGGTACATGGAACAGAAGATGAAAGAGAGATCGAGGCCTTCTCCGGAGTAGATCTTGTCGCCCGGGACGATATCGCCGAAGCCTATGGTCGACAAAGAGACGAAGCAGAAGTAGGAACCGTCCAGCATGTTCCAGTCTTCCCATTCCGAAAACAGAATCGCGCCGCCCCAGATATACCTGTCGAAAAAATCGCGGGGAGTGCACGTCAGTCAGGCACGGTTTTCTCAGGGAATCTCTCTCTCTCTCTCTCTCTCTCTCTCTCTCTCTCGTCGAATTTACGTGACGAGTTTGTCATCGCGGAATGTTGGCGCAGACTGATCATCGAGCGATGTCGATACGACGTAACGTTAGGAAAAATTACACGTCGGGATTTTGACTTTGTAGGATAACGATTTGAATTGGAAGGAATTCAACAATCTTAAAGTTAATAAGTTCTGTAAGTTTCTTACGTGATTAAATTAATATCTGTAATAAGAGATGTCGGAAGATATTTTTCCATTCCAATGACAAAAAATTAGATTTCGAGATTTAAATTCAATAAAATTTTAAATAGCTAGATAGTCAACGCGGAGAGTTTTTACAGTTTTACATTATCTTGTTGGCTTAATAATTAAATATTTAATAATATCGGAAAAATTTATATATATTTCGTTCCAATTATAAAATATCGAAATTTTATTTTAATTCTTTATTCGAAAATATTTTAAATGTAATATTTTTACTTTTTTATTTAAAAATGCCGATGGATTACATTTTAAATAGAAAGAAATTCGACAAATTTCTTTCTCTCTGATATTAATTATTTTGAAATTGATTATTTTAAAAATAAATTCTTATAAATCTTTTCTAAAAGATTTATCTCTCGCCTTCTATACAGATCCGTTTCTTAATTAACGGTACGATTATCCCTCTCATTCGCCAGACTCACCCCACCATGATAGCAAGACATAGAGTTAACGGCACTGTCACGTGCTGTGGATCGTAGCTGTCGCTCTCATCGTCGCCTTCGTCGTCACCCTCGTCACCGCCCTCGTCGTCTCTCGGCGAAGTTTCTTCTAAACTCGACGTGTCTATCTCCCCGCCGTGGGTGTTCACTATCTGCAGACGTAAATCCTGTTTGAACAGCCTTTACACGGGATATTCCAGAACTGGAGTCGAGGTCCCCCCCACCCTCCCCCCATCCCCCATAACGAGATTCTCTCCTTACTTAATTGGACGTATTGCTTAATTCTCATCGTAATAAACGTATCTTCGCTAGTAAAGAGACTTAAAACTTTGTCGAGATAAAATCCGTTTAAAATTAAGTCAGAAGCATAGCTCGAGGACCAAACTTTGGAACGAAACAAAAAATTCGTTCCCGTTCAATCCCGTTGTACGATATTGCTTAGAGTACGATCCCGATTGTCACTCACCTGCCATCGATCTCTCTTCGTAGCCGGATCATCGTTCGGCGTTTCCAACGCATCGGCCGTCGACTCGTGCGATCTTCTCCGGCATCTTCGAAAGATCGATCGATCATTAATTCAGATCGATGTTAGATTTTACGAAATAGAAGAGGAAACGACGATGGGTTTACCGCCGAGAAAGAGAAGCGACTTTTGTCTCTTACTTGCACAGGCAGCAACGGGCGTAGATCCATTTGAAGCTTCTGGCCAAAATGTCACCGATATTGCTGAGGTAAAGGAGGAAGAGCGGCATTCCTATTATCGCGTACACTATAGTCACGACTTTGCCCCATTTCGTCTTGGGATAAATGTTGCCGTAACCTGCGCAGTAAACGAGAAGGTAGCCAAGTGAGTTTTATCGACGAGCTACGCGTCCGCTTCCGTTTCGTGTTTCTTGCTTCTTGCCGCGTCCGTATATACGCGGGCTGATTCATTTTTGATTAATTTATCGCGGAGTAAAATTTCGGTAAAGTAAAATCTGGCGATAGTATCGCGTGTGAATTATTAATGGAGAACGTGAAATTTGTATCCCGAGAGAATATCATGATCGCGATGAAAAAGCATAAAAAAGGATAGGCTTTCTTAATGATTAAGATAAAAATCTCTCAAGATATACTTTCTATCTACTTGTCCATCTTGAATATCCTTATCTCGTCTTACAAGCGATTTATATGCGTGTCCGAACGATAACTCGACTAATCTCTCGATATTTCCTCTGAAAATATCGATTTGTAATACGACATTCTCGGTATTCGAGTCCTCGTGTATAACCGACTCTCCATTATCGCATAGATAGCGATATCCGCATCAATTATCTTCTTGGCAATTCAACCGGACGTTGTTTCAACAGATGCGCCTACGAGAGTTGGACGGAATCCCGAAAGTTTCATGCTCACCCCTCATGGGATACGTAAACAATCCCCCGACGAACGAGCTCGTTCGGATATTCATGTTTCATAACTTGGCGAAACGTGCTTCATAAAACCGAGCAGATGCTGGATCTTTAAAAAAGAGAGGAGGAAAGCGACGAGGAAAATTTCGCTCGTAAGTTCGCGACTCGTTGGAGGTTGAGAAAAAAAAAAAAAGTAAACGCGTCGTTTCTCGCGCAAAAATGATTTTTACGGAGGGAAAATGTGTGTGACAGTTTTCCTTCGTAACGACCTGTGACGTTACCTTGTTTCTTTTCTCTTTCGATTCGCTCTTTAACGCGAAAGAAAATAAACACCGAATAGCGAACGATCTCTGATCTATGGGAGTATTTTGCTCGCGCAGAGTCGATTAATATTTCTTAGTTAAAAATATAAAATGATCGTACATTGTAACACTATGACTAGTAACCGATTGCTTCTCGCGGCGATAATAAATTCCGGCGCGTTACATTTTATCGTACAAACTGACGGCGCGGTTACGGCATCTCGCCGTTAAAAACGAGTTTAACCTACATAGCTGATAAATGTTGGCTAAACTTGGACTTGATAAAAAAAAGTCGTATTAATATCTGATTTGTCGCGTTAGCGTTTCGCGGAAATTTTCGCAAGCCAGATTTTAAATTAAAAACTGGTATATCTCATTGCCGATATTAAATATATCGCGATAACGTTAATCTTTCCGCGGAAAGAGAGACATTATCAATATCAGACTCTGCCGATATTGTTATCATTGTTGTATATTCATTTATCGTGTGACAACGGTTGTTCACATTTTTGCTTTTTCGGGAGAATTTTAGCCATCGTCGTACAAAAAAAAAAAAAAACAAGTAGCAACAAGCTGTAGTCCACTGCCAGAAAACCGATGCGCGATATCGAGGGCGAATCGGAGCGTGTCTTGTAATCAAGCGAAAGTCGTAGCAAAAAAAAAAAGTTATTGTCTTTTTTTTTTCATACACACGCAAACAAATATACGGAAGATAGAGAGATAGAGTACAAAAGGGGAACGTGACAAGGGTATGCATTCAGCGTGATTTTTCAGGAAAACCGCATGCCGAACTTCCGCTTCGCATGCGAAATATACGGGACGCGGACTTCATTTTCGACGAGACGTCTCTTTCTCTTTCCATCCCTGATGGTCTGTCGAAAATTACAACAAGCATCGTCCGGTCGAGTGAAATTCTTATACGGATCTCGGGCCAAACAAGCAGTCGCATCGTCGCACCGTGATGTTGTACAATTTACATTTTGATAAAAATTAAAAGTTCCGAGAGAAAACACGCACCGGAACTCTGACCGCGATAAAAAGGGGCGACTGCTCGCGAGAAAGTAATCTGCATAATAAATTTCCGCGATTTTGCAATTCATGCGTTCTTACGATTGTTGAAGCACGTGATTACATAATTTTCATCTCAAATCACAATTTGCTCTAAATTTATTTTACATTTTAGTATTGTGAACCACGCGATTACATAATTTTCATATCAAATCGCAATTTGCTCATATTTTATTTTACAAGCCCGTCATATTTTTCAATTTTTCTTTCCATCTCTCTTTTTCTAACGTTTCTCTCGTTTCTAACGTTAGTATCTCTAAAAAAAAAAAAAGAAAAAAAAAGCATTACAAATTTTTGTGGCGTCTTACTTCCCGAATCACCAATTTTGCGTTCTATCGTAAAATTGAATTCAAAATTGATTAAAAGTTTAAATAGCGCGCACGTGCACGCACGATTATCCCGAATAGGGTGCGAAATTTTGTTAGTCCGAGAGAGACGATGCCGGCGCGCGTTTTTAACGCAAGTCCCGAACAATGTAGACCGAGATCTCGTTAATTTTGGAGAATCGGCGACCGACGCCGATTTACGGCGGACGGCCCGGCGTCCTACGTCTTTTAGTCTGCGATAAAACCGGCCGTAAAGCCGGTGAAGCGCTAAACGGACGCTTAAACGCGGGTCTCCGTAAATATCGCGCTTTACTCGGAGCGTTGCTTTTCGCGCTCCGAGAAAGAGGAAGCTTGAAAATCGCGAGCGAGCGCGAAATTCGTGGCGCATCCTCGGGACGAGATCGTCGACAGTTTGACTTATGACGCGCGACGTGACATGCGAGACGCGATCTTAAGAGGGTGCTCCCTCACGAGCACATTGACGCCCCGAGGGAAATTTTATAAAAGAAGAGCAGGAAAGGGAAAAATGGATAGAACGTTTGCCCGATTGTGACAGGATATTTAATTAAATGATTGTAATATTATATCGAGCAAGATTTTTTTATATGGATGTACTCTTTTTCAAAATTTTGCTATATTATTTTATTTTTTTCGACAACTTTTCTAAACGTCAAATCTGGAAAGATTGGGATATCTCGCGAGCATCCTCGTTGTCGTTTTTACGAGCTATTGCGGCATCGATTGTCCGTCAAATGTGTGCGATTCGCATGTATAAAATACAGAAGCAGATATATAAAATGAAACGGAGAACAAGCGAGAATTAAAGTGGAGTGGAATTAGAATCGCATAAAAATTTATTCAAAAATATCAAATTCACCAGGGGACAGGTTGCGCTCGTTTGCACGAAGAAAAAAAAAGATTCTCCCGCAAATGTTTTATCGATGATCGCGAAACGCAGTCCATATCTAAAACGGCGAAAAGAGAGAGAAAGATTTTTTTGCGCCTTCAATAAACAACCGCTTGCACCAACACTCTTCTAATCGACGAATGAGCAAAACGACATTGTTAATCTAATCGATATATATATATATATATATATATGTATGTATATACATCGCGCAGCTAGCCAATGTGCGATTTCTTTTTTAGGTATTTTTTTGACACTCTATTGACAAGAAAAAAGCGACAACACCGGGCTCGGATGTTATGCTATGATTGCAAACTATCTGCGATTGCATTGTACAACGATAAACGTTACAAACACAGTTTATATTTATTTGACAATTTGTTGAACGATTGATATTCGAACAAACTCAAATCGTTTGCTTTCTTATCCTATCCCATGAAAAATAAATTATTATTTTTCTCTTTTATTACTCTTATTTTTTATTAAAAAATAAAAAGAAATAATATAATAGCATATTATTATGTAATTAATGACAGAAAGAGAGAGAGAAAGACGCGTTAGTTCTATTTTAAGAATATTAAAATGTATTACAACATTCTCTAGTATTAAAATGTTTTACAAATTGTAACATTTTCATATCATCTGCCGTCTTAACATTAGAAGGATTAAATTCCCGACAGCCTCTCTTTTAAGCGGCCGCAAATGAAGATGTTACTTTTATAGCGGGGCAAACTCCATTTTATTTCGCGCTCGTGTACAAAGCTTTGAAGTTAAAGAAGCGCAAGAAATTCAAGAAAGGAAGAGAGATTCCTTGAAACAGTACGCTTATTAAATATGCATGCTTACTCCCCTTAAATGTTCTACCTTCCTAATTCCGTCGACTTCCTTCACTTCGTAAATGCGAGGGAAAGGGAAAACGGAATGTTACCGCTATTATGAAGACTGGAAACAACGCGCTTACACGTATCTCGTCTCTTCGTCAGGCGCATAACAGTACGTCGAATATTAATTTTGAAATACGTTATAAGCGAAAGAATACGATATGCGAGCATAATTTGTATACGATTTAAATATCCCGACAGAGATGTCGGAGATGTGCGTTTCGCTGCGCGTGAATATTTTTTGCTCTTCTCGTTTCAAGCCGTAGAAACACGAACGAAAGTTGCTCAGTTCGTGCAATTTCTCACGACCCCACCCTCTATGAATGGGTCGTGCATGCGAAAATTAATGTCACCCAACAAATGAATGTTAGGGCATAAAAATTATACAGGGTATCCAATGAGAAAACCTTTAATGGGAGAGAATTTCCAAAGCTTTATTTCCAGAGCTACATTTTCTTGATTCAAATTTTTGAAATTTCGACTATCTCGAAATCATCGGAAAGAGGTAAGAGAGCGCAAACGAGAAATTTATTATTTAATTATAATATTCTAAAAGCGGACTTCTTTTTATCATTTCGTAATCTCAATACAAAATTTAATTACTGCGATATTTATATTTCTCGTTCACAAATATCTGTCATCGATCGAGAGTAGGATTTTAGGACATCGCGTATGAAAACGACGAGAAATTACTGTGGAATATTAAAGAAGCTCATAATCCGGTTCATATTAATCCTCCCTTCTAATCGCAAAGTTGAAAGTATGCGTTAAATAATATATAGTAAAAATAATATATGAGATTATATCTGAGAATATCAAAATTAATTAAATTTCAAACATCGAGGACGAATTATCCTTTCTACATGCAATTTTTTTACAAACCCGATTTATGTCAACGTATTGATTGGACTTTCGTTCGTGAAACGTGATGACAATTAATTCGCATCATTTTTCATGTAAATCGTGTCGAAGCTTTCCGCGCTAACGATCGTCGAATTTCGACTCGTGTGTAACAGGAAATATTTTTTTCCGTAATAGCTTTGAAGATCCAGCGTTTACTCACACGAATTATACACACAATTGTTCGACGCAGCACTCAAGTTACAAAAGCAATCAAGAGTACGCATATTTTTTTTATCAGAAATTCTGGTGCCGATTTTTATCGTAATTTTTCGCGACATCTTTCTTCCTTAAAGGATTTTATCTAGGAGAATAGAATTCTATCTTAACATGAGGAATCTGCACGATCTATATCTGTAGAAACCTCCGTATTTTGTTCGTACATTTCGGAGGAGAGATTTCGCTGCAATTCAAAAACAAAAATGCAATAAATACGACTGTTGTCAGTGGACAGAAACCAAGAATCGAAAAAAAAATATTTTTAAAAAAATTATCTCAATCAATGTAATAATATTATGTGCAATGATATCAAATAATATTAAGAGTATTAAATCGATTTAATGTTTTCGCCATTATTTGAAGGTTTCAAAGCGCAAAATATTTACTCGTAAAAGCAGCAGCGGTCTGGATAATCGATACTTGTCAAAATGCAATATTTATTACCGTCGCACGTTTTTGAATATTACTGTTAAATCCGCAAATATACCAGAAAATATTTTTCATTGAAAGGCTATAAAAATATATCTATTTCAAAGATTTAAGAATAAAACAATTTAAGAGCGTAAAATTATATTGTATAAATAGCGCGTCTCTCCTACAATAACAATAACATTAGAATACCTCAAAGTACAATTCTATTTTTTCCACTTTTTCATAGGCGATCTTCACCGATTTCTGCAGTGCTTGATTTTTCGAGTAGTTCCGACATAATCAAAAATTAAATTTGCGTCTTCCATAAAGATGTAAGTCTCTCGCAAATTGTTCGACGAATATGAATTTAAACAATACGATGCTCTCCATTTGTAACTTTATAGCGGAATCAAAGCTCACTGAGTCTCTAATACATGTTTAGTGGAATCGATCGAGCAATATCTTCAATATAAAAAAATGGATATTTTTATTAACAAAAAAAAAAAAAAAAGATATATGCTCCGTATTTTTATCATTTTCAAGAGACAACGTTTTCCCTCATTATTTTCGCTCATCAAAATTCGAGAGATGTACAGACAGTATTATGAGTTTAGGAGAGTAGGCGTTTTAACGAAGATTTTATTGTGCGAGAGAATCATAGAAACACATGTTCTATCATCATCAATTTCCGCCAAGATTTTACAAGGGGGTTGAGGGGGGGGGGGGAGGGGAAAACGGCGGCGCGTGTAAAATATGACCGAAACTCGCGACACGTACATATATAAAAGTAATCGAGTGCAACGGCTGACGCATCAGAAACGCTGCAGCAAGAGTAAGAGAGAGGAAGCTCTCGACAGAACGACACGGCACGAATAGAACAAGAGCGCCGACGAGTTTATCGACGAGCCGCGTTACGTGTCGCCGTTGACATTTGACTTGCCGGCCGTTTTGCACGTACAAAACGTTTCGCCCCTCCGTCGTAATATGCATTAGACACGCGCGCGTGCGTTCTCCTTCGACCGAGTGTCCGTTAAACGAGAACAACGGAAAAAAAAAAGAAAGAAAAGAAAAAAGAGAGAACGAAAAGCGAAAATTCCAGTTGTTCGTAGTTTGCATCAAACGCGTCGAGTTCGAGTTTACAGCCGTTTCGTCGAGCAATAAAACGAATTTTACTTGTCCGCGTTATGTAAACCGCCGTCAGCGGGACGGGGCCGACTGGTTATTATTGCCAAACCTAAATCCATCACTAAATGAGTAACGATACCTGTGTCGGCGGACTCAATTAACTACGATCGTATATATATATAGAAACGTCGCCAACCTCGGCAAAGTTTCTCCATCGCCGGCAAAATGTATTACGTTCGAGAGAATCGCGTTACACGTTTTGTTCGTCGCTATCGATTTCCTCGCGCCGATTACGCAACATCTCGAAACAACGAGAAATAACGGTTTTTTTTTTTTCAACGAGATTAGTACCGGTAGCATAAAAAAATTTTATATTGTACGAGATCCAAATATAAATTTTAGCTCTTTCGTAATTATATTCTCTTCCAGTCTCCGCATTTTACTTCGATATCAATTTTAATTAAATCAATTCGGTTTAATCAAAATCTTTCTCGATTTCTTTCAGTCTTAATGATGAAAATAAAAATAATTTTTTTTTTTTTTTTTTATAACAGAGAACTAAAGATTCGACGTTAAAATTAAAATCGGCAGAAATTACAGCGTAATGGATAGCTATTACAGGATATTGAAGTCGTTTGAATATCGAGAATTTTATTGAGTCTTAATGCAAAACCACGAGGGATGAACGGGGATAATATTTTCGAGCCATTTCGTGCATTTGCGCGTAAAAGCTTTCGCGTTTCATGCACGTCGGTGATATGTATTTAGTTTTAGCGGTGCACATGATAATACTCGAAGCGCGCCGATAATCGCGCCGCGAGATACAGCGGGGATGGTCGCCGCCAGCGATGTTTATCATTTTCGTTAACTGACAATTTTGGCAGCCGGGATCGCCCGATTTTATCCTCTTTCGCTTCCATGTTGATTTACTGCAACGCGCCACGCGACATAAATTAACATGATACATGCACTCGTCATCTCGTTCAATTTCCATTTGCGACGGAATTCAAAGTGTGTTTAAATGGCACGCAAAACACGCCGAATCATGGTGTCTCTCGTTTAATTTCAAGTCGCGTTAATACTGCCGAGACATCGTTAATTGATGTAAATAAATTAATGTAGAAATCAACCGTGGAATATATAAGCATTCGTAACGTTCTCTTTTTCACAGTCTCAACTATTTTTCCTGCAAATTTACTTCTATTCTTATTTCTATATGTATGTGTTTAATTCATTTTTTTTTTTAAATGGTATCAGTATCTAAAAAGAAATATTGAATCGCTTGATAATATTATGTATGTCGTCGCGCTGATTCGTTCATAGATAATATCAAAAGATTAAAAATTTTAATCGGAAATAAAGCTTACAATTTAATTTAAAATTAATTTTGACACGAGTACCATAATTTAATTAAAACTTAAAAAAAATAATATCAATATTAAAAAAAAAAATTGAATTACTTGACAATACACGTCGACACGCTTATTCGCACATATTCACGAACAATTTCGAAAGATCTAGGATTTAAATCGAACATAAAGATTTAAGAATTTAATTTAATTTGACGATTCAACGATAATTTAATTTAATATTTAAAATAAATTTTTAATAGCAATATCAAAAGCAAAATATATAATTTAAAATAAGATTCGGAATATAAAAGAAAATTCAAAACACTTAAATAATCATTAATTATTATTAAGAGTAATATTAATAAACACTAATAATAATAATAATTTAATCGATAATAATTTAATCGAAAATTAATTGTTTGCGAAAAAATGAAGCAAAATTCAGAATTAGGAATGGAGAGGAGATTCGGAAAGCGCTTCGAATTTCGCCTTTTATCCCGAGATTAGTTTTACGATTCCGGGGGACGCGGATGATCGATTGGGATGATGATTAATTGGTGGACTGGAATGTCAAAGCGTTCCGTTGATATCCGCGCGGATAGCATTATCGGCATAACGACACGCTTGTCTTGCCGCACACGTAACAGGTATCACGTGTGCGACGTATCAGGGACATTAGTCCGGTCGTGTCGGGCTTCAGGCCAGGGAATTATTGGCGATTAACCAAAAATACGGAAACCGATATCCTCCTGTACGTACGCGCGCGTTTATTTCTTCGTCTCGAGCGATGCGACGAGGACGACGACGACGACGACAACGACGGTAATGACGCACTCCTCGTCATCGTCACGATCAATTATTACAAGGATTAATCGTGGGTGGATTCGTCGCGGCGCCAATTTATCGGGCTTGTCGAGAAGTTTAACAGTGAAATGATTCCTCCCGAATATTAATTATGTCCGTTGTTGTGACAATCGCGCTGTTACGCTTGATTTATATCGCGTTCCGTTACCAGCTAACTCATCGCTTTTCTGATATCGCAGTTGCTTTATAATATAATTGAAATTCTCGATAATCCGCGGATAAAAGTGTTAATCGATGTATTCGAGCAGATTATTTCTTTATGGCAGATCATTTAATTTTTTTCTCTCGAAGTACGAAGAAGATGATTGAGAGAGACACAGAATATCTTAATTTAGATTCAGTTATAGCTTTTAATGCGACAAATTAAATTAACGAGCTAGAAAAAACTCTAGTCTCGATACTTTTATTCGGAATTTTATTGTATGTGTATGCGCGTGTGTGTATGCTTGTCGAATAAAATATATTACAGGAGGAATTGGTAGTAAATTAAGAATAAAAAGTTCGATAGTTTAAACAAATTAGCTGACGGCTCATTTTAATTAGCCGCTTCCGAGCCTTGATAGTATTAAGATTAAAAGGGGTAAATGTAAAAGCCGAGTAGATAAAAAAATGATTGCCATAAGAGCCGCGCGGCTACGATCTCGTAATATTTTTGACACTTTTTAAGCCTTTTAATATTAAAATTTCCTTTAATATTTAAATATCTTTCCTGAATTGCGGGGATTTGAAAGGATTTCAACTATTCGCGAAATTTTAATACATTTATGCTTAAAAAACATAATGTGGACATCTTTCCTTGAAACAGCAGTTGCAATAGTTGCCTTTTGCGTATATAGACTAAATCTTTTGAGGGACACAAAATATTATTTTTACAATTTCTATGGCGAGTTAAAACGACGAAGATAATCAATCTGAAAGAGAAAGGGAGAAAGATTATCTAGATATGTTGTATACTCGATATTAAAACGAATAAAAATACAAACGTTGAATAATTTCTAAATAAATAAGCATTATTCGTATATTTCGAAAGAAAATCAGAAAATCGAGAATGAAATAATTCTGTATGCGTGTAACCCCTTGCGGTAGCTAACTCCCAGCGATCGTCGGACGAAATTTCGCGCACCGTCATCAGCCGACTTTGGTTGTTCGAGCTCAGCTCGTCGAATCGATCCTGGAGGTCGTCCGCTTTAGGATGCCGACCCTTTTGGGGTTGATACCGGGGACCGTAATCGCACTCGGAATAAAGCGGGCCCCGGTCAAGGAGCTTCCGGAATTAATTAAAAGATCTCTCTCCGTCGCCTCGTCCCCCTTTTCTCGTCTCCTGCCGAAAAGTTCGCACACTCGTTAATCCTTGTTCCGTTCTCTCCTTCTCTCCTCTCGGGTTTTCGCCGAGAAGAAAAGAGGAGCGTCCGCGTAAAGGGAAGTAAGCGTCTCTACGTTAAAAAGTGAGAAGTAGACTTCTAAAATCCTTTGCGGAGAAAAATGTGCGCTTTTGTGCTCAATCCCTACGTCGGGGAAACTCTCAAAGAGATGAAAAGGAATTACCTACAAAGTCGTACAATTTTCAACGCGCGATAAAAGAAGGCTGTCAATGCAATGCCTTATATATATATATATATAGATACTATTTATTTAATAAAGATTGTCTTTTCTAGTTAAAAAAAAAAGAAATATCTTCGATAATTTTTCGAATAGTCTCTTCATCTTTCGACGTTAGATTAATTTTTTAAAAATTGTGTATTTAATTCTCTACTTATATATATATATATATAATTCCACATTATATTATTCTTAATTGAATTTCACTCTGTTCTTTCGGACAGACGTAACGCGTTCTCTTGATTTGCATTCCGCTACAACGCGACAAGAAAGGATTTTCAGTGTCGACGATGGATGCCGCGCAGGACGCCGGCATCCTATTATGAGAAAAAGAGAGTATGGGTTTGGTGCCGTATTTTCCTCGACAGGGAAATTTCTTATCCACTTTGGTTGAAAGGCGCGACATCGCGGCCGCGATCGCATTTAAACCCTCGCCAATGTAATTTCACACTTCGTATCGTACAATTCACCACCCGAAATCGAGTGGTTCTCGCGGTAAAAGTGTCGCTCGACTTCAATTTAATATTAAAATGTCGAAAGAATACGATTTAATATAATTATAATTTTAAACGATTTTTTTTATTATACGATATTATATAGTTGAATACATATCACGAACATGTCGTATAACTCTACGATCGTTAACACTTATTTAAAGTCGAGGATAATTGTTACGCTAGGAGAATAAGTACGCATAATGGAATACTTTCTCGCTCTACTGCTGCGAGATTTGGATATAAATCAAAATATGGAGATTACACGAATAAGCGAGACTCGCTCTTGCTGAGAGAGAAATTCGCGTTGTCCACTCTACGCTGGCAAAAATCCCCGTGTACTCGTAAACGAATACGGTGAAGCTCTTTCAGCTTTGGCAGAAGATAACTCCTTGAAAATATCTCACCGTTAAATCGATTACACAGGGACACGACCTTTGTTTCGGACTCTCGAGGCCGGGATATGTATTGAAACCGATCGATTAGCAATTCAACGGCATTGACCTAATTTTTTGGAGAATATTTGAAACCTCGTGTCTCAATTCGCGTCTTCTCCATTCCTCGTGTTGAGAGTTTAATCAGATTCCGGCGAGTTTTCGTCAATCACAAATCGAATATTTCTTCGCGACAGGAAGCTTTTGTTACAGCGCATGCGAATATATTCAGAAACGCGGCGTAATATATTCCACGGGCATTTCTTTATGTTAATCTATCTCCATCCCCATCGCGCTCGCGGGGCAAAAGTTTAAGGAGTTGGCGTAAAAGTAAATGCGGTTAACGCCGGGACATATTTGGTTTGCATACATTTCAACCTGTCGCGATATCGCGAGAAGAGATGTCAAGCGCCGTTAACAAAATTCTTTTGTAATACATCCTTTTTTGGTCAACACAATTGTCAATTATATCAATTTATAATAATAATTATTCAATATTATATAATTAATTATATAATTATATATAATAAATTAATGTATTATATAATATAAATATATATATATTAATTTATCATATAATTTATAATAATAATTATTAATTGTGCGTATATATCCCGTCGAAAAGATATTGTGTCGTATGATATATGGTAAGATGCACTGGCAAATATTTGTCATAATCGAATAATTTAGCCATTAGCACGTCCGAAAGATTAACTGCTAACTCAATCTGCAGGGACGGCGCTGAAGAAATTAATTGCCGGCGGGATGTCGATCTTGATGGTGACCAACATCGGACGTTCTCGCGACGAACGAACGAACGAACGAACGAGCTTTCTCGATCCCGTGAGATCGAGTGATCAGAGCGCGCGTGACGCGCGCGTTAATTAATTTCCGGCCTAATAAAGTCCTTGACAGCCAGCCGCGCAGATTCGTCGCAGACGCGCAATTTTCGGCAGCAATATGCGATTCCATGAAGGATATCGGGATACGAGAGGAAAATACGTGACCGAGCGCGATACGATTCAATCTCGCGATTTTCATCGGAAACGCGCCGTCCCCGTCGCTTATCAATGCCGGTTATCCGATGCCACAGAATAGCGAAACGTCATGTGAGATGAATGATAATGGAAAATCATGATTTGCGTAGCAATTTGGATATCTTAAAGGATACTGCTTAATGTTGAGTAAAATTTTTATCTCCACCAATAGATAAATAATATTTTTTCGTTAAAAAATTGATTTTCTTTTTCAATAGTAAGACCCTCGCGTTTATTATCTCTTTCTCTCTCTCTCTCTCTCTCTCTCTCTCTCTCTCTCTCTCTCTCTCTCTCTCTCTCTCTTTCACACACACAAGCACAAAAAGGGAGCAACTAACTAATTCATTTATTAAATACTGCAGTGTCGCCAATTGAATTGCGCGATAGTTTTAATATTAATTGACTAACGCGCAGTTCATCGATTTATGATTGCAATTTCGCGGAGAATGCGCCTCGTCGGGCTATCAAATATTCCGTATCGTTAATTAATTCTATGTTAATCCAAAATGACCGACTTCGCGATGCGTCGTCGTATCGAGAACACAACACGGATAATATCGGAGATTGAAAATAATTCTCACGAATAAAAATATAAAATTATCGATTCCAGCATCCGATCGCGCAGTTTGCCTAAAATAATGCGAATTTATCATCGATATACTAATCGCTGGTACAATAATGATCAGAATGCAATAAATACTCGAACAATATTATCATTGTGCGGCGAGTCCCA
Source organism: Polyergus mexicanus (assembly GCF_030449975.1). Classification (NCBI taxonomy): domain Eukaryota; kingdom Metazoa; phylum Arthropoda; class Insecta; order Hymenoptera; family Formicidae; genus Polyergus; species Polyergus mexicanus. The sequence goes on along the minus strand of NW_027223326.1, from coordinate 11,204,049 downwards.
TTAAAATTACATAAATTCAATCAGTGGCTTAATTATATATTCGATAGTATTATAATTATTTATTATTCTACTTATTAAATTATGTTGTGTAACGGCAAAGTATTCGAATTAATTTTATTTAATCAGAATGACATTTGGATTGTGGTACTTCTATAGGGTATTTCGAGACTTCCTTTTATAGCATGTTCTTTCTGGCCAACTTGGATTTTTTTAACAAAAATAACGAAGGATGTCATCAGTTTTTATAAGTTTTTAATTTTTCCATCATATATCTTTGTAACTAAATCTCGAAATAAAATTCTATTAAAAAAACTGTTAAACTTCACCCGAAATTAACTGAAGAATGTAATTTTGTTAATTTCTTTTAATCTCGCAATGTTTGCGCAAAAGTCCCTCTTTTTGAATCGCTAACTCGGAAACTATCGATGCCTTGACATTTTCGTTGAGAAAAAATTGTCTCCAAACTGATCGGGGACTCTATTATTAAAAAGACGTTTGATAGTTTCGATTCATCCTGTATATTAAATAGTGATATCATTATCAGTACATTGATCAACGACATTGCAAGAAAATGCTGAATCTACGTGAGAAAAGAAAGATTAAAATCTCAAGATCTCCAGATCAAATACATACATTTAATATATATTAAAATATATGTATCGCGCGAATACTTTTACGAATTTACACGATACGTTTCGTACAAATTATGCAATTCCTTTCGCGTAATTTCGCCACGATAATCATGATTTATACTCTTTGCGCACACTCACCCCAGCACACGCGGAACACCGAAAACAAAGCCGCCATCGCGTTAAAGTCATTAATATCACTTTACCCTTTCATAGTCGCGCGCGCGCAGCTCCGGAATATGACAAATCCCGCTCGAGTCTCGGGATACCTATTCGTGGCCTGGATAACTCGACGTTTCACGTCGATTCTTCCGCCCGGTAATTCGATCTTTTTCGGGGCATCTCGAGGGAAAACGTAAGAAAGAACGGGGCGAAATGTGCTTATGAAAATCGATAGTCGGCGACGGAGCTTCCGTTTTCAGTTGGCTCGTTTTGACCGGCGATTAAATCTTAATTGTCTTCATCGATTCACGAAAAATATAGCGCTTTTTCTGCGAGACAGATTAAGATCGGTGGAACTTTAGCGAGTCACTTTTGCACATTGTGGAAATTGATCTGCGCTCATATTGATTCACCGAACAAGGGAAACGCATGTGACGTGTGTGCGTTTTTCAATATTTCTGAATTTGGAAAATTTTTCGAATTTTTTCTGTCAAGACTTCTTCTCACAAATTCCGAAAACGCCAGAAGAAGCATTCTAATATTTGGCCATATAAAAAAGAAAACAAGTAATGTCGACGCATTCATCGCTAATAAAAAAATATATATATATATATACGATTAGATTCTTATTAATTTGATAAAATTTGATGGAAAAGATATACAAAATCCCTCATGTCACTGGCAATAAATCGATCAGTTTATTTTGTGCAATCGATTGAGAAACCGCGAAACAGATCTGCGCTTTCCCCTTCTCGCCAATAATCTAGTTTATTGAAAGAGCTTTATATATATAATTGTGCCTCAGAAGATTTTAAATCTTATCACGACGGGACAATTGTGAATATTTTGTCTATTTAAAAAGAATTTTGTTTCAAACTTTTTTTTAAATATCAAACGTTTGAAATAAGAAAAAGGATTAATAGGCAAATATAAATGATTGTGAAATAGGAATTTGTGGGAAAATGTGTCTATCATTGCTTTCTCGCATTTCTCTTCTTGGCTTTATTAATTCTTTCTCTCAACTAATATTTCTTTGGACAGTGCAAGATTTATGTACTATATATATTTTTCAACTCTCTGGATCCCCGTGCGTTTTTTTACAATTTAAATTCGCTCCCTGTATTTTCGGGCACGGCTGCTTTATTTGGGGACACATATTGCTCGCTCGAGATTCCGACCGAATTTTTCTTACCACATTGTGGTACGAATGTTCATTCACATACCCTGGATATATTATACATTCGCAAGATTATTCATTTTGCGATAAAATTACAAAATATTTTTCCTCCGTTCAGTAACAAAGAAAATTATTAAATTTATGCCACGTGTATTATGTACACATACACATATCTTCAGACAATTTTAATTTATTCGCGAATAAATCGTCTAAATGATTTAATCATGGCTAATTAAAAGTATTAAGAGAATCGTCTGTCAACTTTTTATATTGTTGAATTAAAGATCTGAAACGCTTCGTATTTATACCTCCTAACGTTTCTTCCTTCCTAACCGGCACCGGGAGTCTTTATCTTAACTCAAGGAGATTTATCAATCGCGACGAGAAAAGTGGGCATTAGTCGGGGCATTAAGGGCGCAAATAAGCGCGCTCTGTTTAGTAAGACCAAGTATCCGGGAGCGAGTAAATTGTCTACATTTTTCAAGAGCTACCTCGCTCTAACGCGTTCGCGTTTTATTATCAAAAACGAAAGCTGATGTATCCGCAAGGCTACGTAATTCGTTCAGTTTGGCTGGATAAAAAAAGAAAAAAAGTTAAATTAAAAGATTCGAATATATTGCTAATTTTTTTACCGAATAAATTATTTAATGGTCAATTTGAGATTTGAAAAGTATATAGACTGACAATGAGAGAGATAAGAGAACACTCACCGATGGTCGTTATCACAGTGAGGGAATACAGAAAGGCGCCAGCGAAACCCCACTTATCCTCCACACCGTCGTATCCATTTTTTACGGCCGACACCACCTTCTTCTGATAATTCTCAAGAATGTCCCTCACCTTTGCTTTCCATAGTTTCTCCGAGAACACATTTTCCTATGTACAATAACAGCGATGATCAGAATATTAATGAAGGAGAAAAATTGCCATCGGCAATATTAATAAACACACACACACACACACAGATGGGAAAGCTATAATAATCTCAAACTTCATATCTCGGAATCTAATATTTCAACGTAGATTATCGTTTCTGTTATTGTATACGTCGAGTCCGGAACTGACGCTCGTAACTTTAACTGACGTTTCAACCAAACAAAGACGTATGAAAATTCGTACGAAAGAAACCGCGGTGGTCGTAAAAAGAGCGCGGTCTAGATATATCCTCTATTTTCACAATCTATTTTCTATTATCTGAATAAAAATTTCTGAATAATCATGATGTAATCATCTAAATGAAATAATCGCTTCATCTTATCTTTATAGAGCTTATGTTTATAGATTATTGAAATATACATAATCCTCTTATAAAAGTTATTTTCCGCCAAAAATTCTTATTTTTAAAAAGTAAAGATTTATATATAAAAAAAAAAAAAAGTATGAGTATTATTTTTATATTCTTTCTCTCAATGTGTTTTTCTTAAAAATATTATTTTCTTAAAATTATGTAAATGAAATTTTGTAATCGCATTTCTTTTCACATAGATGAATTTAAAACAAGACAATCTTCATCCGATCTCAGACACACTTATATATATTTTATCTTATCTTTAATGATTTCGCGATTATCTAAACGGAACATCGTTCTCCTCGGAGATTCTTGGATTATTCGCGATTCTACTACTATGGGCGGCTGTCAGAGAAAGGGGAGAAGGTATATCACTCTATCAGAAAGGATTTCTGATAACGAGACAAAAAATATTCTTGACATATTTAATGCGGTATAAGAATAAAACAATTTTAAAATTAAATCAATAATTCCTTTTCTTCTCTCTCGAATTAAATAAGATTGTCTTACTATCTTGAGACAAGAGTAACATATACAAATCTAAGCTTATATATTCTTGCATCTCTTATTCTAGATTTAAGAATTTTCCATTTAAGATTAAAATATTCCTTTTTCAATAATAAATATGATTGTCGCTATATCGATCCTATTTTATGATAGATTGAAGAGTAATAGCATTAGATCCGGAAATCTTTTCTATGGGTGTACGATTCGAATAGATCATTCACCTTGGAAGTTAACTCCCAGAGAGTGGCGGCCGTCAGGTTTCTACATCTGATGAATTCGTCGGCAATGTCCGGGTTGGTCTTACCCTCGATGTGGCCGAACAAAAAGGCGCCCGCGATGGTGTAGCCAACCACTAGGCAGACGATGCCGACGTTGCTGAAGAGAAAGGCTATCAGTGCCCTGGTCCAGTCGACGATGCGCTCACCCCATGGCTTCCGCCTGCGTTTCCGTCCTCTGCGACCGCGATAACTTGCGCGCTGCCAACTCCGATTGCTGCCCGACGAGCGGGACGGTTTGTCCGTCTCCATCCAGGCGACAACGTCACCTTGACCGGGATCACCGATTTGCGGGCATCGCGCTTCCGGTTCGCCGAGCCCTCGCCCTGTTGTACTCGCTTCGAGTATCCTTTCGCGAAAGGCAGCTTTAGGGACTTCGATCCTTGCCTCCTAACGATTTATCGACAATCGCGGAATGCCTGTCGCAAAGTCTCTCAGGAAACCGCATTGTCGCTTGAAAACCGCAGCTTATTTTACAGGATTACTCCGCTCGCTAATCCACAGCCTGAATAATTCGTGAATATTCTTCGGGATAATCGATCGGCATAAAAATTGGATTATAATTCGCGAGATATAATCGTTTATTATAAAACTCACACTTGTCTCCTCGAATTCAAAAATATCTTATTAAATTATCTATCGCGAATCACAGAGATTTCTCGCAAAAAATGCATTTACGTCTATACGCTTAATGAATAAGAATATGATATATACGCTCGACGATCGACTTTCGTTTAAATCGTATTTTTCAAGTCGATAGCTTAGGAAAAGAGACACATTTTGCTCGCAACGATCGATTAACCGATGGCGTTATTACCCAGCCAACGGGCAGCTCATATATAACGGATCTTTCGTATATAAGAAGATCGCGAGTTCTTACTGCGCCGATCTGGTCTAATGGAGAATTACAACGGGTGAATTTAATGGAAAACGTCACATTTTCTTCGGGGCGGGGGAGGGGGGGATAGTTGTCTCTTCCCAGGAATATCTGGTATCGATTTCGTCCGTGGGGAATCGAATACACGACGACGACGACGAGCCACTTGGCCGTTTAACAAATTTTATTGCGAGACTGTTTACGATCCCACGAAAAATGATGGACGATCTCCCTTGGAAATCGTTGGGGACGCGAATCTTTTTAATTAAATTCCCCTCGCTTTTTTCCATCCAAACTCTTCTCGCACACCGGGATACAATAGCAAGATTCATTCGAGCGCGTATCTCTTATAAATTAATAATAAACGCGAGGTATCGATCTCTTTACGACTTGAACTTAGGATGGATTAAAATCTTTTGTATGTCCAAATCGCACGATCGATAATAGTAATAACGAAACGACCGGTTCGTTTATCGTAAATTAATACGAGGGTCCATATCTCCAAAGATCTTTTACCGTTATACCGATTGCTGAACCGAAAAGAAGTTATTGCCTCTAAAAGTCATCCATAAGTATCTTCAGTGGAGAGCCACGATAAAAATTAGAAAAATCGAGGTATCGAGCAGAATCGATGAAGATTATCGGCATAGATGATGAATCGGCGCTGTTCGCTTCGCGCACCGTAATCATCGAAATTTTCATTGACACTCGGGATTTCTACATTTATGCTTCGCGTTTCACGCAAGCTATACTTAGATTAGGTATACATTTACGCGGCTGGGGTGCACCAGACAGACCGATTACGAGAGACCCACCGCCACGTGTCGAGGAACCGCTATAAGTTTAAAACATCGTTCGTTTCTTCTCTTGTAGATCATTTTTCCGAAAGCATCCATCCGTCGATCGTATACTCCACCGCGATTACGAAATTCTCGAGGATCTCCTCTTTTGCTTCTTTGCGCGCGTTGATCGTTTCTGAGTAACGATCCCATTACATCATTTACACATACGCGTCGTGATTAAAGTTCCCCGAATAAATTTCCGCAAAATGATCCGGGATGAGACTCGGTTTTGGACTCCGGGCCTGACCGCCAAGCGTGCGGAAAACGACCCGTCTCGACGAGGCTCCCCTCGTAAACTGATTCCGCGACACCCCGCATAGTCGCGACGCGCACCGTCTTAAAATAACGCATCGCCGAAAATAACCGGGTTCAAGTCGCTTGGTCGAATCTCTCCGATACAATTCGGACACCCGGTAGACGAACTCGCCACCGTAGTCGATTCTCCGTTCGTGGGAAATCGCGATATCAAAATTCGAGATGATAAAAGGCGATTCTAACAAACTCAAGACTAACTTTCTCTTCTATACTCGATATTTTTTTTAATAAAACCATTTGAATAAAAACCGATATTCAAGAGATAAGCGAAAGGAGAATTGCTATAAATCGATAATTTTTTTCATCGGTGCCTGACTTATATATTCTGCGCAAAAATATTTAACTTCCTGCGGAGAGAATAATTTTCGACGTCGGGCGAAAGACAAAGAGAGTCAAATCGAGCGACGTGTTAAAATTTATGAAATGCAGATTACTCACGCGCGCAGGAACGGTTCGTTCGTAATGTACGCGAGCGGAAGTTCTTAGCGACTATTATTTCTCCTTCGAGTGAGCTTTATCGCGCGATTATCGAGTCGTTGAAGCCCACCGCCGTTGCCGCCGTCGAGACGATTAACGTCCTCGCGATTTAAACGACGAAACGCGACTGCGAAGCGGCGGGAACGTATGTGGGTGTCTATGTGGGTGTGTACGTTTGTGTGTAGATGTATACGTGGATTGCAAAGGGGATGAAAGAGATTTGCATAGCGAGTGTGAATTTTGCATGTGGCAAGTGCGTCCTGGAAAATATTGTAAGGACAATCTTTTCCGCGCGCGGAAAGTAGTAAGCCGCGCAAAAATGTCGCCCGCTCTGCTGCCAGGAGATAATCGCGTACTCTCGACGCGTGTGCTCGAAGAAAATTTAAGGGACTGCCGGAAAATGTCTCTTGGAAACGCGAGCGTTTCGGATTTTTAGTTCTACACGCGCGTGTGACCGTCCTTTGAGAAGTAAATAAATGTCGCGCTCTGGTATATTCTTGTGTCACGCTCTTACTTTTTCCGAATAAAATTTAAATAAATGTTTAAGTAAGCTTAAATTCTCGCAAGCTTTTGTTAAATGAATAAACGTTTTCATAATTTTTTTTTTTTTTAATTTAGAACTGATGGAGATAAATGTGATAAGTTGATTAGAGAATATGATAAGATGGTTTCGCGTAAACATTTATATAAATATATATATCTAGAATAAATGTATGTGTGTATGTTTATATTATAATAAATTATATAATAAATATATGTATAATTAATATTATAATATAATATATTAAAAAATATACATAAAATACTTACAATCATATTTGTATAATAGTATAATAATTGTAAGGTTTTTGCAAAGAAGAGTAACAAAACTTAAAAGGAAAATATTCAAAATGCAAATATTCGATCAGATATTAAAGCTACTACTGTAATATATATGCAAATTTAATTGCATTCCGCGATTGTTCGTCTATTCATTTTGTAGAAACTAATTCCCAGATTTGTATATATATATATATATGCAACGGTGTTTTCCTCGTGACGCTCACAAGACGCTGTTTCTCCCCTGCTATTGTTCCATTAGCACAATTAACAGTATATCTATATTTTAATAACGTAAAAACTGAAAAGGCCAGAAATTGTTTATAATTCTAAGTAATTAAAATTCTCTTACATTATTCACAGTTTGCACACCTGTAAAAAAGAAAAGATTATTGAGATCTTTCAAAAAATTGGATTTGATGCACCGAATTTCCAATGATAAAGTTAACATTTATCGTTTTTCAATAATTTTGCAACGATCGTTTAATAAATATTCTCCGTACTTTAATTTCAATAATCGTTAATTTTTCGTTCGTTCATCTTACTGATTTTAATTGATAACGCGGCAAGATTTAAATCAACGTATTCATAATTCAATTTTACTTGCTTGTAGCGATCTTTTTCTTGAAACAGTTTGTGCAAAAAGAAGAAAAATTGATTATTCAATCTGGAGTTTGATCCACACTTATGTTACTCGTGTGGAACTGATTTGTATGTCGACTTTGGATGCGAATCGAGAAAGATCCTTCGGATCTCGTGACGGATCTATGATTGGGATGATGAATGACGCCGCATGTCCCCGATCTCGTCGTATTGGTAAGCTTGGAAAATCGCAAGAGAGAAAGAGAGTCACAGCTTGGGCTCGTTTTCATAGACCTCATCCTCGTACTCTGCATCGTATTCGTCGTAGTCTTCGGCCTCCGCCTCATCGTCGGTCTCTTTGATGATACCCAGTCTCTTTGCGACGCTCTTCACGTTGTTGATGACCTCCTCCTGCACCAGATTAAAGCTCATCGCCAGCAAGGCAATTCCAAATAGTAGGTAGAGGGAACAAAGGGCGATGCCCTGCTGCGCGTCCAGCTTGTACGCCGGCACAAAGTCGCCGAAACCTTAAAAGAGAAGAGATAGGAAATATTACATACGCGTCTCTTACGGGGTCTCCGTAATTAACACAAGATCATATAGATAGAAAGAGAAAAAGAGAGAGAGAGGTAGAAATATTATAGATATAACTTTTTTACACAAGAAGCATTATATTATTTTTGAAGCGCTTTATAAAGAGCGATTTATTCAATCATTTTAGACAGCACTGATATTTTACGAATAATGATTATATAAAGATAATTATTTTATTGATACTTTAATAGAATCATACAAACTCTTTCAGCTACTAGGAATAAATTAAAAATTAAAGAGCAAGAGAAACATTAGAATTTAAAGAGAAAGAAAGATACGGGAAGAGAACGAACCGATGGTAGTCAACGTAATGAAGCAGAAGTAAGCCGAATCGAGAAGCGACCAGTCTTCCCGCTTGCTGAAGAGATAAGCGCCGCCGATTATGTAGCTGACAACTAGGAAGACGCATAGCCAAATGGGCACGGGCTTGGTTGGTTGTCTCTCCTGATCATCCGCGACATAGTACTCGTAGTCAAAATCGATATCATCAACGTAAACCTGTCGATGCACGGCGAATCCCATCGGCGACATAATCCTCGGTGACGGTGGTCCCCGCTTAAAAGAGCGCGCTGGGAATGATCGTTTATTATGATCAGCAAAGTGCGCATTATTATCGATCGATTTGCCATCTGATCTAATTGCAATCTAGGAGCTTCGAATGATTTGGAAATATTAGAGAGATATTCTCGATAGCTATAAAATCATCAACGATATTACGAGTTTGAATTTATATCGCGATTCAGCCGACCGAGGCTTTCATCAGCGGAGTCACTCACCAACGGAATAATTGCTTCTGCTGCGTCTACTACTCTTGCCGGATTGCGATCTTCTCATATGTTCCATTTCCAAATAGACCGAAGGCGGTCGTAGCCCCGATGTCAAACTCGTTCTGTGATTCGTCGTAGCGCCTTCAACGGAGAGGCATCTCCTCGGCAAGGATCTGGGATTGAAGGAAGTTTGCTTTTCGGCGCTATCCGGCTCCTCGGTCGTTCCGTTGCTTCGCGGCCTCTCCGAATTCTCGACTGTAATAACGTCGGTTTTGTTTAATTTCTTTGAGCGCTTTAAGAAGCGTTTGTCTACACAACAGCAGCGGACGTATTATCTGGATCTTGAACTAATAATAAATGTTTATACCTAGATAATTATCTAAACAAAAATATGCAAAAGGTATGCAAAAATAGAATCATTCGTATAAATCGAATAGCAAAATTCGCTGATACTTGCCTTTAGTTTGAGACTGCCATCTCAGCATCTCGTCCTCCAGATCGTCCAACGCATATTTGTTGCACAAAACCGGCGAGCGATCAGCCTCGTTCGGACTCATTAGCAATTTTCTGTCCAACGATTGCGTCGTTATCCTGGAACTGGCTGTACGCGATAATAAAAGTATAACAAACAAATCGACCGACAGTTTAATTAATCGATCAGTCGATAACAAGCGCAATACAGCGCGATCGATGCGCGCTTGAATTAATTAATTAATATCAAGCGAATATTTTACGGAAGCAAAGGAGGGAGGGAGCCGACGCGACGATGTGGCAGCGTTTTTGTCTTTCGCGCGTGACAATCCAGTGTGTATCGTTTATTAATTTTTTAACAGATAAATGGTAATCTGCATTTTTAACATATATTATAAATACATATATACAATATTTATAATTATAATTATATATTAATAATAATTTATATATTAATTATTCGTACAATCTATTATTAGCTTTATACGTATTTTCGACATCCGACAACAATTATCTGATCGCGAAGTGGGTTCAGAGATGACAACTGTTTGCGCGGATAAATAACAAAAATAAAATGAAACCTTTCGATACTAGTGTGCATAACTTTTCATATGTTAATTTTTTTGATTAATCTAGAGCCAACGTTATTAATTGACAATAGAAAATAAATATATTCGTTAAAAAGAGTACCTCTTACACTTTTTGGATTGGCCATCCGAACATCCAAATAACGTGGCATAGTCGCGGCCTTAGTTTCCATCGGATGATTCGTGGAAGGTGCGTAAGCGCTTGACACTTTCGACTCGGTTCCTTCGAATCGTCGTTGCATATATCTATAGTTTGTTTCACATACTCTGATCATTTATTATTTAATATTTTATATAATATTGATAAGTTTATCTATAAGTCTATTATTTAATTGATAAGCCTATTATCTCTAAACGATTATTTTTTTTATATTAAATAAAAAATAATCAGATAGCATTGTATGCCATAATATGATTAGGGAAATTATTAACGATAAAATAGAATCATTAATCAATTAAAAATAAGTTTTTTCACAAATCTTTACACGCGCTTTTCTTTCCCTCAATTTTCAAAAAGCAATTATTTCTTTAAATAATTCTATTATCAATTAAAACTTCATCACAATTCATCGAAATTAATATTATACGCAAATATAAATTAATTTTTTTATTATATAAAGAAAAAGAAAGAGAAGATGGAAATATAAAAATTAAAATTTCAAGAGATATTTCTTTTATCCATAATAAATTATATTTCTGGTTACATAAAAATCACGTAATTTAATGGAACAATTAATTATGGAAATACTGTTCGCTTGTCATATATTCAGTTCAGTTCTCCTTAGACGATAAAGGTTCTCGATTGATTTCTTGACTAATCAAGAGATTGAATTACAAATCCGAGAATAATCTTACCTGCAATCGGTGTCAGAGTACGAGGACTTCGTCATACTCTCGGAAAGCCCCAAGGCCGAATCAGCTGATCGTTGACTCACTCTAATGGATCGGCGAAACGGGCCTTTGCTCGATCCATATCGCCTTGTAAAATAAATATAACATCCGTATACAATCGCGCAATAGATCTTCAAATTTTCTAAGACTCATTCAATTCACTTTCTTGATTAAATAATCCAAAAATGCGTGTGTTTAAGGAATGGAGACGTTTCCATATGACAATTATAATACATTATCGACATAGCAATCTTATCTGACATATCAATATAACATTTTTATATAATACTTTTATACATATATTCTTTTCCATGTAATCTTTTAATATTTTTCACTGTAATATAGATCTCATTTATATCATATTACCCTGGTTGACGAACGGAGTACGATCTGACAAAGGTGTTACGCCCTCGTCGTTTTTTCGGCGGTTTTGTGCACACGTAGCAACACACTTTCCAATATAAAAATCTAAAAAAATATGTACAAATGTAAAAGATAAAAGAAAATTATTTTTCAGCAGGGATAAAAAACTACTAAACGCGTTCCATGCGTATGTGATATAATAGACGAAACGCAATTTTTGCAAGTTTCCCATTTTTCAGATACACGACCCGTATTAGATGTGATTAAATATTGTCTGTTATTACCTAAAACTGGACGCCATCACGTCTCCGATATTCGACAGGCAGAGCAACATGAGTGGAATGCCGAGAATGGCGTAGAAAATAGTCACCACTTTTCCATTTTTCGTTTTTGGCGCAATGTGACCGTATCCTGTAATAGAGAACGAGAAAATGGAGAGAAATTTCTCGTTTTCGTCAAAAAAAAAAAAAAAAAATAGAAAATTATTGTACCGTGCAACGAAAGATTCGCACGATAAAGGCAAGTAAAATGCAATTTCGTCGAAAATGGTCGATATCGCCCAACAATCGCTTCGCAGTTGAATTAAATTATCAAAATTCTATAAATCGCTCTAAAATCTCGAATTGGAAGAAATCGTGGAAGTCTCGTTCAGATCTTTAGCCTTGCCACGGCCTTGAATCTCTAAGACCTCGTGCAGCCACGTAATTTCGTCTACGAGTCTGGGTCAAGGTCGCCAGGATTCCTTATTCCATAATACGCGGGACCATCCCGCCGTTATATAAGATTTCCGTTATTTAGCGACGTTATTCTCGGTCCTTTGTCATTATCCTTCTCTTTTTTGTAGCTCCGAAAAATTATCAGAAGCAATCCACTTCTTCCATGATTAATACAAGAACAATAAATTTTTAAAGAAAATCACATGATCTTTCCAATATAATAATATAAAAATATAAAATATTTCGGATGATATTAAATAAAGGGAAAAGAGAGGATTTTTTTTGTGAAAAAAATATAAAAAATAATAAACTGTTAGTATTAAACCATTGGGGAAAGTAATGTAGAATAATATTGCACATTTTTTCTATATTTAAGACATTAAGACTTTTTATATGTAAAATAATAGAATATATTGAAGAAATAATTTATAATATATTAATAAATTATTTTCAAGGTAGAGGAATCGTGTTGTTATCCGCTTTTTTTCTTGTATCTCGAATTATTCGAACGGTTTGTCTAGCGTAAGTTTCGAAGCTGTTATTCGCGGTCAGTCAAATTTTTTTTTTTTTTAATTTAAGAAGGAAACTTTGCTATATCTACGTATATGTATAGCCTCCTCATTACAGGATATTCTAAGAACGTGCCATTTCGAGAATGCAACGGGATAAATTCAATTTGATCCTTTTTTATGTCACGAATGTTCCCCCGTTGGAGGAGGTTGAGTGTCGCGAGAAACCTAGTCAAAGCGCGCCCGTAACAAGTCCCTTTCCGTTCCATCGAAAGGGCGGATTTTTCCGCGTATTCGAGAGGTGGATTCGGGAAACGTGAGAGCGACGATCCAATTTCATAAATTCGCCCCGAAAAGAAGCCATTTATTACGGCGAAACGACGGCAATTTGGAACGTCCTTTAGCGAGATCGATCGTGACTTTTCGCGATAAAGGATTTCGCGAGAAAGCAGCAGCGCGCGTGTTTCTTTCTACGAATACGCGATTACGATAAGCATTTTAGATATCGTTACTCGGGGATTTTCTCTCGCGCCAGTGTAAGCGACGCCGATGTTTATGATAGACGTTTCCTCTCCCCTCTCCCAAAACTGCCAGAAGAAGAAGGATCTCCCCCCCACGTACGATATCAATTTCCGGCGCGGCGCAGCATCAATGCATTATGCAACCGTATGTAGTTCAGGACGGTGAAACGGAAGCAAGGGAGAAGGGGGAACGTGCGAAGCAAAAACCCCGTTTCCTCATAGCGAATACATACATGAATTTTCCGAGGATCCCGAGATGTCGAAAAGGCATAGCGCGATCCATTCGCGTTGCAAGATCTCGCCTTTATTTTTCATTCTCTCTCTCTCTCTCTCTCTCTCTCTCTTTTTTCTTTCTCTCTCTTTCTATCCACTGAATGGTGTAACGCTTTTATTCTGACGAGGAACAGAAGTTGAGAGGGGAAGAAAAAGAGAGAAACGAGGGAGAGATGAGAAGTAGGTCGCGCAGTCGATGGCAGGAAATTATTTGAAAAGGGAGAAAATATAGGGGGAGAGAGAAAAAGGGAGAGTCGCAATCGCGAGCGCCTGTCGAAGAAATGAATTTTCGTCGAAGGATAAGCGCGTACGATCGCGGCTATAGCCGAGTCGACTGCGAGAAATTTCGATCTTGATTTCTTTCTTCGACGAGCCATATCTAAAATTGCTGGAGCTAATTTTTTACCCAATTACAAGCCGGAAGTGACCTTGCGATTGGGAAAAAAATCGATTGAGACGCATCAAAACATTTATAACATTAATTACCTGTTTCAACGTTAGTCATGTCGCCGTTTTATAGTTAGGTACGTTTTAGTATCGAATTATTTAAAGATATTAAAGGATTGATGACGGATAAAATTTTAATTCGTGAAAACTGAGAAAGACGATGATTATTTCTATGCGAAATTGTTAGTTCGGAAAATCTGAAAACACGAATAAACTAAATAGAAATTATGCTTCGAAAATAAATTATTACAATAAAACTTTATCCTGTTATTAATTTTATATAGAGTTTGCCGTAACGAGATTTTCATTACAGGCTTCATCATCGAGATATTTAATATCGAAGTGAGATTAAAAATTTCCTTCGTTAAGATGAATACTATACTGACGTGAAGGAACTATTAAAATTTTAACTAACATAAGACTTTGACGCAGTCTTTAATTTTTTTTTTTAAATTACTAAATCATTATTATAATTATTATAGATATTATAATAATAAAAAATTATTTTTATTATCTTTTTTCGATAAAAGTAACGCAATAAAGATATATCCATCGTATAGTTATTTATTAAATTTTCAATAAAATAATATGAAAGATAAAATCACAGAACATTGGAAGATAAAATATGATCGATGCACGAATAGATAGTCACAAGATATATATATTTGTAAAAATATATAATGTGTGTGTGTGTGTGTGTGTGTGTATGTGACAATTATAATTAAGTCTGCTCGCTTAGATTATCGTCATTTTTAATAGCAAGGATATTATATATAGAACAATAGCGGAAACAAAAATCGCGACGTCACGAACGTCACAAAGTGTCCGTCGCCCTCTTCTTTTATCGTATTTACTGCGGCGGGAAATTGCTCGTGAAAAAGGTCACGTGCCAGGAAATTAGTTGAAAAGTTCGACGATGGCAAGTTTCTTCTTTCGCCGAAATGAATTCTCGAGGACCTCCGCGACAAGTTTCAAAGTGGCGAAAGATCCGATTTCATCAACTCGCGCCGAAAAGATTATACGATGTTTGATTCGATTTTCTTCGCGTTCACTTTAAGACAACGTCGATGAAAGATAAGAAAAGCGAATGTTGGTTGAAAAATCGCTCTTGGCAGTCTCACTTTTCTTTTTTCTTTTTTCTTTATTCTATATATTTTTTATTACCGATATATTTTTCTCTTCTTTTTTAAATGTCCTTGTATTTCTTCGTTCTTAACATTAAGTTTAATCTGTCTACAAAGCAAGTTCGTCGCAATTTTTGCAATTTAAATGTCTAAGAGTATCGTAATTGGATATCTACATATGTCGTAATAACGTGTATTGCAACAAGTAATGATCGTCTTTCGACCGAGAAATTTAACATTTATTCCGGCGCGATCGGAAAGAGAGGCTATTTAATCAAATTGAAAATTTTTCGTCAAATTGCCAAAAGTATCATTTCGCGATAGTACGCATTCAATTTTAACTCACAAAATACCTGCGACAGTTCATTGCTTTAGCGCAAGCATTCGAAGCATTGCGAGAATGCCGTTGCTATTTTATTCGTCAAAGGAACTAGAAAAAAATTCCGTTGCGTGCGCTTAAACCCTCCGTTTGATCTTCCGTTTAATCTCGTAATGAAAAGATGTCACGAAGAAATAAATTTCAAAGCAAAAACGAAATACAAAAAGCGCTTTCGTGTCCTGACAAGAGTTTGTTCCTTCATTAAAAATACAGACGGATGCGCATCTGCATCACTTTGCTAAACCGACAGAGAGTCATGATATTTTCAGGGGAGTTTATCACAGAGAAATTTCTTCGCATCCCTTCTTCATTTATCATTCATCATTCGTCGATGCATGATCTATTTTAAATCAAACGGCGATTAAAATAGAGTCCACCGAGAATATCGTCCTATTAGATACGTTTTCTTTACAAGAGAATATAACGTTTCGCGATTCTAAGGCAACGGATCGCGATATCTTCCGGACGCATACGCGATCCCCGCACGTGCGTATGACATATGACACGGATTCGCCGTTAAGAAGATTGGCAGGCAAATGTAGCTTAATGAAGAGGATGTATTTTTCAAGAATGAAGGCTGAAAATCCCCAACGGAAGGTAATTTCGATGTCGAGCGCGGGAATTAACGTTACGCCATACGTCTTGATTTTGCTTTAAGAGAAGGAGGTCGAAGAGTGTGCGGCGGCTTCTTTCCCTACCTCGTCGAAGAACCGGGTTTTCCCAGGTCGAAGGACAGGCGCGCTCGAAGGAGCGGAACCGGCCTCAAAATATCCGACCGCATCCACCCACACACGCGCCTATTACGCATATACTGCATAATAACGTTACGTGTTTGTAAATCGCAATGTAATCTCTTTGAACGCAATGTAAAGGAGGTAAACACTATCCAATATTTATTTCGTAATTATAACAGCAACAGATTCTCCTGTTGCCTCTCTCACGTGGATTCTGGAAATGATTCTGAGAATTAACGCGCACTCTCGCTTCTAAATTTCTAGCTTTTTCGTCTTTGACGAGTTTCGATAACTTGATGAAATTTTATTTGTTTATTCTATATATTTGAAATTGTTAAATATTTTTAATATTGTACACTTTGTTTAATTTCATACTTAAAATTTTATAAAGAATACATTTAAATATACGTATTGATAATTTTAATTAGCGAGTTAGTGCAACGCCGGATTTTTCGGATTCACGTGAAAACAAAGATGGAACATCGTCGTAGATCGATCGCAGATGATTATCGTTTGAAAAGACCTCGAAGTGTAGAGGTACGTTCACCTTGCTACGGCCATGCATATATAAAGGCGCGACTCACTTTCACTCTCGTTTAGTCCGCTACGAATCTTATGCGTACGGAAGGTACGCGTCTTACTTTTCGGGTAACACGCGAGCATCGTACGTTATTATATTCATTTCCCATAATAAGGATGCAAATTCTTCTTCTGATTCTCCTCGTCTCCATCGCGACGGTGATCGCCGAGAAAGACGAATCCTGGACCTGGCGCGATGATAAACACAAGACGAGCCGAGCCGCCGAGGCCAGGTGCGCTATTGATTTTACGATTTATCCGAAATTAATGTAATCGCGCGTGTCCACGTACAATATTTTTACATTCTTCATTTAATTTGTTTTGTTGTAATTATATTTATATTTATGATTATTTTCGTATTACATTCAAGAGGAGAAAATGATGGGCGATTATTGTTACTTGGCGATATACATATATATTTGCTACTTACGTGAATAACTTTCAGGTATCAAGTGTACGAGCCTTCTGAAAATCTGGAAGGTTTCAATAACAATGGCGTCAATTTAGGCTTTAGACCACAAAATCCGGGGCCTTACGGTCCCAATGGCGGACCGCTCATACCGGCATACCAAGATAATAACGGCGTTCTCGTGGGCCCCGGTGGACCAACCGGAATAATTGGCAGGTATTTGCTACCGTGATTTCTCTGCAGCTCTTCGAGCATTTTAGCTATTCGAATATTTTTCATGTTTGTTTTGCGCAATCATTAATTAGCTCGATTAATCGGCTTTTCGAAAATACCGAGATCGTTGAAAAATCCACGAGTCGCGAGAGATTCCATGTTAAATTGCGCTTTTCCAAACAGATTCAATAATCTCGGAAAAGTGGAATTTTCCGCCCCGATGTATACCGTCCCTCCTCTCCCCTCTCTCCTCCGGCTTCCTCTATATTAAATTTCCAATGATCCGATTAAAATATATAGGTGTCTCGCTTCTTTTCCACGGACGACGAAGAGAATCGCGCTTAATTTATAGATATCCCGCGAATTTAATTGCGTGCGAGGCGCAGTCCGGCCGTAACGATATTTCACGAGAGACGGCTCATTTCCAAAAGGGAAAACGGCGTTGGATTTTTCATCAACTGCATTGTGGATAATTTCACGCGCTTCATCTATCACGAAAGCTGTGAATAATCTTTCCTCAATCGTTAAATTTCATTTGTGTCGATTAAAAAAAAATCGGTCCCGCATCCAAAAATGTCCCGCATCGAATATTAATGCCATTAATTTGCCCATGTGAGAGAATACCAGGGGACATTTATAATATCGTTGATATTTCAGACCGCCGCGTTATAATTCCCACAGACCCGATGGTATCCTAGATTCGGTGCCGCCCTGGATAAGAGATGATCCCCGTTATCGCGAGTTCGATACCTGCAAGTGCAGATACAGCTTCAATTGCCCGTCGCCCGGCTTGAAATTCGTAAGTTCGATCCAACAGACCCGGGTAAAGAGAGAAAGTGTAGAACTTGACAAAATCTTGCCCGCTATCTTTGTTTCAGGGCCACTGCTCGAGGGAGAAAAAGTACTGTTGCTTCAATAGCAAAAGATTCCCAGGACTGTTGGGAGGACAAAATTATCCATACTATCCCGTAAAGGAAGATCTAAATCAATTTTAATATTTACGTTTCTCCGATACATTTAGCATATATGCGAGATGGGACATTTTATGACCTAAAATTAATAACACTTTTATATATATTGATACTTTTATCGATTGATAAAAAGAATCAAATTTTGTAAAAAAAAAATATATATATAATTCTTTTAAAAAAAAATAGAGATAATGTAAAATTATTAAAAAAATGTATATCAGAGAAATCTATATTATATGTATTATATTTTCTTTTCTGAAACTGAAACTTTGATTAAATATTTTTTAACGCGTATATATATACACACACACACACACATATATACATACATATATAAATGCAACAAAGAAAATTTAGGTCGTAAAATTAAATGACCCACCTTATATATATATATATATTTCAACTTCATTTCTCTTTTAATCGATATTCTTAAATAAATTAAAAAAGAAAGAAGTCGAGCGCACAAAAACTATTTGTTCGTACAATTTATTATCGCTTTATGGAGGATTGGACTCTATTTGCGTGTAATTGCGGGAATTCTCCTGCGATAGGAAATCCTCCTTCTCTTTCTCTTCTCATAATTGTCCGCTAAGTAATAATTAATTCCCAGGGTGCGCCGCACAAGTACGGACCGAACGGTTTCGCACCGACGAATTATTACGGCAATCGCAGACCGTACGGCGGTGGTTACCAGCATCCGTCTTCCGGTGACTATTATCCGGGACCCTACGGCGGCGCTTATGGTCATCGTAATGAGTTCGAGCCGTACGACGGGGAACCTGACGATTATGCGATCTACGGACGGTCGTTGGGCAAGAATCAGACGCAGGAAGCAAGCGAGAAGCCAAAGACGGACGAGGAAATCAAGAAGCGGTGATCGCATAAATAATATTCTCGATCGTTTCATCGATCGCGTTCTTCACTCCCGATGGCGATGCCAAAGATGCGACAGATATATACGTTTTCCTCCCTTTACGTCGAACAATCGTATAATTAAATAAAGATGCAAATCGAGTCTTTCGCGTCGATAATTAATTTGAATATAATTGTCTTCGCATAATTTATTGTTAATTGCAAACACGCGCGTCGCTTTCGAATTAATAAAATGCGCATTGTTATTTCTTTGGAAATATTTTAGAATAAATGACTCTCTTTTTAATCGACGATAGTAATATCAGGGTGAATAACACAAGGGGTTTTTCGATTTTTAAAAAAATATATTACTTTAATATTTGTGTGTTCGCTAATATTTTTTTATATCCTATCGTGATTGACTGATTTTAGATATTGACTCACCGATTGTCGTGATTACGATGATGGAATAGAACAGAGCTCCGGCGAATGTCCACTGTATATTACCCTCTTCCTCGCTGCCGTCCCATCCTTCCATCTTCATTTTCATCTGGAGGCTTTCCTCGAAGTTCTACGGACAAACGCGCTTTATTCGCGAGGAGAAAAAACCTCTGATAAATCGCATTCGATATACAAGAAATAATATTTTGCGCGCGGAAGCTAAAAATAGATATCTAAATCATTATACGAGGGATAAGAGGGAGGGAAACGTTACTTTGAGCTCCTCCAACGCCTTCCTCGTCCAATTGTCCTGAATCAACACGTCGAAATTCTTCGTGATTTTCCATAGCTTTTCCGAAACGTTTTCACGTATGCTCTTGATGCTCTTCTTCACCTGCAAAGAGCAAACGCTTCGTGAAGAACGGGGGGGTGGAGGGGGTGCATTTTACCCTTGGCGTTGCGACGCTCGGCGCACGATGACGCCAGTCAATAATTCATCGATACGAGTGCGGAATATTCGATGCGAGGAAGACTATTTGTCTCTAGTACTCTTTTTACTCCCCCGTTGTCGAATTAATTTCTGTCCCGGCAAACTTACTCTCGATCTGCGTCGGAATTACGTGACGTGAAATTCATTTATCATATTCCAATTCAGTCCACTGAATTACTCTCTCTCTCTCTCTAATCCAGACAATGGTAAAAATTAATATAATGGAAATTAACATGTGAGAAAATAAGAAATTTCTGCAAAAATATAACGTGTAAACCGTCAATAAAGTAATTAATTTTAAAATGTGTAGATAAATTTATCCCCCGTTCTGAAATATATTACGGATTTAAAAGTAAATTTATAATAAATAAGAATATCTATATTTCACAACAGAGATATTTTTTAAAAAATATCATTATATGTATATTCATCAGATTTAAAAAAAAAAAAATTATGATTTAAAAATAAATTTTTATAATTAAAAAAAAAAAAAAAAATATTTTACTTGTTATTAGAAATTACTCGGGAATTTTTTTTCGCAACAGAAGAACATCTTTAAGAAATTATCACAGATATACTCAATGCTGAGATATATATAGCTCTAATCATTTTGATTTACGAGAAAAATCCGAATTTAATAAATGACTAGTCAATGTGTCAATTTCTATTGCGTATCTCTCTCGAGAGATTAGATCGAATATATACTGAAAGGAAATATCTCACAAATTCGCTAATGACGTCTCGTAATTTACCTCCTTTTCGTGATTCGCTTCCAGTGCCTCGAAAGCGTACGCGCCGATCATACAATAAGCAACTACCAAGGAGATGAGCGTCACGTGAGAGAAGACGCATCTGCTGAATTTCCACAACAAGCGCAGAAATCTGATGCACCGCGACGGTCTTTCCATCTCCGTCATCGGGTCAAACACTTCCGTTCGCGCATGCGGCATTTTCTACTCTCTCCCTTTAGAATATCGCGGGTATTCTCTCATTAGATTCCCCATTTACATAGCGAGCGCCTTCGTTGGTTGTAGCTTCGATTGCTCGATAATTAGATTTCTTTTGATCCCGCACGAAGGATATATTAGGTTTGTCAGATCCACCGTATATATTCTGATTAAAGACTTTTTTCAAATAATATAATTTTTTTTTTATTTTTTTATTTTTTTTTATAACGAAGAGAATCGGAAATTTTTGAAAAAATTTATATCATCAACGAATTTGGAATAGACTGATCTAAAATTTATATGAAAACAATCGTGGGAAAAATATTTATAAATCTGAGGAAATAAAAATTTCTATAGATTTGTTGGAATTCCCTGGCTCTCTCTCTTCTTTTTTCCCTCTTTCCTTCTCTGGTAAACAGAATTCTATTTCTATAAAATATTGAGAAGTATGTTAAATAATTTTTCCAGCACTCGCTGAAATTCCTAGATCGCGAATATAATATCAAACAGCCATATCGTAAATAAATAACCGCGCACGTGTTACAACTGCGATATCGGTTGATACGTTACAAACAATTAAATGAAAAAATATTACTTTCGTCACGTACCTATATTTTTTCTAGTTAATATGCAATATCGAAGCTTCTGTGAGACAGATTTTTTTTTAGCTAACATATTTTATGTATCGAGGGGAATAGAAATTGAATTTGTTCGAAAAAAATTGACATTTTTTCATGTCCCGCTTTTACATAATCGCCATTACAGCGATTTTACACAAGTACAATATCGCGTTCAGTGAAATTTTGAGACACAAAATATACAAGTTATTAGAAAATATTGAGTTTTTGCATTGTATATCGAGAGGATTAAAATTTTCACGGAAAATGTTTTATTAAAAATCGACAATGAAGGAAGAGTATATCAAAAAATTATATTATGAGATGACTCATATTAATCATATTGTTACGAAAAGCATCGACGGATCTGTATATCGTTAATAAAAAAATTATATTTGGTATTATCGTTGCAATTTTCTAAACAAAGCGTTTTACACAGATAAATCGTTTTTTGTTGACAAGACGCGATCTTTTGTCGCCGGAAATCACGAGTGACGCTGATCGAGCAATCTGTTTTCGTATTCATTCGAGTCGCTCGTCTCCGTTCTCGTAAACGAATTCGATTTCATGCGATGCGCTTTCTTCGATGTCTGTCCCATTTCCTTTGGTCTCATCGACGGGCGTGAAACGATCGATATTGAATTCCTCTTTGTGTCGCACCGTATATATCGAATGATGTGCGTTATCATTGTTATCGTTAATCCTTGCTCGCTTTATTGGCAAATTCATTACGCACAAATCACGATCGCGATTAATCGTTCAATCGAAGATACGAGACGAATGAAATTCATTCATTCATGAGAGATTTTTTTCTACAATATTACATGATATTTATAACAGCGTGTTTATGTAAAAGGAAATATTTACAATATATCATATCGAGAAAAAGGATTTGTTTTCCTTTAAAAATATGTGAAAATTTTTGGCTTATCACACATGTGATTGGCGAATGAGAATTTTTCAAAAGTAATCGAACATCTCGTATTGAAAAGCTTGCTTCTTTAAATTAATTTATTTTATACCAATATAAATTTTATATTCAATTTTCTATTATTAAAAGATTAATTAATTCAAAATAAAATACAATTTTCTCACACATATCTGTCCCGATTTTAATGCTCGCAATTATTTTAATTATCGAAACTCGATACGCTTGTTAGAGAAATATCCATCCCGAAACATGAGAATAAAATACTTAGGAATCGAAAGCTCACATTAATACAATTGTCCTATATATTAATTAGAAAAATACCAAACGCTCACACAAACGCGAACGGTTATTTAAAGTGGCACATGTGTTTATAAAGCTAGCCGTGCGATTTAATCTCAACCAACGTAAGGTCGAGAGAGATCTACTTCTCTCTCGATCGCTTCCTAAACGTCGTTCGGATCCTCGGACGATCCCGAGGAACCTTCTAACACCGCGTAAATTTCGCGAACACCCGCATGCGACTTCGGAAACTCGTAACGACACAGGCGTGATTCTCGCATGTTCCTCGACGCGAAACTAAGACAGAAACGCATTACATCCGCAAGACGGGTTGTTCCAAATTTATCCCAGCGTCGAAATTTCGTTCGGAAAATGGGAAGGGAGGATGAAGAGAGAGAGAGAGAGAGAGAGAGAGAGAGAGAGTAGGAGAGGCAAGAGATATTCTCCGTAGAGATTTGTGCTCCCGGCGTCCATACCTTTATTTAAGATTATCGTGCGAAGAGATTCAAGAGTTGAACAGTAAGTAAGTCAATTTTACAGCACTTTAGTTTCTCTTCTAATTTTATTTCATACGAAAGACCCGAATATTACGAAGGGCCACGGATAAGAGTCATCCTCTTTTCGGTTTTCTTTTCCTTTTCTGTTGAGATTATTAAGATCTTTGGAATTCAGAGTTGATTTTTTTTTTTCTCGAAGCTGGAATAGAGTTATACGTACATTGTTTGATCATTGTTATACGTACATAATTGGTACGTTTTTCGCCTCATGCGCTTCTTTCGTTCGTTGAGATACCCGTACACGTTATTTACGATGCGCTTACGTACTTAAACGTAAATTTGTATGCAATGGGTTTTACTCGGTAGTGAATAAGTAACGAGTAACAAGATGCGACGGACTATTTTCAAAACTTACGACCCTACGCACAAACGGGATTACATTGCATCGGTGCGCTATATATGAATTAATTTTGCGAAGAAAAGCCACTGGGAAGGAAGCAAGACTATTAGTACTTTCAAGAACTTATCATATATAATATACTTCTCTTAGGATAAATTCTCTTTTCAGCGAAATTAAGAATTTATTATCAATTTAATTCAACTCTCGTGAATATACTCCTAATTTCTCAAAAATATATTTTTGCAGATATTATGTGTAATATAATTGTGCGATGTTTTATTAAATAAATTTCCATAATATTAATAAATTTTCATAAAAGCGTATTTGTTTGCTTATCAGTTTTATTATTATAAATGTAATTGGGGAGACAAATCAGAACAAATGCAAAATTTTAAAGCGTATTAAGAAAAAATGCTATATTAGCAAAATAACTTTTTTTTAAATTTTATTATTAGAGAGATCTAATATTTTAATATAATAAAATTGGAAGAATTATATAAAATGAGAGAAATTTTTGATAATATTCTAGACTTTCTTCAACATTTTATATTAGTTTCTCTCATTTTTAATACATGCAAGTATAATCTTTTATCTATTTAAATATATATGTAAATTGTTTTTAAAATATATTAAATATATAAAAAAAAATATATATATATATATATAATATCTAAAATATATTAATATTTAATGAAATTAAGTAGACATTCTCTAATATAAAAAATTATATTGATTTTAATAAGATTTTTTTGGAAATTATATTTAAATATCTTTGGCAACAAATTTTTAAAAATTAAATTTCTTTTTTATCCATCTCGACATAATTTTGTTCGCAAGAAACGGGGGTAAAAATACGATGCCTCAATGAGAATCTCGATGGTGACGAATAATGCGATATTGTTCGCATAAAGGCACCGATCGCCGATGGCACCGGCGCGAGTACACGTCCAGTAATTATCGTGCTGAGGCGTGTATTAATTGGACCGTTACGGAGGTTAGCATGAATAAACATGAGATAATCGATCATGTAAATTCGCCCGTGGCGACATGGACGGAACGACATGTCGCGAACGCGAAACCGGTATAACGGGAGGACGGCTTTTATTTTTAGTAGCGGTTATATTTACAAAGAGAAGCGCATACGATATATCGATGAGATTTGCGTAATCGTTTCGCGTGAATTATCGGAGAAAAATTGAAGATAATCGCGGAAAAATCGCGAAAATAATCAAAGTTCTCACGAATATTTTTGTGATGCTTTTTCGAAACAAGGAAATATTAGGATTTGATTTGTAATGTGTGAAAATTTTGCGTTAAATTTAATTTCCTGTTCGTGATAGAAAAATAACGACAGATCGACCGGCGATAACTTTCCGAAAAGGTTACTCGCCGATTGATTATCTCCCGCCACCTGATTTATCGGTGTCTACAATTTTATTGGAGAAAAGGAGATTAACTACTGCAGTATTATCAGTCGGCAAAGCGATCTCAATTGGCACTCAGCAGATTGATCGCTTTGTAACGAGTGCGAAATACGAATGAAAATTTATAAAGATAATGATATTATTCTCATTAAAAGAAATAGCTTTTTAAAAACATTTTCTTAATTTAACAAATATATAGAAATAAAAAAAAATTATGAAAGAATAAACAATGAATGAACAATGAATGCGACTGGAATTAGAATTAATCTAAAAAATCATATATCGTTTCATAACTTATAATATTCTTTTAATTTATGCTCAAGATGCTGCTGATCAATTGCTTTTTATCTCAAAAGTTGACTTACGTAAGCTAGATCTTATTCTTGCAGAATTATAACGCTGTGCGCCGAGAATTGTCGAAATGTTCCTGAAAATTTTTAAGCGAATAAAGTAAACAGTAAACGATCCATTGATCAATGTGAAACTGTCAAAATAGAGTGCATGTTTTCAGGTCTCTCTCTTTCTCGATGCCATCGACGTCATCGAGAGAGATACACCGTCCGGTTGACAGGCGCTCATATTGCAATCGCCATCGATTATCTCGACACATGTCGAGCGTCGTGTCGACTCGTCACACATTGATAACACCCGACAATTCGAACACGCACCCGATAAGTCAACAGGCGTCCCAGAATGACACTAATGCCGATGGTGTCGCGATCACGTTCTAAAACTATATACATTATTGACGTCACGATACAAATTCCACACAGGACCAATCTACACGCGGTGTCTGAAAAATTATGAATTTCTTTTTCAATTTTGAGCAAAGATTTCTTTTACAATTCTCTATATTGACTCGGACATTGTTCATTCTTGCAATATTGTGGTCTTCGGCATTGCTTTTTCCATCCGACAGTAAAAAGTAAAAATAAGAGAATGGTATCGGATATTATCTTTCTACGACTATCGAAATTGCTCCATGGTTTCTCAATTTTTAATAAGACTTAGGTCAGATGATTAGAGGGTTGCTTAGAGGTAACAATATACGAAAGAGATTTTCTTACTATATATAATCATTTATAGGATGTTTAGAGATATACAAGAAATGCGTGTTTATATTCTTCTTAAATTATCTTTCATATTTCGGAGACATATGTACAAAGAATTATTACAGCAAGTGAGAGATTTTCGTCGTGTAAAAGAGCGCGTATTGGTCATGCTAAAATTTCAGTCTGATTTTCTCAAAATTTGAAGAATAGTTCTCCTTTTTTGACACAAGTCAATTAATTAGCTTTAATTTCATTTTAATATTACACTCGCGCTCGACCATTTTTCTATTCGACATTAACGCTGAAAAGGCGTTCGCTTGTATATGTATATGTAAGATTGTATGTATTATCACACGATAATATTATGTTTAATCTTCATATTACGGGAGCGAAAAAGTGCATACGAGACTCATGTTTATAATTAAATTATAATAACACACGTCAATTGAAAGGCACTAACCACTTTTCATTTACTTTACGCTCGAAAAGGGTGATGTACACATTCGCTTCAGAAAGAGTACAATATTATAATTTTATTTTCACGCGTAATCGCGTCTCATGCCAACTCTTTTACGATTCTTATTGACTCTTATCTACAATGGTCCCCTTTATATCGATCCGTGTCTCATGGTGCAACGTGAATCGCCTTCTTGCTTTTACGAGCGATACTTGCGCGTCGAGTCGTAAAATGCGATCGATTCTCATCGCGCAGAAAGCGATCGAGGCTTACCATAAGGAAAGAGAGAAATTTTCCAAAATCGCGAAGCAATCGATAAAAATCAATATACAACCTTTTTTGAAATATTTAGTTAAAACTTGCACAAGTTACGAATATTTCTAACGTTCCAACAATCAGAGCAAATATCATGATGCAAATACCTAAATATCAAAATATTCAAAAATATTGAAATACGTAAAATGAAATTTTGTAATTACATATATAATATTATATATGTAATCAGCGGCCATTGTATTATTATTTTGCGCCTAATGTAGCTTATCACTCATACAACTTTTTTTTTTTTTTTTTTTAATTTCCCGCGTACAATAATACAATTTAGACAGTTTCCGGTTTCTGTCTACGAAAAATAGATCGCTTCGCGGCTGCGGAAGACTTATTAACAATAGCCTTAATTAATACGAGTGTTTATGGTACACCTCACAGAGTTTCAGTCGTCGGAACGATATGACAATACATTTCTCAACAACCATCCGCAAAAGGATAGTTACGTTAAAAAAAAAAAAAAAAAATTATACATACATTATCATACTATACTTGCATTAATATGATAAAAGGAGAATTAACAAACCGATATATTTTAACATACTTGCATTTACATTTTGATGTAACGTAATATATAATATAAACGTATTTTTTTTATATATTTCTCATACTTCTTTAGTGTACTTTTTTATATTCATTATTAAAGAGAGTATAATTTTAAAAATCCAGGTCCTTTGATTTTATCATAGAATCTAAAAACACGTACAACTGTATATAAACGTTCCCCGATCCGTTACAGCTGTTCGCTATGGCTATCGATCGTAGACTTCGTATTATATGTATCGAGCATATATAGAAAGGAGATTTAGGAGAAATTATTTACAGAAAAAAAGAAAAAGAATACTATGCAATTTTCTCGCGAACGTAATCGGCTCGTCGCACAAAACGAAAATTTGCTCGATACAAATCGAGCCGGAATTACATTCGATTTGGAAATAACTTTGCTGGGTTAACGGGATATCCAAAAATTACCGTATTAATGAAACTCGTGCATAAAATCGAGTATAATAGTTTTTTTGCGCTCGCTTAGGATTTGTCGGAATACGTATTCATCCTCGACAGTTTTCGGATAGATTCGTCAACTTCGACAAAAAACCGTAGCAAGAATTCAATCTCGACGTGAACCTTACGTTTATCTTTCATGAGAAGGCGGTATTATTTTTCAGCCAACATAACGAGTTCTCCGGATATTCTATATCTTTAATAAGGCTCGCGTATCTTGTCGTTCCGGATATAAGATACGCACATTCTTGGCGCTATCAAAAGAGATCCTTCTCACACGTACATATATGAACGATCAAGACACGATATTACACGCTGTCACTAGAAACGCGTCCACTTTAACGATTACACCGATCTCGATTATCTCCTCGATTAAATCTCCACGATCAAGCTTCGTTGACAATTATCTCCAGCTCTGATTAATTTCTTCGCCTCGTTCCGTGCAGCACGAGGCCAGACCTCCCTTTCGCGGAGACCGATCAAAGCTTCGCAGGAAAGTGAAAGAAAAAAATGGAAGGAAAGATCGATCTCCGATCGCTATCTCGGACCGAAGAAACCGAGTGTCTTCAGCGTGTCGGTGACTCTGCCGATCAGTTTGTCCTTATAACGCCATATCGTCGTATCTATCACGCTATTCTCCCGATATTCCACGCAGGTCTTCTTCAACGATCGCACGCAATCAGCACGATAGTGCTGCAGCTGCGCGTCCTCGGTCTCGATGGGGTAGCTGGTGCAACCGGCGCCCAGGCACGCAAGCGGGAAGTGATTATGCAAGGTGACCACCCTTTCCGGATTATGGAAACACTTGATGTACTGGTTCGGCTTGGTGAAGTTCTTCGAGCGGTACACGTGCTGCAGCATATGCATATACCTACGAGGAGGATTCTCGTATCAGGGATACGCGGTTCTCGCGGACTCCAACATTTCTTGAAAAAGGCTAATAAAGAACGATGAAAAAGAAAGAACGATCTGACTCCATATAAGATCCAATTATGGAATTTGGAATAGCGAAACTAATTTTCTCGTAGCGAAACTGACTGCAATAATGTTTCAAGTTGAAAAGTTCTTTTACTATTGCGACGTTTCTTAGAAAATATTAGTAGGAAATATATACAGCGAGATTAATCGTAGAGAAAGAGAAAAAGATTTCACTTTTAGTACACTCCCTATATAAATTTCAAGTCGATTTTTAACTACCAAAGTTAATTGTTTCAGCAACTTTAATATCAATACAAAAATTTAAAAGCATAATTTTCTTCTTAAAGATAAATATTCGGCATTAACCGCAAAAACGAGTGAAAAGAGCAATATATAAAAGAAAATAGTACGAAAATCGACGTATTATTTTATTTGAAGGTCTCTTGCTGAAACTTTAAATATATTTGTTATTAGATATGTACTTAAAAATTAATCCTTGCTAAATTATATTATAATTTTGATAATATTGTTTCGTGTTTTTTTTTTTTTTTTTTTTTAATCAAGCGAAAATTGAGATCTGTGTGAGATATTGATTCTTCTAAAACCGATACATATTCACACATACACACATAAAAACTATGGAAATATAATAAAAATATAAAAGAGAATACTTTCACAAAAAATTATTGAATTATAAAAATTTATCGACTTTAAAATAGAATAATATTTTTTTCTGATTTACGTATAGAAATAGATATTTTTAAAAATATGTTTTCATCTTCTAAAACTAAATTATGTGAGGCATTTATAAAAAACAAATACAAGCAAAACAAACAATAATATTTATCAATTTTTGGAATCGATGTTTCTTAAAACAAAAAATATTAAATTGTATCGATATTAATATAAAACACAAAATCGAACATTTTAATTTAATTTTTTTTAACCGCATCGTAATAAAACAAAAAGAGATATGAATAAAAACAAGACAGACTTCACGTAAGTTATGTCAGATAATTAATAAATATACATATACTTTAAAAAAGAGAAATAGAAATATGTCGATTCTCAAGAGGTTTATGTGTGCGGTTAATTTTGTGCCCTTTTTTTCGAATAATATAAAATGTATTTATATAAAAATTATTGCACGTTTCTTCTTGAGAAATAAACTCTTATTTGTTATTTATTGTGAACTTTTTCTATTTTTGTTTCGCGATCGCGTAAATTTAGAAAAGAACCGTGACACGGATAACCGACGTTACAAGCCATCCGCCTTCGCGTTCCCTTCACGGGCGGCGGAACCGCGCGTGAAAGTAGAAACCTTATACTTACTTGGGTATGTCCTTGAAGTAACCGTGAGAGTGCAGTAGGTCGTCTAGGAAGTAGACGTTCCTCACGTTGTACGAGGCGCGGGTCTCGTTCCGTATCTGCAGGGCCTTGGGCAATACCCGGCGCATCAGTTCCTGCCAGGTCGCGTCCTTCACGGGCATGATGACCTCGTCGACGTCCAGCAGCGCGATGTACTCGTACTCATACATGTGCTTGTAGAGGCAATCGTTGTACGGTATCAACTCGTTCTGCCGCTTGTGATTGGTCTTTTTCGTGAGGTACATGTGCTGGAAGGCCGGCACGTTCGGCTGACCACCCGGCAGGGTCAATGGGGTTACGTGTACCATACCGAGCTGCTGATAGTGCTGTAGCACCTTGGTCACGTTCGGGTGCACCTGTAACTCGTAGAAGTAGATCTTGTCGGCGCCTAGCAGACTGATGAGTTCGATCCACTCGACTAGCCGTACCGATAAGTCTTCGTGCAAAAAGTCCAGGCCCTTCACGCACACGGCAAAGTCCTTCTTGCGTTCGGGCTTGTTGTAGATCACCCGGAGATGATTGGTGGCCGTGTCGCAACGCTTCTCGACTACGGAGACGGATGACGGCGGTCTGCCGGAGGCCTGCGGCGGCACCCTGCACGCTATCACATACGGTTGATAAATACCCTGCTTGTAATTGCCCCACTTGGGATACCAAATATACTTGTATTCGAGAGTCTCGACGATCCTGGGTTCGCTCTCGTTTTCGTACCATAACTGACAGTACGTCTTGACAGTCGGCTCGATACGGTCAATCATACCAACAATTCTCACTGCTGGCCCAATCTTAGACAATCGCCGATTATCATAGAACGCGCCGAAGAATTGGAACGTGCCGTTATTAGTTCGTAGCGTTTGCCAATAGAAATTGTTGAACTCAAGATCGTAGATCTGCGGATATCGCGCGCAGCTATCGTTGGCCCGCTTCGTCAGTTTATTGTTCCTGATCCAGTCGCTCAGCGGTAGGCTGGGTATCTTCTCGACGATCTCCTCGATCAGCTGGTGCTCGGACTTGACAGGTCGTTTGTCCAGCAACGGTTCCAGCTCAAGCGAACTTTTCGTTGACATTTCCAGGCGGTTTCTCAGAGTCGTTAGGGTGGTCAGCAAAGCACCGTTGGAGAGATCACCGCCCAGCGATGATCTCTGTAGGAGGTATCGGGACAAACCTAGTTTTGCCGAGGCGATTCCACTCGCGCCACGTTCGCCGCCAGTGCCGTCGACCTCTGCCAGGTTACCGCCGACGTTCTCCTCGGCCGTGGCACCGCCATCTTGACGTAGCGCCCTGTTCTCTAAGTGGCGGAACTGCACTGCCGCGATCATCAACAGGCCCCAGGCGAACACAAGGACGAAGGCGCGCCTCGCACATCTTGAAGAGCTGCCCCCGCAGCTCTGTATCGTCGTCATCCCGCTGATTCTCTTGGGAACTTACTTGCCTATATGACGTGGAATCGTTGAAACCCCGTCCCCCCCTCCCCCTCGTTTAACCGTGTTCTCCTCGAGCTGACGGCCGAGTCTGCAACAATGAGGTTTCGTCGATTAGAGTATAAAAAAATTAACTGTTATCGGCAGTTTTTATAGTTGATATCTTATAAGGAGATATCTGATCTATTTGAACTGGTGAAATATATATTTCACTTTTATCATGTAGATATCGATAAGGTTTAATGCGAGTTATTTCAACGCCGCTTGAAACTTCAATGCAAGCTTCTATTTCACGTGCTGTAATATTTCATCGTAAAAAGAATTGCAAATAATTCAAAAATTATATTATATTAGTTCTAATAGATTTTTTAGTTGTATATATAGACCAATTAGTCTTCTAACTAAAAGTGACAATAAAAAAACTCCGTATGAAATTCGTATTTACTCTTATTGAATCATCGTCACGATTTTTTGACTACAATGTCAGAGGATCATGAGCGGATGAGATTTGTTTACAAATTTATCTAGGGACGAAATAATTCGCGATAGAATCGCCGACGGAATTTGGGGCAGGAAACGAGATAACGTCCTTAATTGTATAAGGACACCCGTCACCGGTAGCCAGTACCCGACTATCATCAGAAAAGCGAGAGATCCTGTCGGGCGAAACTCCATTGGGGACGGATCGAGCATCGAGAGAAAGAGAGAAAGAGAGAGAGAGAGAGAGAGAGAGAGAGAGAGAGAGAGAAAGCGATACCAGTTCGAAGATATGTGGAACCGGTTATGCTGATGGCAAACTGTTTTTCATCTTTTGCACCTCGCTCCATCTAACCTCCTCCCTTCCTGATCACCTCGGGAGGCCTCTTGCCCTTCTCTTCCCTCTCTTCCCTCAACCTAAGCGATGATGGCGACTTTCAGGATCAGGCTGGACCGCGACCTAGGATTTTCTATAAAGATTTTGCCAGGGACGTTTCGCTATTCGTCGGATTTGTAATGCCTCGTGGGAGAATTACATTTTTAATAGAATAAGAGTTGTTTCCCGTTATTGCGTGTCTATATGTTAATTTAAATTCCGTTGATAAACAGTATAGAAATGTATTGAAAAAAAAACATACACAAAAAACTAATTTTCTTTCAGTGTACACGAGAAAATTTCTTTTTCCAAAATACAACATAAAATAGATACATAATATTATTGTGATGTCTTTTATAACGTTAAGATAATCTTCAGGGATTACAAAAATTATTATATATTGTAATTTTTTTAATACAATATTTTCTCCGAATAGAGAAAAGAGAGCAAAGACAAGACCATTAGGGGTAAATAGATTAGACAGATTAAATAAAATATATATTAAAAATAACTTTTTCTAAATAAAGTTTTTTTTCGAAATTTTTCTTTCTCTCTCCCTTTTTAAATTAAATTATTTATTTATTTCGAAATATATAAAGAGTTTCATAGTTTTTATATATCGATATTTTTTAAGTATACTCAGTGCTGATAATACATATTTAGACGCGCACTGACACTTGGTTATTAAAGACTATTAATTATTAAAAAGAGAGAGTTTATATCTGACAAAGATCTTACGACATATATCTAATTAAAACACACGAGAACATCATTATTAATCCTTTCCAATTTTCGTAACTCGAGAATATGTACATATATATATTGTTAGGCGAAGGGATGGGAGAAGATATGTTCTTCAAGATAACGTAACTTCGCGATGAAACGTTCTATTCACTCGCACAATATCTTGATGCCGATCGTAAGCGTAATTATACCGGACGATTAAATCCCGAAAATGTCTAAGCTCCAGATTTATGCTACTTTCTTGCACGATTCTCACACGATCTGGACCCCGGTACTAAGTTGAGCGATCGAGAGGATCGCTAATTAGCGCGGATTTGTTTAATCTACATGCACAGAGTAATCCGATAAACTATAGCCATGTAATTGCGTCGCAAAAGTGCGGCGTGCAACGCTGCCTCCGTTTAATTCAGACCCCGTTCTTATCGTTACCTTAATTAGCAATCCCGGCGTAACGATGGGTCGACCGAAACGCAAATTGCGCGGGAAGAACGCGCTCGTATCTCTCACAATATAACTCTTTCATTTATCTGTGTGTCTACGTTTACTAAAAGAAAATTTTTTTTTTAAATCTTTCTTTTTTTTCTTTTTTTTCTTTTTCGTGGGATTTTTCTCTTACGAAGACGTTTGAATTTCTTCAGAAATTTTTGGACAATCCAAAAACTTTTAAGATAAGGCTTTACTATCCTAATATTCCTTGTCGCATTTCTTATTCGCGTATTTAATATGAATTAATAAACATTAAAATTGCATGTTTTTAAATTATAAGTCGAGAAAAATTTTTAGAGCTCGAAATAATGAATCGATGTTAGATCGATAAAGATTAGCGCGCCCAAAGATGGCCTGGAACAAATTCAGGCGAGGATTAGACACTTTGAACGGACATTTATTTAAGTTCAACGATTCTTGGGATTCACGAGCCGATATTATGAACGAGACGAACGGCTAACGACCGATTAACGAAATTGAGAGAAAGGAGGTTAATAACGAGCCGAAAATGTGATTGTGCAGGGTTCGACTCATTTCTTCCAGATGTTTCTATTTTACAAAAAAAAAAAAAAAAAAAAAAAATGTCGCTTTATAACCAATTTTGATTAGTAGAAACTTTTTTGATAGGATAAACGCGTCTTAACTCAATAATAGCTCCTTATCATTAGCAAGAATCTTTATCTTTTTGAGAAGAAAAATAAAAAATAACATTTTTCGAGATAAGCTCAAGGATATTAAGTCGGATATTAATCGGAATAATTAACTTTGATATCAAAATTTATTCAATCAAATGATTTACAATTTGATTGACATTTAGGTTAATTTAATTATTTTATGAGACTAAAATAAGAGATATGCATATAGTGTTTTAATGACTACTATTATTTTTATTGCTTAAACAGTCGAGTAACAATTAATTTTGGAAAAATGCAGAATATTGGAACTTAGAGATTTATATATTCTTACCACGCGTTCTCCATGCTAGATGTAAGATCTTGTTACCGAGATGTCACACATGAAGATGTTGGATATAAACAAATCAATCTGATTTGTTTATCAGAGACGCGCACCACGTAGTATCTCGTGTCTCGTTAAATAAATATATATAACAAAACAGTAACATTGCGAGAGAGACGCATTCCTTTACTGTTTACTAGAAAATATATCGGAAAGATAAATTCTCTCTCTTTCTCTTTTCCATTTTCAATTAATTATATATACATTTTTAAATAAAACTATTTTTTTATGAAAAAAATGATCAAAGAAATGCGCACATACGTAGATATTATAATTATAATTATTATAATTCTTATGGCTATAAGTCTCTAAAAATTTGAGTATTTTTCAAAATTTTATTAAATAAATGATTTTATTAAATAAAAAAATTTATTTAATTAATCAGTATTTTATAAGAATAAAAGTATTATCTAAGTATTGAAAATTTAAAAAAAATAAGAATAGTTATATTTATTTCTTTCTAAGTAATATTCATCACATTACAAAGTAAAATATAAAATATATAAATATATATTTGTATTATATATATATATATATATATATGTGTGTGTGTGTGTGTGTGTGTGTGTGTGTGTGTGTGTGTGTGTGTGTGTGTGTGTGTAATAGTTGAAGGACTAATACATAAATTTTATAAATAAATTTCATGTAAAAAAATGACAAATGTTATCTAATTCAAGGAATTCAAACATCGCGTCACAATCGCGACACACTTTTGCACTTATGCCAAGTGCAAAAAATAAGTGTCTACATTCTTTTCTATCGAATCAGCCACATCACAAACGCGCGATCTCAAGATCGCCGATATAAGATCGATATTGAAAAATTAATTTGCTCGTATCTAATTGTGCGCGTCAATATAATCGCGACGCGTCGCCGAATACATAAATATGCATCTTCGTCACAATCGTAATTGCATTCCAAGGTTCTCGATCGAAAGACACATTCCCGCCAATCTCGCGCCTTTCTCGGGGAAAA
Organism: Polyergus mexicanus; assembly: GCF_030449975.1. Classification (NCBI taxonomy): domain Eukaryota; kingdom Metazoa; phylum Arthropoda; class Insecta; order Hymenoptera; family Formicidae; genus Polyergus; species Polyergus mexicanus. The sequence continues at coordinate 11,168,053 of NW_027223326.1, read as the reverse complement.
AAAAAAAAAAAAAAAAAACACACACACACACACACACACAGCTGCGCTTATCCCGCGCGTTAATCGACGATAAATTATTCGACAATATTGCGAGATACGGCAGCTGAGTCACATCCGATGATGATAATGCCAGCTGGATTCTGCGGCAGAGAGGAGAAAAATTGATCCTCGATTTTCGAATCATTCAGATTTTAATCACTCTGGAAATTCTCGCGAAAGCTTTGCGATGTCCCGGATATAAAGGAAAGATATCGAGATCGATATAAATTATTTGACACTTCTCTTTATCGGTGCAAATATGAGCTCGATCCGCTTGATTAAATCGCACATGACAAATGAAAAAAATTTTAAGCAATATTATCAAAAATACAATACAATCTGATACGAAGCAAGTCCTCCTCCTATGAATATCTATGGACGTAAATTTTCATTTCGGTCACAGAAAATGGAATGGCATCTTTCGATTTCGATACCTTTTCTCCATCGTTTGTTCGTATCACATATAATAATATCACGATAGATACTAATCTCGGTATTAAAAGTTTATCCGAGCACGAGTTGCATCTGCATTCCGCGTCTTACGTAACGCCGCTGCGCCCCCGCAATTTCTTCTTTCGTCGCTAGCCATGCCATAGAGAAAGACGTTATTCAACAAAGAGGAGCGTTAAAGGAGCTTATCCAGCGCGGACGAGAGAGATCTCGTCGGTATATTATTTAAATTGACAATAACTGCTTTAGCTTTAGAATTTCACGACGTATCGAGGCGACTCGATATAATAGCCCCCACGACATACTTTCGACGAGTTCGTAGTTCGTACACGATGTGATCACTTTAGACGTATAAAAGTGATCTCAAGTATTATAAACTATTGACTATTACTTGGCGCGAGAATAATAAAAAATTCCTTGCAAATCAAAATTGTAATTTACATGTCTTTATTTATTCTAAAATAGAAATTTTCGAAAGAGACAGTATTTTTTTTATAAATATATATAATTTATATTTATATTCTACAAAAAAAAAACACACACACACACACACACAATCGAAAGAGTCTCTTCCGTTTCGTGTAACGTCACAATAATCTCAGTCGCGAATAGCGTTTGCATTTTTTGATGTCGCGTTACTTTACTCCTCGTCCATTCTTTTGTACCTACTCTGTACCATATATAGCCTCAGGGAGTTGAACTCTCATCGAAATTAGACCGGTTCCAATGCTTGCGCGGGAGAAAGACAGAAGGAATAATGAAGCAGTCCAGCGAGGATCCAGCGATTTTGTGGAAAGTCGAGTAGAGAGAGCGAATATGATGCTGCTACTGTTGTTACAACCGCTCCAATTGCGATTTCTCGCTTACGCGTGCTAATTAACCCTAATTGTACGACGAGAAGGAGGGGGAGGGGGAGGAGAGATAAAAGAGGAGGAGGAGTATAGAGTTCGGAGAGGCGCGGGCGATTTCACCAGCCTCGTCTCCGTCGCGCCGATCCTTGGCGATTCGAGGACGAGATATAGCGACTTTGTCTGTGGTATGCGATGAGATTGCGTATATATATATCGCGACCTGCAATTCACGCGTGTGCGTGCGTATCGCGCGTAGCGTAGCGTGAACTCTCGATTCTTGGCGGCGCGGCGCGGCGCGCCAGCGCGAGCTGCCTTGGCTGTTGTCGGCTCGGCTTCTCGACTTATATTTTACATATGCGACGCATTATATAGCGTATAACGTCGGCTTGGTGTATCAGATACGAGACAGATAACTAAACGCGACGATTAATTCTCGAACGACTCATCGTAAACGTAATTATCATGAGCGTCACGGCGTAAACATTGCCTCGGTGTTACTATGACCGATAATGATTCCTTCGGAGCTGCCGTAACGATAGATTCGAATGATTAATAGCATTCGAAGATAATGAACGAAAATAATTCGCGCAAATATAATGAGATTTTTCTCGAAAATTATTATGTAAATGAAACTGAGGGTATATGGAACCATTACACCGTGTAAATATGCACATGAATATTTTGCGTACTGCAATTTGCGATATATACGCCCCAAAAAAAATCTTCATTATTACATATTTATATCTTTCAAGGAGATAATACTTAGATGTCTTCTGAGAGCACATAGTAGAATAATGAAATATTCATGTATTTTTTAAAACATGTTAACACTCGCAATATCATTATATGAGGAAAGAATTAAATATTAACGTTAATAGCGCATTTAAGAAAATTATCCTAGGGAAGTAATAATCATTCTTTCAATCATACAAATATTTCGTCGAGACAATATTTTGAGAAAATTATAGTTAAAATTGTGTGAAAAGAATTTATTTTCAAAATGTACTGTCCTACACTGTAGTACTAGAAAGATTTCATTTCAAAATTATATATTGCTAAAAGTTTTAAATCTCCAAAAAAAAAAAAAAATTTTATAAAAAAGTTAATACAATTTTTATGATAAAAAATGGAAATTAGCAAGGTTATAATTAATTATTTATTGAGCAGCGTTGTAATTATTTGCTGTATTGGATATTCTATCGTCAATTTTAACATCGAGTCCGTATTCGATAATCCTGTACATGTATAAATTTTTACATAAACCCGAATAGCTGGTTTTTTTTTATTTTTTTTTTTTTTTTATTGGTAATCACTTTACAAGAAAATTTATTATGATTCGAGAAAATATCCTCTTGGATTAAGTCAGTTTAAGATTTCGATCTCTGGACTCGAGTAAATTAAATAACGAAATAATAGCAGAATATGTACGCCACATCAAATTAGTTTTATATATATCTTTCAAGAAATCTCCTTGTATTTCTCATTTTATTCCGGAGCTTAATCGGTATCAAATATTCTATTGCTATTTCAAGATTATTATGTCGTAAAACTTAATAAAAAATTTCGAGTACAATATTATAATCGCAATTCGCGATTTGAACTATTATTCTCGTCTAAGTTCTCTCTTTAAACCTTTGCGATTAATTTAATTCACACGGAATAATCATTTATACATCGTATTTACATAATCATCTCTAATCATCTAGAAAAAATTCGTCTAGACAGCGAGGGTGATCTTTTTCTTTCTCTCTCGAGAAGATATTTCTCCCACGGTAAACAGAAATTTCGCACGGAAATTGAAGCAGTAATACCGTAAAAGCTCGAGCAAGAGTTAATTCCTATGCAAATTTATGTATCACTTATGGGCTCGTGCAGTTACAGCGCTCGGGAAGTTTACGCGCGAGCGATACGTAAAGTTGTTGGATCGGTGGACCGGATGAGTTTTGCAGAATCCGTTGCAATAGTAGCCGACACTCTACAGTATAGGGATGACATCACATTCGCGAATCTCAATCGCGAGTCAGCGTTCGACTTCTTTTCGGATTTTATCGCGATCGTATGATAATTCGAAGAACTTATACTCTGGCTAATCATGTTTTCCTTCACTCCTCGATTTATCGGACACGGATTATCCAGCCTCGATAAATTCTAGCGAGTTTTATGCGATGAGAGTTTCTTTCCAAACAAATAATTTTTTTTTTTTTTTTTTTTTTATTTAGAAAACTAGATTATATAATAAATGTTCTTTTTAAAAGATTAGAAAAGGATGTAACTATGTTTTAGCATATTAATTAAAAAGGCAAATTGTTATTTTATTTAATTGCTAAGCTATATATTCTTTATCATATGCCTTTACTTCTCAACATTTCATTTAATGTTTTTTTTTTTTTTAATTTATAATATATATATATATACATACAATAGATTGCGTGCCTCTTGAACAACGTCACGCTCCAATAAGATTATCATTTTTATCTCGAATCGCACGCTTTCATTTTTCTTTTTATTTTTCTCTCTTTTTTTTCGACTGCGACGTGTTCGCGCATAAGTGTGCAGTTTAACGAGTCTACTTTTCGCATTATGCCGTGGCAATTAGGCCGGGGTTACACGTAAATGCTTAACGGCACCGCAATGATTGTCGAAACGGGGCCGTTGTTCCCTCCACCGCAGGAAGCGAATGGCAGCTTCAAATTGCCGGCCGCACGCACGTCATCATCTCGTCGACGGATAACTGCACACACGATCCTTCTCTCGTGCCGATGCAATCTCTGATTCGACGCATGGATGCCACTTGAGCTTTTATCCGAGTGATCGTTCGCGACGAAAGGCCTCGAATGACAGGAGAATCGAAGCGATCGCTTTTTTCCCTACCATCTGACAATGCCACGTGCGTGTTTGATTTTAAAGTGTTTGTCGTTTCTCGGTAAGAATGCTACTTTCACACGCACGCATGCAAATACTTTTATTAAATATATATTACCATTTTTTTTCTCTTGATTTCTAATCCCCAACTGTAAAAAGATTAAAAAGGAATTGGCATCCATAAATACTTTATAGAGACCGCGCTCTCACATTAGATTATATCACAGTTTTGATAACTTTTTTTAAGCTAATGATCTTTTTAAGATGCAGACACGAAATTGGCCACGAGGAAACGACATTTCTATTAAAAACTAAAAAAAAAAAAAAACAATAAAAACACGGAGAATAATATATTGTGTACAAATTTCATTAAATTGCAGAAATTTATTTAGTTGAAAACGAGAGAAAAATAACGCGCGCCAAGCACATGAAGCCGAAGGGAACCAATTAACGCATATAATCAAGCGCGTAGCGGAATTACAATCATAATTCTAATTAAATTTATGAATATTATATCAATTTGAATCTTTTTTTTACAATGTTCCCTCAACATTATAAAAAAATGATTTACCCTGTTAAATTCCTGTTAAAACTCCTGTTAAAAATTCCTGTTAAATTCCTCTTAAAACTCTTATAACAATTTATAGGCATACCACAATATAAACTACTTAGCGTCGATTACAAGAGAACTGATGATATACGATCAAGGATATTTGGCTCTAATTTGACGTTAATTTCATACTTATTTTCGAGCAAAATTAAACTTTTTCAACGTTTTTTTGTAAAAGTCAATTTATATCGCGTTTCAAAGGCTATTATCGTGCTGTTCGACGATGTCCGTGAAAATGTGCATTAATGACATGCCTATTGCACTATGACCGACTTTATCGGGAATGCCAGGTTGCGATACCTGCTTCCTACAACCGTTATCGAGAAGAGAATAAGTGGGGGTGGGGGGGGGGGGGTAGGGGGAGGTCCAGCTGGATCACGTATATTGATTCTTTACACGTCGTACACATCGTTCTCTCAGAAGAGACACGATCGGAAATCCGTATCGCGACTTGTCGATCATTCATCAATCCCTTGTATGTACAATATAATACATTGTCGGGAAGATGCGATGATAACAGCCTAATAATCTCGGCAGGGATTTTTTTCAAATAAATTTCAACGGTTAGCAGATATTTCTTTTGTTGTCAATATAAATAAAACGTGTGACATCTTTTTGATATCCGTGACATCCACGCGCCGTTGACAACGAATGATTACAACGCGAGGTTATCGCGACAGCGTTACATCGGCGCTCTTACATCAAGCGCTATATTATAATTCTTTCGAAAGAGATAATATCTCTGTATAACTTGCGCTATAATATTATAAGGGACGAGTTATATCGCTGTTATGTGTTATTAATCTATAACCTGTTTCCTTTGTTCGCGTCTGGCATGAATTATACACGTAAGAACGGCAATCTGGCGCGCGAGGATCCCGCTTGTCATTCAAACTGTTGAATTAATTACTCGGCATGTCTTATTAGAAGTAGCGAAACAAATTACGACACATAGATATGACGCGATCCGATCAACAGAGTGCTCGGCAAATGTAAAGTGACATGGAAATTTAAAAAATTACGTGACTAAAATTCAACAAAGATCGTCTAAATTTCATATTTTATTAGAATCTTGTTTTCGATTTTGATTTTAATCAAGATAAAGTTGATCCAGTTATATATCAAAATTAATAGAGTGAAAAGTTATATATTTCATGCAATATATATTTTTTAATATACATAAATTTTGATTAATATATATAATTTCCTCTGTATTTTCTGTCGTTTAAGATTGATCGATATCTATTATACGATAATAAGAATTAAAAAATTGCAGTAAATGATAGCCTGTTCGTCGAGTTTTCATAAAAAAAAAAAAAAAATGTCGAGGCCACGTTATGTATACAGAATCTTATTATCAATTATACGCATCACGCGTATATCGTATAAAAACGCCAATTTATCTCGTATCATTTATCGTATACGATATCTACATTTCTATACCGCGTGTCCCGTTTATTATTATCGATAAAAAATTGAAACCCTCGCTTGCGATTCATGTCAAATGAAATCGGACGAATTGGGTCGTTAAAGCGTACAATCGCGCATACATATTTAACTCTTTCCCCGGGCTTTCGCGCACTTTCATAATTTGCAGTATGTGAGTCACAAAATCCTATGCACATCAAATGCAAAGATTCTCAGTTTCACTGCAAAGAAAATATAAAAAGGAAACGCGAATGTGTCGATCCATGTCCCTCGCGCGATTTCTTTTCGAATAGTGAGACAGCAGGACTTGTCGACGCCAAAACATATAGAAGAGACTATTTTATATTTCTCTATTCTATTTATATACTATCGATCACTTAGGCACGCATGTTAACGCAGAAATATGCGCGAAATATGCGCGCATGATATGCAGAATCCGCCAAGGATAGATCGAGGTCACTTGAGATTGGCTTTAACGGTAATTCCTTCGTTCGGTAGTCGTTTGGAAACCGTCGGAGAATGATCGATATTTAATTGCATCACGGGAATTTCGTCAATTTCATGGCTACCGGAGTAAATTCTTGGAGCGGATAAGAGTCCGTGCGCTTTTGTAATTCCCCTTTCGCCGCTGTCAGATTGCTTTTAAATGCGTTGCTTTTAGTTAATACTTGGTGGAAAGTTTCGTGCATTTTTAATCAATGGCAATAAGCCAAACTCTATTTATATAAGCTAAATGACATAATGTAAGTGCTTATATATATATATATATATATATATTGTATATATGTATATCTTTTCTGTTCACCTTAAATAAAATTATTAGAAAATATCTCCGCAATTTATCACGCTCTTTACCTTCTGAATCAATCTGGTTTATCATAATTTATTAAAAACACTTCATTTTTTAGATATACTTTAAATTTCTCTCTCTCTCTCTCTTTCTTCGAGACCATCTTAATTAATTTTCTCGAGTGCTAGTCGAAAAAGAGATTGGGGAAAACGCGTTCCTCAAAAGTAATCGTAATGAGATTGCGAATCGAAAAACTTTTAACAAGTACATGAAAATGTAATATTCCCAAGGGGCTAAGTTTCAAGCGACCGATGCTGCCGTAACATCGAGAGCACTTTGTATAAGCGCAAAAAATTCCGATGGTTACTCGATTCCAACGGTATATCACTTCGATATCTAATCGATCCGGATTGACGGCGCGAGTCCCCAGCTTCCTCCTCGAGGCTGCGTTCCTACTTACGAGAAAAATACGGAGAGATACGCGGCTGTGATCGTCAGAGCAGCCTGATGATTTGCCAACCGTTAAAATCCGTCCGGACGGCGTCCCGATACCCGAATCGCATCCCGACGATCATCCGAAATCAGAGGAATCCGCGTCAACGCGCCGGTATTCCTCTCCGATAAGGATGCGTCACGTCATCTCGAGCCGATGTCCTTTCTCTCCTTATCTCCGGCTGGTCCTCAGAGGAAACGCATCGGCGATATTGCTTTTCTCTGGCTCCGCAGCCGGATACTCTGATGGAAAAACGACGCGTGGCAAGATGAACCGGACGCGCTTTCTTCTCCGGATCGTGTGTATGCGTAGATATGTGTGCGCGATACCGGCTGCTGCTGCCGGCGGATGAATGCTACGCGCCTTGAATGGAAAGAACGGAGTGCGTCGTGTGCGTGCGTCGTGTATATGGAAGGAAGCTCGGTATATCAGGATCTTACAATCCTCCGGGCGATCCTTTGCCCGTAGAAGAAACGCGAATCTTCGATCGTCTCTCAATCGTCGATTTATCCTTCCCGAAAATCGAGACGTCGATATCGTCGATAACGATGATCCGTCAATGCTTAACGAACGAATTCGACGAACAATCTTCTTGGATTTATCCAACTTTTTCCGCGGTGATCATTCCGATCACTTGGTCAAACTAGACGTTAAAAACGCCTCCTTCCTGGTCACCGCTCGAAAGGATACGCAAATACCTGTTTTACGCGCACCTCCACATCAGCAGCCGACACCGTTCTCCGTGCACCGTGATAACGTTCGCTATGCGGATAACGATTTTGCCGTTCGGGATAACACGTTCGCGAAATCGACCGATAACCTATATGTATATATACAAGAAGACGCCGCAACACGAGCCTCGTTTCGGAGCTCGAGTTGTCCGGGACGAAAATACTATGTCGTGTTGGCGTCTCGCTCCGAACTGCCGCCAGACGCCAGACGAAGTCTTCGACTAGGGAGCCGTTCGAGAACCGAGAGGGGAGCGAGAAAGAGAGAGAGAGAGAGAGAGAGAAGTGGTCGATTGGTCAACTTATGTGGCCCCGAGAGGAAGGGTGATGCCTCCGGGACCCCAGGGGCATCGGGGAACACATGGGAACTCATGAGGGAATAGCATCTGCAACGACCAGATCGAACAGAAGGAGACGATGACTTTGCCGTATGGCGGATAGACGGAGCTTCAATGTGTTCGCGTGTCCTCCGGCCCTTTACAAGGCGACGAGTCGAGGACGGTGATTGTCGCGACATTATATTAAAACGCGACCCTTAACAGAATAATTTTTTAATAAAGTAAAATATACAGAAAAGTGCAAAATTTATTATTTTCTGAAAAAAAAAAAAAATCCGATTTTAAAGATTTTTATCGATAATGATGCAATTTAAAAAAAAAAATCCGAGATAAATAATAATCATTCTTTGTTATTTGTATTAAAGATTTGTAAAAAAAAAAAAAAAAAAAAAAATTATTTTAACGTAATTTATTTATTCTTACCATTAGTTACTCCTTCCTTAATTAAAGACAAGTTATTTTTATTTGTGTAATTCTCACAATTTTATGTTCCGTCTAGCCAGTTTTTGCGAGATATCGCTACGACCAAACGATGAAAGAGATTCTTTGAGTTGCTATCTGCCAGAACCGGATGCAATAATTAACGGAAACACATTCCCAGAACTCTTCTTTCTCACAAACAGTTAGAATTTCTTTCCTCGAAGATCCCGAATTATAGCGGAATAACTTCGATTCCAATTAAACGATATTTTTATTTTAATGTGTTAATAAGTTAATTTATCATGATATATACATTTTTTTATGTATGAATTAATTAGAGAAGAAAAAAAAAACATGAAAAATCGGTCACACAAAATTATAAAGACGAAGATTATATTGTATATGCTTAAAAAGTAACAGGGATGAAATTTCGGCGGCTCGCCGGAATTTCCTTGTTAGAATTGCTGGAGCGCCAGCAGGAAGTCGGGCTGTCATTAACTCTCCGATCGCATCGAAAAATTCGCACGTGGCGTAGGCGAAATCGGCTCGAGGACGTCTATAGACGCCGAGAATATACGGGAAGAATTATGAGCTACAACGCGAGAGTAAAAGGATGTTCCGACACACGACCTGCACGCAGCGATCACAATGCATACAATCTCAAGCTAACTTTCTCAGCTGTGAATTTAAAGGACGAACCGTCATTTCTATCGGCCGGACAGATGATTTTGATCGATCAAAAATATTTGGCGTTGCTAGAATTTTCAATTAATTTTAGAAAGATTTCTGCTATTCAAAACAAGAAAATTATTATTGTCGACTTTTTAGTCTGGAATTGTGTAATAAAATGCGTATTTCCTAAAAAGTGAGGCCACAATCCTCATTTTCCAAATTAGTTATCTTAAATATTCTCAGAATTTAAAGAAATTGCAATTTGTACATAATAAAAAACATTGCAAAATTAGTTCCCTATTAATTTTTTGTTGCTTTATATATAAATGACAAAATTCTAATTATAGTTAGATTTAATTAAATAATTTTATTCATAATTGGAAAACACGTAAGAATCTGATCTTTCATGAAAGATCATCGAATTGAGATCATCGAACGAAAACGCTCGATCGAGTGACGAAATACATTTACGCGTCCAACAAAAAGCGATTAATCTCTTGCTGTGGTGAAACTACTTCGTCTTTTAATGTAAGATAACTATAATCGTCTATCTAAAGTAAATCGATCCTTATATGGCTAGATGCAGCTTTAATAACAACGAATCTCGAATCTCGAATCTCGAATCTCTTGTAACAAGGATACTTTCACTTGTTGCTCGCGATTTAGAAGAATACTTTTACAAACGCTCGCATTTAAGCTTTTTTAGCTTTGCAAGGTAACAAAGTGTATCTTATGATCTAAAATAAACACGGAACAAATCACGATTATTAGATCGAAATATAAATAAAGATGCGTAAATTTACATTAATCTATTGATATGAAAAATTGAAAGATTTGCATTTAATATCCATTTTATATCGGAGTTTTTTTTTATAAAAATCAGCAACAATTTTTATCGACGCGCCAATTGAAAACAAAAATTTACAAGAACGAAGAATGTCCTTCGAATTTTCTTGCCAAAATCTCTAACCTGTTTCTCAGTTTCGATCGAGCAAAGAAATTAACGATCGGTGTCGAACGAACAAACTCGACGATTTCTTTTTTCAAGCACTCTCGATTGAGTAATAAGCAAGCGAGTATGGCACCTAATGGCGAATTGAACGAAAGAGAGCGGATTCGCGAAATGTAGATTACATATCATCAGCACAAAATTGTAAGATAATATGACGGAGTCAAAATATATACGAGATGACAAACATACACATATATCTATTTCTGCCGCGATATCGTGGAGCTGTAGCAGTTTATGATAATAGATACGAGCTCCCTCAATACAATACACAGATCAAATATATATTTTTTTTAAATACAGGTGGGACATATTAATCGTGTGTATTCGTCCACGTTATTCATAGCTAAATATGTGCGGAATTAGTGATAAAACACATTGTAATTAGCACAAGCACGAAATTTATTTTGTTTGTACTTCAATATATGTATAACTGCATAACAAGCAGAAAAATATACTCTTGTCTATAAAGTGTTATACAAGAATCCATTAAAATTATATTCAGAAAGATGAATATATAATTCATTATTAATTATTATGTATAATTATGTATAATTCATTATTGATTATTATATACAATTAAAAATTATTAATTATTAATTATTAATAACAGACGTGCAGTAAAAGAAGATGTCGACTATCGGATTATTCATTTACTAGTCGCATTTAATAGAAGCCGCTTATTTTTGCGCATTTGCGTGTCAGATCGCGCGACTCATCGTTAAAGAAAAATGACAGGATATATCCTTAAGTAAGACCTTCCCAACGAAAGGAACAATAGAACGCTTACCGTCCGCGAGCAAAGACCGCAACTGGGACATGGCTGTCACGATCATCATTATGGACAATAATTGTTTCAACGGATTTCCTTGATACACTCGCACCACCGGGTATATTAGCTTTGACATCAACTACCTTTATAAGGTATTTCGCGAGATGCAACAATCTTTCCCCCGATCTTTTTAGATTGTCGATATCGTAAATATTTTTTTGTTAAATAAATTTTTATATCTTTTTATGTTAAATTTTTATAAATCTTGATTTAAAAAATTTTTTAAAACATTATCATTGAATTTTTTTTTTTTTTTTCTTCTTTAATTTATCTTTCGGTAAACATGTTTTTTGGAAACATATTTATACGAAACTTCTCGAACATTGTATTATATCGTTGTAATACGAGAAGATTACCGTATCTCTAATTATATATATGTCTAAGACAAAATAATAATTGGCACAATAAATTATAAAAAGTATCATATAGTACAGCGCAGAATACTACGCAGAAGAGACAGTGCATATATATTCAGCAGTATGTTCAAATTGTGTCGGTTAGATGTTTGAACTCGTATCTAATCTTAACCCGTTAATCTGCATTCGTATTTTACTTTTCAGTATCTTATCAGACATTATACCATAAATTTGTCCGCTATTAAATGGAACAAATGCGTAATCATCGTAAACTTTTATAGCAATATAAATACTACTCTGTTATTACTTTTAACCTTAATATACATATATATTGCGGTTACAAGAGAATATAAAATATTTTCTTGTATTTAAATTACTACACTCGAATATGTGGCTATTGCTCAATAATTTACAATGACATCTTCACTAGAGCAATTATAGATAAGCAGATCGGAAGTTTAACGGGATCTGTAATTTTCCCTCGCTATATCGAAGTAGTTCTGTATCGCGGAACTGTTAACGAGCAATGTGCAGGATATGTAATTACTCTCGCTCGACTGTTATACGATCGTGTCCAGATGATCCCGCTCTTCGACGATGCCGTAATCGATCTGAGAAAGATACCGTGAAAGATATGCGAGAGGAGTCGCGAGGGAACCGCTCTGTTACAATAGTTGTTACGAATGATCGAGAATTCGCAAAAGCTGAATCGCAGAAAAAACGCTTGGGTTATTAAGAAATTGGATCATTTTCTCCTACCGACATTTATGTAAATTTTTGTGTACAGTGTTGACACATAGTTGACAACTTTGTTGCGCTTATGTTTCTCATTTTATAATCAGCACATGTATCTTTGACAAAAACATACGAAAGAAAGGAAAATGAAGTATAAAGATAAAAAAATTTAATTTTTTTGTAAATTTTGCATATATAATATATATATTGCGTATAATTATTTATTTTAATATAAATATTTACTATATAATATATATATATATATATAATTACATTTATTTTTTATGTACTGCAATTTTTTTATTTCGTTTAACAAAAAAATCTCTTCAATTAGACAATAATCTTCGTACAAAACAAAACTAGGAAATGTGCTTCGTTATAATAGTTGCATTGCAGCCACGTGTCGTGTACAATTTTTTACATCTCGAAAATGTCTTTCTTTCTTTCATATAATCGATACACACGATACGGATATGACAATGCGAGATGCAACGATAGAGCTATGCTTTATGGAGCGCGCTTTATGCAAGTTGGTACGCCGATGAAATTCGCAATGCGACACATATCGACGATAACGCGTGCAAAAGCGATATCGCGTGCAAAGAGAAACGATATCGCTCCGCTTCGAATCACGCGGATTTCGCGTATACACACAAAAAACAATCGTTGTATTTCAAATATATCGACACGTTGTTTGTTCCCATTGTGAACGGAAATAAAACGTAAATAAATATCAATAGCTTCTATTTGTAGATTTTTCAGTTTACCCGATTTTCTCCCGTTTATAGAATGCACTTGTAATTCCAACTGTCCTTTTAATCAAATAAAATGACTCCGGATCATATTGATTTGCATGATTAACACTTTTACGTAAAGGATAAGATGCGAAGCGCGAACAGCACTGGATTCGCTAGATTCTGTATTTTATATGAGGAAAGTGCGACCTTGCACAACGTAAATTTGCTCATTCTTTTTTTTTTTTTTTTCGAAAGATTTATACCGTGACGTAAATTTTATCCGCGATAATTACGCGGCGATTAAATAATGAATCGCGACGCGGAAGTTTAATTAAGAATACAATGGGCGGCCAAGAAGTTTAAGTAGCGTGCGTGCGCGCGACGTCGAGACGCGCATAAAAGTAGGATGCTTTTCCGCTTTCATGTATAAGAGAAACGAAAGTCTAGCGACGTCATAAATTAACGATTTAAGGATTGGGTGAATTAACATCTCGCACCTCCGTACTGTTACGCTGATTGTGAGCTCTTTTTGAGAATGGCGTTCTCGTTAATGGTGCAATTTTACGATCGGCGAGAACGGCAATATCCTTGGCTATGTAATAATGTATCAGCATAAATAAGTATAATGTATCGCAGTTTAACTTTTAAGAACGTCTGACGCCTGTCAGGGATATCGCGTTTCTTTATCTTCTTATAAAAAAAAAGATACGTTACATTTATCGCGTGCGCCATTTTTTATGCGAATGTATATTTTTATGTCTCTTATACGCGATATTACAAAGTGTACGGTCTCTTATGAAGAGAAATAACTATAATATATAAATTATTCCATATGTTAAATGTCTTAAATATTTGCTCATTGACTTTCTATAATTTTCCAATTTCTCCTATAAATGTTTGCTCAAGTTTAATTTTAATAAAATTATATTAATAAAGTAATTCATGTGTGTATATATGGTAAATTAACTCAAAAAGAAATTCAAGGATGCGACATACTTTGCATTACGAAAATAGTAGCGTGATAATTATATCATGTTGCATCAGTTAACAATTTGCAAAAATTAACATATATTTTATATAATTAACATCGGTTATGAATATTATTATTTTTGTGTAGCTAAAAACTTGATAAAAAAAATTATATCTACATAAAAGAATCGTAAATATATAATATTTTAGTCTTTAATGGTCATAATGAAATAAGAGCGAGTTCATTGTGTGACAAAGTTTGAAATCGGAGAGAATTTGATGTAATCGATAAAAAAAAAAAAAAAAAAAAAAAAATTTAAATCTCTCAAAATACACGATTTATGTAAGAAAGATTATTTATTTTGAAATCATACATTGTTCTGCCAGCGGTCACTTATAATGTCATTTTTAATCCTCCATTATATACGCGTTGCGAATTTTGAGATCCTCTTATAAGAATTGAACTCGTATAGAAATAATCGGCACATTTGTACATAATTGCCAAACAACAACTACCGTTTAAGCCGCGACCTAGAACGATTATTTACGAGATCGTTCGGCTCGAGAAATTGATTCTCATTTATAGATCTCTCCACTAACTGGTTCCACAACATTTTCATCGTTCAACAACATCGTTCGCCATTATCGTTAATTCTGCCGGTTCGCTGTTAATCGCGCAATTTTGCGCGACCTGTCAATTATGCCGCGATTGCACCTCCGTTTCTCCCCACGAATCAATCGCAAAACCATCGATTTTCATTCGCGATTTGCGAAAAATTCTACTTCACGACGTTCTCTTCTTCGTTCTTTTCATCCAGTGCATTTGAGAGGCAAAGAGAGAGAGAGAGAGAGAGAGAACAATACCATCGAGAGAACTTCTCCTGCATGATTCACAAGTATGATATATCCGCAAAAAATAGAAAAGATATGAAATTAAAAAAATAACTGTCAAAGCGACCGGAGCCTCGGAGTTATCGATTTTGTTGTCGTTACTTATTGTTAGAGTATGATGTTATCTTGTATCCTTAAGTCTTCCTCACAGCACGCATGCGTCTTATGAATATCCGCGAATAGATCTTATCTGTCTAATATACCCTCTCGACGCGTCCTTGCGAGATTCCTTGCAAAGAGAATCTTTAACAAAGCGATCTTTATTAATACATTCGTTATGTATTCAAGCTAGTTCGAAATACAATGCATTATTGCGTCTAGTGCAATGACAAGCGAAACTTTTTCTCATTGTGCAAAAATATTAAAGATGCACACGCGCACAAATATATTATATATATATATATATTTATTACAATATTAAATAACATTGATTTTTCAAGTGCTTTATGGCAATATAAGCTAAAAATGCCAAATTACAATAATTGCAATGCTGGCAAGAACAGCATAATTTCTATCCATATCTATTTCTATTTAAAAAAAAAATAATGATAAATAAGTTGAAATTAAAAAAAACATTGATTTATATATACTGTTACCTTAATAAGCGATATCTTATATGAATCAAGGAGAGATGTATAAAAGATAAATAAATATCTGAATATCGCAAGCGAAATATCGTTGTTGCATCAAAGTTATTTTTAGCAATCAAATAATACAGATAAAAGGATAAGAATGACGTTTTCCTGCCTGATTGACCAACTCTTCTCTCGTTCAATGTTTGATTAACAGAAACGAATGATTCATGCGCAATATCGATATTACGCAAACATCTGCAAATCTTTAATCTTAATCAGTTACGCTGAGTTAATTTAGATATCTACCAATGATACCGTGAGACACAAAAATTAAAATGTGATTCTATTTATATTGTACATCAAATACATAATCTTTTCAATATCTCACAATTTAATGTAACGCTTAATTAGTATAATCCATTTGACATAATACACGCATCGAAGATTACGTGTATAAAAATGATATAATAGATAAATCTAACGTATCTAACGTATTCCATCTTCAACATAAAACACAAACGATAAGAAGCATCATTATCGAAAAGGGAAGTGTAAAACGCGGATAATCAGCAGCTTAAGCAAAAAGCTGAACAATCTTCGAAAGCGCGAATCTTCCGCTTCTCGCGAAAGTTCAATCTCGATTGTCTGCTATCTCGCCGCATTTCTTTTCCTCGATAACTTAGAAAACGGGATAGAAATTACGTATCGGCGGTCGCAGGCTTTAAACCATGGCGAAGATATGTAGCGAATCGTCCGACCACGGCGCGCGGCGAAAGTAATTCAATTTCTAATCGACCGCATGCTCCGGTTGCATCCCGAGCGCATTCTGCACGCTTCCGGATGGACGGTAAGAAACAGTGCAAAAATTGCGAGCCGCGAATCTTGCGTAACCGGGATCTTCCGGCCTGAAATAAATCGTAGCACGTAGCGATTGGAGATTCTGTAAAAAAGATTCGCGAACAAACAATAAAATTTAATTAAATAAGCTTAAAAATTGAAACTCGATTCATTTAATTTACAATTTTTCTTTTTTTTTTATTTTATTTTACATTATTTATTTTATCAGAAATTTTCAGAAGTTCTCTCTACATAATTATTAATTCTCCAATTAACAAAATAAAATTCAATCTCGCCAAATGATATGAAAATTACGCGGCCCAAATACGACCTGAAACCGCGCGTTGTAACGCGTGTGTCCTAACGCATGTTCTTATCAGAGAGCTGCACTCTACGCCATAAATTCGCGGGATACTGCCAGCGTACGTGGAGTGAGGCGTTATCCTTTCCGCGCTCGTCGTGAATCACCGACATTAACGACAGGTCGACCGTAATCTGGTTCTCTTCGCGCCTCGTTTCCCCGTCGCTCTTGCCTCATTAATCGTCTCTACGCATACGACTGGAAAATAAATTATTTAAAACGCATTATTCCATCTATGGACAACTCACGAGCGTAATTAATGGAGGCCAGCTGGCTTATGTTACCGGTTATTTCGCTGAATTATATCCGCACGTTACATGCGTTATTTAATCGAGTAATCGCAATTAAATCGATGGATCAACGAGCGATTAAAAGGAAATTTCGACTTGAAACGTTTTATTGTCTTTCTTTTTTTTATCCCTCTAATCACATCCCGAAATAGAGAACGTAATTGCGGATGAAGATAAATTTTTTTAAATAAATGAAATAAAATTTTCTCTTCATTAAATCTCTCATATACATGTCTATTTTCGTATTTATTCGGTCGAGCGTGTTAATTATAATACATATATGTTGTAGATCGCTAAAGTCGCGGTATTTTCGTAGTTCCAGAGCGAAACGTTAAACATGGAAGCTGAGTGACATATGTCATTCGCACACCAATGCCCCAAGGTTAATTACAAAAGCGAGTTTCTGTCTCGGTAGAATTTTAATAGGAATCTCTCTCCGCGCACACAGAACGGTTACCATATTTATTACGTAATAAATATTCCAATGAGATTTCGCCAATAAAATTCTCTTTAACGTCGCCGATGCGACGCTGCTGGCAAAATAATCCTGCAGCATTATACGTATATATGCATATGCAAACAAACATTGTATTTGTATTCGAAATTCCTGGCGATGGTCGACGCAAAGGTCATATGAAAAATATTATATTGGTATGTGTTTGTGCGATTAATCATTAGATTGGTTGATATTCATTTCATGATATTTCACCGGTATTCCTGAACAAGAAGCGCGGATATAAAGACCATTCACCGTTATTAATTACCAAAGGCCGATTTATCGATGACGCGAATCAAAATAGTAACGGAAGAAAAAAAAACGATCATTTCAACCTTCACAATATAATTTCGCAATGTAACCGTTCTTCGCTGTTTATTCTTTACGCAAAAAAAAAAAAAAATCTCTCTCTAAATAACTCTGAGTATTAATAAATATTCCGGGTATTTAATGAAGCCTTCTGTCCGCGTTTACGCGAATGAAAGATGACGTGCTCCTTCGTCTTTTTTGCTTCCGTCTGCATTCCGCGGATTTCTCGATTCGCCGAAAGACGCGCCTAATTAAAGATCCTTTATACAAAAACTATTATATTAAATGACCATTACATATATCACGTGAACGAAAAATAGTTAATTTTCCAATCGAGTATTTCGAGATCGAGTGCTTGAGATGTAAAATCGTCGAACAATTGTTAAAAATAAAAATTTTTTTAATTAAATCTCATTTCTTTTAAACAAATAAATTATTGAAATCACTGAGAGATATATATTTATACATCCAAATTTGAGTGTCAAGTTCAAGGCCTTAGTGTAGTTAGAGATTTGATAAAATATTCTATCAGCGAATATAGGACAACTATGTTGTATGTGTCTGATTCAGGGATCGATTCGCCTAAATGGCGCGACGTGACAAGACAGTAATCTGAAAAGAAATGACTCGATTTAAATTTATTTGATATTTATTTAAGATTTATTCAATTATTTAGTTACAATAATTACTCATGTAATTATTAAATATAGCAATTAAAAGATTATCTAACACAAAATGAAAATTATTTCCCTTCAGATTGTCACACACAGACACACACATACGATTTAGTATCGGGCAGATTAATGCATCAAACGAAAGGATGCTGACGTCGAGAGAGATTCGCGAGACACGTCGAGATCTCGCGTCGTCGAGATTTTTATCGGTCGAATACGGAAATACAATCGCGCGCGGGCCGAGGTGTCCGCGTCGTCGTCCGGTATCGCGAACAACATCTTCGCGCTCTAATCGCGTAAGTATTAAATCTTTCGTAACGCGAACGAAAGGTCACCGCGCTGAGATGCATCGGGAGAGGAGACCCGCGGGCACAGCCGTCGCTATCGTAGCACGTATCCTTTCCCGCGGCCTTTCTCTTTCACTGTAGAACCGTACACACATGTAGGCCGCACTGCGCTTTCCCCTCGCCATGCAGCGAGTTCGACGTCGGCGATCCGCGGGCATTTACTTCGAAAATCGATACGAGGCGACGATTATCTTGAGGGTCGGTCTCGAGACGAAAGATAGATTTCCATTTCTTTTACCGCGAGCGTGTCGTTGGTGGAAGTTGGAACGGACGGCGAACGGCTTCGCCCTCGATCTTGCGCAAAAGTCCGGAACGAAGTCGTGCAAGGCCAGCCAATGCCACGGTTTTCGATCCAAGAACCGACTGCATTCTACAATTTGTTTCCACATGCACGAGGACTGAGAGAAGCTATCCGATTGCGAGAAATTGACGTAACGCTTTAACACCGATACGTCTAATTAACGCCCGTTGACCGTCTGTAATTAACACGCGTCAAGGTAACGTTTGTATTATATGCTTTAGAGATTGAAAGTCACTAACGGATAAAATAAGAGGTGTGTTTCCATATCGCCGTTTTGTATTCTTTTATGTCCTTCTTTTCTCAATGATGATTTCTAATAATACTAACGATGATCAAGAAATTATTTCTAGCGTCTAATACCTTCGTTGTGAAATAATTAATAATTTTTGTAATTCGATATGATTTTAATTGCAGGATTTCCTATTTCAATTTTAATATATCACAATTTTCATATAAAGCGTTATAAATGCAAAATGTTTACTATTGCAACACAGCAACAGCTAGAGAAATTCATATCATTAAAAAAAAAAAAAAAAAAGTAAAAATACATAATTTCACAATCCAAGCATGAGAGAAAATATCTTCTCTCATCTTTGATTACTAGGAGAGGAGTAATCGATACAACCGAAAGATGTTTTCGAGATATGTCGCAACTTGTTATTATTATCTTTCGATTATCGCTTGAAAAAAAAAAAAAATGATAATCGCATATACATCTACATTTTCCTGCACACAATACGCTACTTCAACCCGATAAAATAGGACTTACCGATAAAATCGCTCGCCAACAACGGAAAATTGCAGCTCACCGGAGGATTTCTTTGTTCCAGAAACGTCAGCGACGCGGCTACCGTGGTATAATAAGTCGAGACACCGATCGAGTCCGTTATGCAATTGCATAACGTCCTGCGGACGGCCGAGGGGTCCACTTCGTAACGACGCGACCGAATTAGGACAACCTACCGAGCGCTACCGAGGACGCCGTAATGCACTTTAACGCTGATGCAGGCCTTCCTGCAATCTACCGCCGCGTAACGTACTCCTAGCTTGTCTCGCTTTAATGAATAGAGTATGTATTCTAATTCGACGATAAGTGCTACGTGACGGCCGCCGATATCACAGCCAGAATGATTTCTCTCCTATCGATATCTACTATTTGCCATCTATTAATCGATATCTACTGTTCGATATCTATTGATCAATACCTATTATTTGTATCATCGCACTCGATAAACATCGTATGATATTTACTCGTCATATAATTATTATAAAATAAAATGAAAATATTGAAATCAAGAGAATATAATAGTTTAATGAAACAGCATGAAACAGGAGATACCTATCTCTCTTTTTTTTTTTTTTTTCGTTAAATACGATTCTGGCTTCCAAATTGTTCCATTGGCACAATTTTAAAAAATTTGTTTAAGACTTATTATTTTTAAAATTGCAAAAATTAGCTATTAATGTATTTTATTATATTAAAGCTACGTATCGCGGAGAAGTTTTGTTGCATTACATAAAGTCAAGTGTGTTGTTAAGACTTTTAATCTTGAAAAGAAATTTTATTTTGTCCATTATGGTTAATAAAATATTCATCAATTAAATATGGGATTTATTAATTAGATCATTGAAGGATCTGTCAAATAATTTTTAATTGTGCTTATACAAAACGGTTAGTTGTTAAATTTTAATACACAAAACATGATTAATCCTTTCACGAAGAAATTGATTAAACAGATGAAAAGTTCAACTGTGATAAATAATTACTGTATAATTATGTATGTAAATAATTACACAATTATGGAGAAATAAGAATAAGAAATTGGGGATTCTTTTCTTCGTAATAATACTGATCATCAAAACGAAATGATTTACTTATTTTAATTTAAGAGATTTTCTACAATAAAGTGATAGCGAAAAAGTGAAGATTGATAACATAACTGTCTGTGGTCACATCGACTATCTAATTAAAATCTCAAGATCTCTTTGCTATCGTATATCTATGACGTCATACGTGCGTGTCGAAATAATAATAGGCTTGCTTAAGTCGATACAATTTTCTTTTTTTCTTTTTTATAAATATATATAATATATTATTATAGATTAGATATTATATTAGATATTATAGATTAGATAAATTATTATAAATATTATATATTATTATTATTACTATTATTATTATTATTATTGCCATTATTATTATTGTTATTATTATAGATATATAATATTATTATAATTACAGCACCGATTTTTTCGCGGTCGTTCGGCGGAGATCCCCGCGAATAATTGCACCGCACGGATATATTGAATAAATATAAAGAAAGCAATGTACAACTCGATACCGCACGGTTTTATTCCCGGTTAGAGTCCGTACGAAGGCGAATCCGCCTTGTCTGAACGTACCTTTAATGTCTTTAAATCATTACAGATTCTAACGCTAACGAAGCATGACTTCGTCGTATTAAGGTGGGTATACACTTAGCGAACGAACACCAAACGAACAGCGAATGCGAAAGGTTTTGAACGTTTTTCTCGCACGAATTGTCTTTGATGTACCGCTTCATGAGGGAATCGAGCCGAATGCGAATCGAACGTTCTGTTCGCATTCGCTTTGGCGTATATATCTGCCGAATGATAATAACGAATGTTTGCATTCGCTGTTCGTTCGCTAAGTGTATACCCACCTTTAGACATCACGCATCGCAGGTGAAAACGAACGCGACGTTTTTGTATTCAATCCGCGTTTCGTTAAGACAACGTGCAACTGCGACGCTGATGCGATGAAATCTTTGACGTATTAAAAGCATATGAAATAATTATGAGTAAATAAATTGTAGATATATGTATATGAAACGTAAGAAGAAAATATATAGAGTGTAACATTAAAAAAATATGAGTGTAAGAGTTAAGGATTGAAGATAATTTTTTGCGAATTTAGAGCTAAGAAAGATACTAGAGAACTTTTATTCGAGAAAAGTTGTCATTGTCGCTATTTAAAATACATGCCAAATTATTGATAGGATCCCATATTAAATATGCTTCGTAAACGTCATGGATAAAAAAGTGAAATAATTCGAAAAGGCACACGTTAATCATTTATAAAATACTTGAACAATATAACCATATTAATAAGTTTAAAAAAAAAAAGAGAGCATCAACCAATTACTTGGATGTTTAAGATTATTTAGAATCGATGTAGACACGTGGTCCATTCTATTTATATCCTAATCTATTTTAAATCACGCAAAACATATGTATATATTATATTTCTTTTTTTTTTTAATTTTACGGCGAAAAGAAACGAGCTGAATCCTTTGTTACACACAAACTTAGCTTCTAGCTTGCGGCAATAAATTAGTCTACATTATCCGGTATAAATATTTGGAGAGAATTGATGGCTTGCAGACATGATATTCGCGGCATCGCGTGACTTTCGTTTCTATAAGATAGACATTCAATTTTGCAGAATAAATTTTACTGACTTTTCTTAATTCGATAGTTCCTCTTGAAGATGGATCTTATGTAACGGACTTACAAAAGACGAATACGCACGATGTATTTACATACAGAGATCAATCTTCAATTATTATACATATATATATATATATATATATATATATATATATATATATATATATATATAATATATTTAATTTTCTTTATTTTAATTCATGTTCTTATCGCATTATTATCGTTAAAGGAGGCAATCAATTCGCTAATTAATTTGCAACTCTCTCCCTTTTTCTCATTTCGGCAGAATTTTGACAATTCATCCACGCTATTCTCGAAGGAATCTTAATTCGATCGCGTGTTTGCCAAGATTTGTCGAGATAGTAATGAGACAAGTTTCGAAACACGAAGCGTGACATCCGGCCTGACAACGATAATGCGTTAATTATCGGATATATTACCGTACGTCAGCTTTACGTACGAGGTTTATCGAGGTACAAGAATGCGTTATCGGAGACACGACGCGCGTGAAAGGCAAGATATCGCGAAAGATCCTAAGGGCGAGTCTCGCTCTCGCGCTTTCTGCTCATGGCGGAGAGGAGCTCTTTGCACGGAGAAAGCGATGCTGTGTGCACTTGACGTGCATATGTCTAACTATGTTACTTTCCCGCTCGCGACGTCATCGTCGATAGTAACCGGGCGTGAGAGATGCAAGGATAAGATTCCGCGCGATCCCTTACGTAAACGCTTATAAGAGTCGAGCTAAAAGCAACTCGATTTTCCATCGATGTTTCATCATCGTGTCTCGTATCTTTCTGCAGCGCCGACATAATTACCTTCCGCATTATATGACATATCAGCGCGACAAACACTTTCATTTTATTCTATCCGTGTATACTGCTAATTACACACTCTTCAACGAAAAATAATAATTTTCGCGAGAAAGAGAATGATATCATTTATCGTAATTTCTTTTTTCCCGATATGATTCGAGCCTTCAAATTACTTTATTATGCGTCACAATTTTAAAACATTTGCGAGTAAAGTTTTACAAAAAAAAAGGAAAACACTTTAGCGTATTTTATTATAGCTATCATATCACCGTGAAACCTGCGAGAAATGATGTCTTATTTTTTTTTTAATTTTGTTAAACTGTGTGTTATAATTGAAAAAAAAATATATACTTTGATTGCAGCAACTTTGATTTAAAGCACAGATTTTGTTAAAATTTTATAAGAGAATTTGAGAAGCAGATATTTCTCTTTAGATCCTTTATCGATCTTTAAAAAAAAAAAAAAAAAAAACATAAGCCTACTACCAAATAAAATCGAATAGTCACCTTGATCGAGTATCTAAAGAAATGACGCATTCTTCGTTTCTCGTGAAGAGTTTGATACAACAACTTTCACCCTAAAAACGCTCCTCTTGCACGGGACGATATTTTTAAAGTACCTCCGGCAAAAAGAGGAGATACTCCCGCTGAGAAAGAGACATGTAACGTCCCGTCTCCGTGAAGACGTCGGGGCAATGGCCCGTCAAGGTCGCGTTGCGAATGCACGCAATGGTCGAACGCACTCCTTCGAGAGGAGAATCGAAATCTAAAGTCCACGCATCAGGTAGAAAAACGCCCGACCGATCTCGGTGCGGTTTGACCGACCTTCGTGACGTAACGGCGGGGCGAGAGAGACCGAAGGAGCGAATTCGCTCACGCTAGTTCAATTACGCCAAGTCCCAGCGAAATCGCCGGAGGTGTGTATCAGGTACGTTTCAGGCGTTTCGCGAGACGGGTACGGTGAAACGAACCGGCCGATATAATCTGCCATTAGACTGCCACACGGAGGACTCTACTCACGATAACGATTAAAATCCGCTTTTTGCTTCTATCTCGCTCTGTCAGAAATTTGCACGCCCGCCCCGTCCGCATGGTAATTTATTCCCTAACTGCGGATACATACGCGCGTGTACTTATTCTACAAGGTATACTCGATACGTTTAAGAAAGTAAATTCGGAATCGATTTTCGCGAAATTTAATAGAAGTTTGATCTTAACTATCTTGATAATACTTCGATCGAATTATTTTTTTAAACGTCATAAGATGAACAAAAAAAAAATACCTACGATATTTTTGTAAAAAAAAAGTGTAAATAATGAAACACACACTCTTGTCGATGAACTCATAAGTCAAAGGTATTAAAACTCTCGTATCTAAAATTAGATGCGGGTGTAGAGTTTTAAGAAGAAAATGGTAGATCGCCGGGAGAGCATATTGGACACGCGCCAACAATCTTGTATCCCGCAATAGCGATCTTATCGTCCGTTGCTCTCGCGAACAGCAAGCCGTGAAACACGACGGGGTTAATTCGCACGAAGGGCTTCTCGCGAATCGTTGAATTTTCAGCACGAAAAAGAACTATCATCGAGCAAACGACTCTTTTTTTTTTTTCGGCAAAAATAACGGGCGATCTTTTTCTCATTAACAGTGAAAAAAGCGGAAGTAGATTCGCGTACAAATGATTCTAAAAATTTTTTATATACCGGATGTATATGAAAAATCGTCGAGAATGCAAACGGAACGGAGATGATTTTTCACGCAAATACAAGTAAAAAAAAAAAATGTACAATGAAATCTTTTCATATCAGATTTCGTTTTCGAAAAGACAGACCTTGAAGATTGTTTTGCTTGTACCACGATTTCCAATACTCTCCGCATAGCGATTTGAGCAAGCTCCTTTTTCTACAAGATATATTTTTACTCGACGCGAAAAAAGATTAGTTCCTATACTTTGCACAAACATCGCAACTTATTTTAATTCTCGCGATATTGCATAATTTGAGCCGCACGCGAGTTAATTGCATCAGAAGTGAAATAACCATTGGATGTTAATGGAGACTTTGTAATATATAATTTACGGTACATCGGGATTAGTCAAAAGCGGTATTTATAGTCATTGCGGTCAATGCCTGATGATTTATGATGACGTATATAAAAATCGAGAATTTTGCGAAAAAGATAAATAACGTACTCCATGATATTGTTCTGCAATTAGAAGTAATAAATTTCTCGTCGTCTCACATAAACATTCTACATTTTCGTGTACGATGTGTAAATACAATATATATATTCTGTTTATATATTATATATAATTATATATATAATGTAATTGTATTATATATATAATTATATTACATTACATTACATATAATTATAGTTATATAAATTTTATATTGTGTGTGTGTGTGTGTGTATGTGTAAAATAAATTATTTTTCCATTATATAGTAATAGTAGAACAAAATCTAACCGACGACTATTATTAACGTCGGTGAAATAAGAGTATCGGGTATGGATATTTTGCGATCGTACAGATTGATATTGCTGTCGGGGAACGGACTTGGTCTTTGAGATTCGCTTTCGTGACGTCGGAACTGCCTCAATGTCGAAGGCAAGTATCTCGGTGCGAGATACTTGGTGCTTGCATACCGATCGAGGACAAATCGTGACGCGAATCGTGAACTGCCGACTTAATGACCATTGTGCGTTCACTCGTGCTTTCGCGACAATCGAGAGACCACGATGGCGACGAGCCCTTCGCTGGAAATCGAATGACCACGTTGAAGAGGATCTCGTTTCGCACCGCAATCGTGAGTCTTTTATCGAAAGAAGAAATAACATTTATATTATAATTGACAAAATTTTTGAGATCTATTTCGATCTTAAAGATTGCACTAGAGAGATTTTTTCTTGGGTGGATTTCTTTGAAATCAATTTTTTATTCAAGTCGCGCGAAAATCATCGATCGGAATACCCGTCTCTTTAAATTATGTCTCATTTCTATATGTTTTTCGATGAGCGAAAATTCCGGTTACCGAGTCGAAAGTCTCGACGATTGAGGAAATCTCGATCGTGTTCCGGTATACGAGGGATGCCTCGCAATCATGTCGCGTCCTCTCTCCGTATAAAAGAGTTGTCGTTTCCGCTCTGACGATCGCGACTTTTCGACTTTCACGGAAACGGCCGATATCAAGAATCGACCGATGCGGGATTAATGCGAGTCAGGTATGAAGGATTTTTTTTTTTTTGTTTTTCCGCAATCGCGATTTATTAACTCCTCTTGTACGAGTTCTTGCGAGAAATTAGCTAACCCGAGATTAATAATGAGGAAAGTGCAGTGTCTCTTGCGAGACTTTGCTCACGTGATTTATAAAGCTCTCGCGATGACGTGAAGGAGTCTCTGAAATTAATTAGCTATAAATTGCGACTGGGACAGCTGTTTTTAAGAATTGTATCATTTATATTAAAATGTGCGCGATTTCTCTCAGGATTTCAGACAAAATGTCAATTGAGATGTATTAAATTATGCTTGCGGAGATTATATCTCTCTGTAAATATTCCATCACAAATTATCATTTCTGATTCATTGGTATACGAATTAATAACTAAGAGCGCAAACAATTTCTTAATTTTTTTTTTTTATAAATTTTAAAACTCGAAATTTCAATCGTGCGTGGTATAAAATAATCGTCAATCGTTTAATTCAATTTTATCTCCACTCGTCTTGCTCGACTTTGATGTTACGTAACCGATATATCGCGGTTATTCCCGCAGATTCGGCGACTGCGGAGCAAAGAGCGCGACAGGGAGATAAATAGGTGCCATTTGCCAATGTAGAACGTGACATTGATATTCGGGACGCGGAACGCATACGTAATCCAAAACGACGGGGTGGAGGGGTAAGAGAGAGAGAGAGAGAGAGAGAATTTAATGAACGTTGCATCGCGTAAGGATGACGCTTTTGGCTGCTAGTTTATGCATATGACAACCGTCGGGTATTATTCAAAACGCGAACTCTCACGATCATGGAACGCCTCGTCATTAATATCCATGAGTTAAAGCGTATCCGGCTAAAAAGCGTTTTCAGCATTGAGTGCGTGGAACATAATTTACGACTATCATGGTAAGAAGAACGATCGATTGTACGTGATCTGTACCCAGCAATTCTTCTTTCAATTTATTTTTGTACTCTCGCTATCGGTCGAACGGGGAGATAAATTATCATGCAAATACACGAGGAGAATTATTTCATTGGGAAGCGAAACACGCGCTAATTAGAGAGAGAGAGCCGAGGTCAAAATCAAAATTAAAATGGAAAATATTTTGTAAAATTGTTATTTCATTTTAGTATTATTATAATGCAATTTATCATCTTATATTAATTTTGCAATTAATAAATATATATAAATTATGATAACGTGATTTAAAAAAAAAAAAAAATTCCAAGAAAAGAAATAATCATTTCTTATATTTTTTTTCTCCACCCGTGTATTTAACTTCGTAATTTTTATTTCTTAAATTTCTTACAATTACGATATATATATATATGTTGTGTTTGAATTTATACAATTTCTATACAATTTTCGAAACATGTCGTAAATGGATTATAATACATATTGGATGTTGAATATATATATATTCAACATCCAATATGTATTTTCTATGGAATATATATATATATATATATATATATATATATATATTTTCCATAGAAAGAAATAAAACGCGAAAATAACGGCCGATTAATAGCTATTAAATTGCATTAACATAAAATGTCCCGTTTTTGCCGTATTATTTTCAAATAATGATTTCTCATCGACCGATTTAGAGTAAACAATATTATTATAATATTTATACATTTCTGTAATAAAGTGCTCTTTGAATAAAAATTTTATTAAAATAAAATCCAATGAAAATATAAATTGAGAAAATGTGACATTGTCATCTGTCCACTCTCCTTTCTGAACTTTTCAATTCGTCCCTCATTTTCAATCGCTAATTACCCGACAGCTCGAAAATTGCCTCGACATTTTCGCTGAAGAAGAATCGACTGGCTCGAAAAATAATAAACGGGCAGAAACGGGACAGTGTGTCCGTGTATAATCGTGTTATTACGCGATCTTAGCTCCTCCGCGCATCCCGATTACGACTCGCTCTAAACGCGAGCCGAATCTGTTCGAGGGATCGCGACACGGTGTCTCACAGCGGAATCATCGAGCGCGAAATTGAAGGGGCCCGTGGCCCCGCCTTAATTCGAGGACCCCTCGGAGGCACGCAATCTTCGTCGAGAGTCGCGCCGGCTTATTGCCGGCCAAGGCATACGGCGGCGCCTAATCATTATCTCACGGTTTTGCAAGAGAACCCGTGTTATGCAATTTAATGACGATCCTCTTTAATTCCCGCTTCGATTCGTTGCACGCGGGCGCGAATTTCGCATGCGATTTGTGTGGAAAACGGCAAGAATCGCGGGGAAACGTCCAACGGTTTCGCGCGTTTGTAAAGAAAAAAAAAAAAAAAAAAAGTCAGACAAATTAATCCCTCTGGCGATAGGCAATTTTTTTGCGAAATATCGACGTCCCGTCGATATTTCCTCTCGATTCAAACATACGTTTATCTCGCTTATTTTATGACATATAGTACTTATTTGGAAAATGAATATATCGGTTCGATTATTCTTCATCAAGTCTCGCAGACTTAAATTCGATCAGAGCCGTGTTTGTGGAGGAGCAAAGCTTTTATATATATATATATATATATATATATATATATATATATATATATAAAATTTATAAGTAAACGTCAATTTTACTCACCGGAACGAAGAGACTCGTGGACGCTTATTCCAGCGACGATCGCCGGCTGTACGATGGACAAGCTGATGATTATGAATGCGATAAAGCGAAAAACTTTTCGAGGAAATCTCTCTCGCGCGTACAAAAGCGACACTCTTCGAAGAAACCGCGTTGAAAGGAACATTCGATTCGCACGCGAATCTGAAGTCCGAGCGAGTTTGAACGAGGTATCACGTGACCTTTGAAATCGATGACGTCACCAACCGTCTCCCTTGTCGTTTCTCTGAAAATATTGAAAATACATTTCGTATAATTTCATATAATCGTAATATTATATCTTGCATTACGCAGAAAAGTCTTACGCGTAAAATAATAATTATCCATCTCACGTAATTTGATGTACCTTTTACGTAGCCTTTCGATCGAATCGATCGATTTACGGGATTCGCGATTACTTGGACGCTCGCATCACGAGCGAGAGACGCGCGATTTTGTAAAACAATCTTTCACTAAAGATAATGAAACGTTCGATTACGGATAACCTACTTTTGCGACAATATTTAGATATTTTTGCTATTAAACTGTATTTTTGAGACTCGGCTTGGTCTCTCACCTTGGTAAAAGTCTGTAGAAATGTTGCGAAACGGAGCGACGTATTTCGCCTCTTGAACTCTTCACGCCATATTTGTTTCCGGCGTATTGTCGATAATGTTTCTTTTTCAATGTATCCTGCAGTTCACAGATGTCGCTAAAAAACGGCAGACTCACTTATCGACAGAAAAACGAAAAGATTCCGGAAATACCGATCAATCTCTCTCACTCTCCGTAATTGCGCTATTCATTCCCGTTAGAAGAATTTCGTATGGCCTTTTCGGAAACGATTATATCTGACATTTGACCGGATCACGTTGCGCCCGTATTACGCTCAGATTTAAATCGTACGAGAAAAAAAAAAATATTACACGCGCATATCGAAGAAGAGAGAGAGAGAGAGAGAGAGAGAGAGAAAGATACACGTCAGAATTCGTATATTTCTAATCAAATATATTTCTCGTAACCTTGCAGACGTAACCTTCAAGCGTGACAGTTTCAGCATCTTTGGCTTACGAGACAATACGGTATTTCTATCACGGCTTTCTCACGGTCGATAGAACGCGCGAGAGAATGCCGGCGCCAAATTCCATCAGCGTAGCTGTAATATGTTCTAGTAACATGAACAGGAGCATGGAAGCGCACGCTTTCCTAAGGTAAAGCTGCGGTCAATTTATCGGAGGGATGGTTAATCCATTAGAACGGTTGGTCCACCAGGTATTTCAATCGGGTTGTGGTAACACCCTCTCCTTGTATAGGAAAGAAGAAATTTTTTACTTCCAAGATTATAAAAATATTCACCCCTGAAATATTCCTGTAAATCGAGGAAATTGCAGATTTTAATGGATTAAGCGAAAAGCTCACCTTTTATGGTAAATATGGAATATTATTTGAGAATTCGATTGTGTATTTCAGCAAAAAGGGATTCAATGTGAAATCATTTGGAACTGGCGATAAGGTCAAACTACCTGGAACTGCGCCGGATCGTCCTAATATCTATGATTTTGGTACTTCATACGATGAGATCTATAATGATCTATTAATGAAAGACAAACAATAGTATCCTTTGCAAAAAATAAATAATTCTCTTGATATTTCTCACATATTGTATAAATTTATGTATTGTTACATTTATATATTGTTATAATACACATCTACTTTGTTTCTTCCTTCTTATTTTTGTAATTTGTTGCTATTAAACTGTCAATTTAAATTGATCTACTCTAGTATATGTGACTTCTTTATTTATGTAATTTATA
Organism: Polyergus mexicanus; assembly: GCF_030449975.1. Lineage (NCBI taxonomy): Eukaryota > Metazoa > Arthropoda > Insecta > Hymenoptera > Formicidae > Polyergus > Polyergus mexicanus. The sequence continues at coordinate 11,136,730 of NW_027223326.1, read as the reverse complement.
TATATATATAATATTTTTTCTTTTATATATATAATTCTCTGCAAATAAGAAGCTTGTAACTTGAAATAATTATAGTCTATTAAATTGCATCTACACAGATTTTAAACATTGTGATAATAGTTTTGTTGCCGAAAAAGATTTCATTATAATTACATTCCTTAACAATTAACACAGTTATACACAGAATGGTTTATTACATATGCTGGATCGGAATCGTAGAATAAAACCTAGACCAGAACGGTTTCAACTGTCCAAGGATAAGTTTGACATTCTAATTACATGTGAAGAGCGAGTGTACGATCAAGTAATTGAATGCATGGACTCTAGGACTAAGGAAGATAATCAACCAGCGCATTTAATCAATATCGACATTCAGGATAACCACGAAGAAGCCACAGTAGGATCGTTTCTTATATGCGAGCTAGTGACAGTGGTATTGCCTATATCATATACTTTCCCATGCATTCGAAAGTCTTCTCTACGATAATATATTTTCGTGTGTTTCAGTTGGCGAATAGCGAAGATTTAGATAATGACATAGATGAATTACTCCACGAATTTGAGTCTAAATTCGCGAGGACAATATTGCACACCGTGCTGTTCTACTGAAAGTCCGTTACCGTTACGAAAATCATCAGAAACCTGGTGTTCATCGAACCTCAAGCTTAATTATAAGAGAAATTAAATTATGTATAACACTTAAATATATATATATATGTATATATATATATATATATATACCGCGTATATATTCATCCACCGGCTCATGTGGATTGAATTCTGATATGAACAGAGGATTCCGCATGTGCTTCCTACTTAACGAATGATTATTCTCGCGGAATCGTACTGTCAAAGTCGCGATATCCCAGGAATATCGTCAAATTGGCATTATGTTACGATTAATCGGGGTTTGTAGAATAATATCGAAATTTGTAAACATATACAAAATGAGAAGATATTGGCAGTAAGGAGAAAGGGGGACGAGAATAAATGAAAGAATATAAAATATAAAGTATTTAATTTTAGCGTATATACAAATATATACACGTACGCATATCGTATACGATTGCACGATTGCATGTGGATTACAAACTTGTGACGTACGTATACGTTTGCATGCCCGTACATAACAGAACAATCGTACAGCTGTTAGTTTAGCAATACAAAGAATAATAGAGTCCGGGAAGTGCAGAGACCAGTGTGATACTTTTCGCATTCAATGTTGATCGAGATGAGCGTACAATCTTCGGGCTTTCTCACGTTTATTCTTATTAACATGTTTATTAATTATCTTCCACGGTTTCTTCACTTTGTCAGACTGATCGTCAGTCGATTCTGTTAAACTGACTGTTGATCCTGCGTGCCTGAAAAAAAATAATTGTATCAATTGAATGAATTTTGTATATGAGAATACACACACAACGTTCCAACAATTGTACATATTGTATCTCAATCGCGTGTGAACCTCATTCGGATATTAGAATTTTGGATTTAGACGCCCCGCATTGATCGATCTTACATAAATTATTACTATTGTCGCAATCTATTATATATACATGAGCGACTTTACAAATAAAACGCGAACATTTTGACATTACGTTATAGAGTGTTTTAGTACAGGTCCACGGCGTCCCTTCACGTGTGCATCCTGGAAAAACTTCCGATCCAAGTTGTTGACCGTTACTCCGCATCCTTGATTTACGCGAGCTGTTCGGGGCGGTATGTGCCTGTTCGCGGACAAATTCCGCCGTCGCGGCGGGAATGCGTGAAAACACTCCTGTTCGAGCGTCGGCGGTGCGACACAATATAACAATTTGCCATTAACGAAATCCTTCAAAATGTATCTCGCCGAACGCGGATTATCTGGCTGACCGTTCTGCGTCATGAAACCTCTGTTGTCTGCAACAAAAATAGGATTTATAATAGAAATATATATATATATATCATATTTGATATTAATATGTAAAAAACATAACAATAATTAATATATCAGAGAATATATATATACATATATATACATATATATATACTCTGTAATATAAATGTATAAAAATAATGGAACACATAATTTTCTCCAGTTCGTAGTCTAATGATATTTTCACGAGATTTACATGATTACATACAGCCGTGCGCGTTTAAAAGCTCCTCCGCGGTCGGTGCACGACCCGGATCATCTCCTTCTGTTGGAACAGGCAACATGAAGCCATATAGATCCTCCAAAACGTGCTTCGATATCAACGTAGCCAGTAAAGTAATCGCTGGTACATGATCTCGCATCTGATCGATCGGTAGTATACCATTCAGAATCATATCCGCTTTCGTGCAAACAAAACTTGGCATTACCAAGCCCGGACAATCGCACAATAACAGATCCTTGTCCAGGTACAACGTTTGAAAATGTTTGGTCTTGCCCGGCGTGGCTGACACAGAGACTTTCTTATCCATGAGCAGGGCATTGATGGTGGAACTCTTGCCGACATTTGGATATCCCACCAAGCCGATTGTCGTCACTCCGTTTGTGTATGTTTTATTACCGCTGTAAATCGTTTTAAATAATTTTATAAGATCGTCTCTGTTTAGTAATTTTGACGAATTGATTATTTTCTTCATTTCCGAATCTGTCGCGGAAATTTTTAAATTCTCCAATTCGCCACATTGTTGAGCTTCTATTTGTTGCTTGCTGTTATCAGCTTTTGTTTCATCATGTACAGCGCATGTGTCGGCGTCGCCATCCTCCGCGCTTTCGTATTCCGAGTTCGCCGATTCGTCCTCACTGTTCTTATACTCGTTACCGGAATGATCGCAGTCATCCTTATCAGTTGACCTCGCTTCATCTTCTTCCTCTTCTTGAATCATATGTCTCTCTGCTGCTAATGTAGCGGAAAAGAAGGCTACCCGTACATTTAGATCTGTAAAATATTTTGCCCATGCCTGTCTCTGCGCGTCTGTTAAGAAATCTGCTTTATTAAGGAGAATCATATTCAATTTGTTGGAATCAATCTCCTTAACGTAACGTTCCAAGTCCTCGCAACGAAAGAGAAGCGGATTGCGCGCGTCTGCAATTTGTACAACCACATCGCTGCGTTCAACCACCCGCCACAATTGTCGCCAGAACTCTAAATTCTTCTCGTAAGGTGTCAACGTTAAACCCTCCACTTCTTGCAATGTGGCCAAATGACGTCGCCACTCTAGGAACGCCTCTTTCTCGCGTGTCTGTAACTCGTGGGTGCTTATAGAACTATCCCATTTCGGCCTTCTTGGTATCTTGACGGAATCTTTATTTTCTTCCTGCTTTTTTAGTACTGTTTTCATTACGTCTTTCGAGAGCAAGCCATGACTGTGAGGATGCACAAATTTAACATTTAATTTTTCCGCATTGAACTCGGTTCCCGCTAGTTCGGCGGTCGACAAGAAATCTTGAAATGAACTTTCCTCTGTAACCGATTGCAAGTTGAGTCGACCCCAATCGTAACCGTCATTGATTTCTGAGGTGTGGAGCTATAAAAGAAAAAAAATAACTATCAATAAACTTTCTTTTAGTGGCACATTAAGAGCAGTTTATCAGCGTGTCGCAAGAGTTTCCGATAAGAATCGAAAAGATAAATAAAACGATAGAATACCAGATTGCATCGTATTGTATGAAACTTCTCTGAGATATTAATTTCAATGATCTTATTATATTTGCGAAAGACGCACGTGACATACTCGAGGATGAAGAGGTTATTGTAAAATCCATTATCTTACCATAGACGATTCATTGCCATTCCTCTTGGTTCTTCTGGATCCGAAACGATCTCTGATCAAGGATTTCCCTAAATTGCTATCTCCTCCTTTGCTCTTTTTACCCATAACTTTCACCTAATGATATTTATTATTTATCTCACACAGAAATAACAGTTGGTAAATGATTTGTTTTAAAAAACATAACCTCATCTGGGCAGTAATAGATCTGTTCGTGTTTGTTGCACTTTTTGCACTCAACACGGCAAGAGCAAATCATTAGCAATCTATATATATATATATATATATATGTGTGTGTGTGTGTGTGTGTGTGTGTGTGTGTGTGTGATATAGATACACTACATTACTCTTTCTATACAAATAAAAATAAGAAAGGATATATATATTTAAGTTTTTGAGAAAAAATGAGCTATAAAAAATAAACTTTCAAATGCCATCAAATGAAAAGAGAAAGGAAATTTTGGTTGATGCAGAGCATGAAAAAAAATCAAAACTATGTCTTTCTCTCTTTATCTAATATCGTCTTTCGAATACGAGTTATTAGTAAAAAAATGAAAAAGCAATTTATTGACGATTGATAAATAATAGAGCAAGATATTTGTATATATGTATATCCCTTGAAACAATGACATTATACAATTCACTACTTGTCTAACTCAATAATGTAATTCAGAGTAAATTAAATCTGATTTAAAACACAGATCTCGAGAAGCTAATGATGCGCGAATACGATTCTTACGTTTACATCTGTAATAAAAACTGGTTATCGTCGCGGCTTCAATTATACTAGCGCATATAAATCATTTTCTTTTTTTGAAATTCATCATGATTCCAATATTCGCTGGATTATTAAAATCTTATATCATTATAAGAATCACAGAAATCGATACATACCGTACGAAATAATATGCGAAATAAAGATTTATAAAAAAAACAAAGAATATTGTATGTTATTTCTTTTTATTAATAATAGATAGACTGTTCCGGCATTCTTTCTCTCTCTCTCTCTCTCTCTCTCTCTCTCTCTCTCTCTCTCTCTCTCTCTCTCTCTCTCTCTCTCTCTCTCTCACACACACACACACACACACACACACACACACACACATTCCTCGGACAAACAAAAGGACGCGGAATCTCAATCGTACTCATTCGTGCTTCTACCGGGATCACGCGATCAGCATGCATTTGTCGAGCTCCACAAACGCGGAACAAAAATTCCCCTCGCAAGGCAGCTTGTGAACAGTTTCTATCGGAATAATCTATTGGTGTGTTCCATTCGATCCCTCTAATGCATATTATATTACAATTTTTCGCCTATTTCGAAGAAGGCTGTTCATACATGGCATTCGCACCGTACAGTCAATCCGGATCGATTGAATCCGGAATAATTAAAGTGGAAACTGGCGTTTCATTTACCTTTTTCCCAAGGGCAAAGAAGGTTCACTTCAACAAATCGTATTGAGTGCAATCAGCCCAGTGTAGTGATCGTTATCACGTTTTTTCTGGGCGAATCGTAAAAATATACATGTATATATAATCCATTTATATATATATACACGAATAGTGGTTTTTTTTCACACACGCGAATACAAGAATTCGCGATTATTATTCGTGAACGACGGCGTTCGACATGACATATATTTTATACACTGACAATAAATCACCCTTGACGTCTAAGTACGGTGAATGCACAGTTGGCGTAACGTACCATTTTATATGTCACCAATATAATTGTTCCATGAAGCCTTTTTAATAATTGTCCCTTCCTCTTCCCCCTCTCGACTGATCGTTATCGCGTCCTCTACCGCGATTGCTGTAGCCACTCCTGCCCATGTTGTCACCACCGCGGTTCATGCCGCGATTAGGTCCGTTTTTGCCAAAGTTGCCAAAATTGGAGTTGAAATTGTTCAACTGAGCTTGCGGATTCTGACCGCGAAAATTGGGCCCGAAGCCCGGCCGATCGAAGTTCATGGGACCAGCGTTGGGCCCACGAAAGGCGTTAGGCGGCCCCTGAAAATTGTTGCCAAACGGCGGCGGCGGACCCTGATGATTCGGTCCGAATGGTGGCATCGGGCTCGGCCTGAAGTGATTCGGCCCGAAATTACCGTTCGGCGGTGGCCGGAAGCTGGGCCCGAAACCACCGGGTGGCGGGGGTCCGTTGGGCCCGAAGCCTGGATGATGCATATTGGGATGATGCGGCATCATATGTGGCGGTATCGGGCCGTCCAAACCGGGATGCGGTGGTTTGCCCTGCATTCCGGGATGTTGCGTCATTCCAGGATGTGGCACCAAACTCGGTATCGGTGGCGGCATGTTAGGATTAATATTCTGCATGTTATGATGATTCGCCTGCAAATGCGCCATGCCGGCCATGTGGCCGTGTATGCTGTTACCCATGCCGCCCGGGCCCATCGTAGCTATGCCGTTATCGCGTTTGTCACCGAAGCTGGCATACGTGCCATCCGATTTGCGCGGACCGTCGCCCATGCTCTTCTCATCATCGGTCCAGCGACCGCCGTCGCGATCCCGCTCGTCATACATATCGTCCATGTCCAGCAGCTTTTTAGGCGGGAAACCGATGTTGCGGAAGTCCTTGTCCGCGAAATTGTTGCCACGCGACAACTCGTACTCGTTACACGAAACGGTTCTACCGAACCTCAGATCCTCGTCGCCGCGACTGCCACTCCTCGCGGAATCACTGTGCGAACCGCCTCTTCTGTGGTCCTCGTCCTGGAAGGAGTTGGCCTCCGCGGCATTAGATTTGCCGAATCTTAAATCCGTATCGCTGGACTGCGAATCTTCCGTAATCGGAATACCGCCGAAAACCGGCTGATGGATCTTGGACGTACGATCGCTAGCTCCGCCATCACTCCAACCGATTAGCTGATCGAACTTACGCTTGCCGCCGCGATTCAGCGTTTTCAACAGCTCAGGATTCTGTGCAAACTTTGAGCTAGGTAAGGGTGGCGGCAGATCTATATCTGGTACTTTGGAATAGTCGATCTCGCCGTCATCTTGCAGATATTCTTCGGCCTCGTCCACGTTATCCGGTGGACCCACCACGTCTCGTAACTCCTCTATCTCACCGGAGAATACTAATTTGTTTATGGCTTCGGTTCCTTTACTAATCGCCTCCGCCAATTTCGAATCCGCTAAAAAACAGAATTGTATATTAGTAATTCAATAAACGTGTATTTTTTCATTGTACCATCAATAAAATGCTTCTTTACACATATTTTTCAAACACACACTTTATATAATACTCACTTTCCACAGGAATCATTTTCCCATATAGTATAATGGCGTTGGGCGTAACTTCGTTCAATGGCACAGCGCCTGGCGTAGTCTCTATTAATTGATTAACGAACGCGTTAAGTGCTTCGACCTGCTCCATATCCTCAGCCTCCATTTCATTCCATTGAGCTTGGAAGTTTCGTGGTATCGGTTTGCTGTACGGAACTTTCTTGTTGGCAAACTTTTTGCCCTCGTCCACAGCATGATCGAGGTCTAGACCCGGAATTCCGCTACTCTTGTCCTCGGATTCACTGTCGGCGTTGATTCTGTCCTCCGGTCCCATACCAGGTATCACCGCTGCTTCATCGGCTAAAGCAGGTAAAAGGGATTAAAATATTTTCGTAAACTATATATCATATATATATATAATATTTGAAATATATTAAAATACTTTTTAATAAAATATTTCTAATACCGATTTCATGATCGTCAATGCCAGCCGATCCAGCCGGTAACGTATTGAGATTGTATTTGTCTCTCATCAGGTCTCCCGGTCTGTTGCGCGTCCAAAATTTGGATGTGTGATCGTTGCTGCCGGAACACAAAATATGTCCCAACGGATGCCAAGCCAACGTCCATACTATGCTATCATGCGCCTGTTCTATCGCTCCTACCTCTTTATCCGCTCTGAAAAAATTCAAGATAAAAATTATACGCAAATTTAGCTTCGAGCAATCGAGTGATTACTCTAGCGAAGGCATATGATATATACCCCACATGCCAAAAGAGTATGGCACCATCGCTACCACCGCTACAGAAGAGACCTTCATGGCTCGGATGCCAAGCAACGCTAGACGCCTCCTTCTTATGACCGCGGAACGTCTGAACTTCTTGACTAAGATTCCTCAGATCGAACAGTTTTAACAGATGATCTCTCGACGCGGTCACCAACCAGTTACCGTTCTCGTTCCACTTTACATCCATCACGGTCGACTTATGCGCATGCAAAGTCGCCAGGGATTGTCCGGTCTTCGGATCCCACAGTTTCACCGGTTGCTGATTGTCCTTGCTGCCGGAAATGACTAGACTCTTTTGCGGATGCCAATGAACGCATTTGACATCTGCACCATGACCTATGGCGAAAAACATTATATGAAATATACTGAATCAACTTTTTATTTGCTAAGAATAGATCGACATAAAAAAAGAAGAATAAAGATATTATAATTTTAAATCTATCTTTAAATCTATTTTTTATCATTTTTCTTATATATAAAAATTTTTTAAAAGGTAGAAAATATATAAAATATATAAAATATTTTTATAATATAAGAGAGAGATACATTAAAAATACTAATATATAATAAACTAAAATATGTAAAATAATAAGTGTACGTTGAAACAAAAACATTTAAGCAATTGAGTAAATGAAAAAAATATGATAAATTCATAGATAAATTACAAGAAAGATTTTTTTTTGTACCTCTGAGAATTCGTTCCTCGTGACAGCGAAGAAAATCCCAAATTCTGACAGTTCCGTCATCGCTGCAAGTCGCCAATTTGTGATCCGTTGGACTGAAACTACCCGCCCCAAAAAAAAGAAACAAGTTACATTTGAACAATGCACTATCATATATAATATAAAAAAAAAATTAATTATGTAAATCTTTTATATTTGCCGATATATCCACGACGTGAAGAGTTATGAATAAACTCAAATGATTGATTACAAGGAACATTGGAAAAAGGTATTATCAATTTTATCTTACATACCGAAAAACTCGCAATCAATTCGAGAGAATAAAATAGTAATTTAATATTCTGAAATGGCTAAGATAATAGAATATAGTTGTTGATTTTACGAATTTTTATTGAAACTCTTATTTTACAGAATCAGAAATAGTTCTGTATGACAAAGTAAAAAAAAAAAAAAAAAAAAAATAAGAAAGATAAAGCGATTATCGGGTAGAGTGAAAAAATTATATAGTAAGAAAACACACATACACACGAACACACACGCACACACACATGAACATCTTACGGACACTGTTACAATATAACTTATTAAAGTGATTCTAATAAATTGATTGCTAAAAAATCAAACATACTGTATATTTATTACCAATTCGTTAATATATATATTATAATTATTACCGCACGCACGTCGATATATGTATACATATATATGTGTGTGTGTGTGTGTAAATTATTTATATATATATATGTACATGGAAGAAGCAAAATAGAAAATTATCAATACTGTGTGTCCTCGGGAACTTTTTTTCGTGAAAAGTTATTTAAATTAATTTTTTTTTCTTAGAAATATCTGTGTAGAGAAATGTATTCTAGTATTGCACCGATTTATATAACTAATATATATCTTGAATATATATTATGTGATATGGATAATTAGCGAGAAATTAATGACCTTATATAAATGCAAATTAATGCATCGCGTGATATAAATTATATGTATTTTAATATGAAATTTTGAGAGGCAAAAATTTATCTATATAGATAATATTATCTATTAGATAATATTAAATACATATCAAGCTGTTATTTTTCGTAATGGGTCATAGTTGCCGTTTGATGATTCTCCTTGTTTGTTGTTTGCTGATATCGAAAGCATTGTACGCGTGAAGAAGCAGAAAAAAGAAATGCGAGCAAGTGTGTATACACAAGAGCAGTACACATATATAAGTAAACTGTATATTGGCCTGAAATAACTTTGAACGTATGTAAATAGAGAACATATAGCCGACAAATTTCTTACGAATGCGCCATCGAGGAATAGACAGAGATCAGTATAATAAAAGGAATGTTTTTTTACATGTATAAATATATATATTTTTTTAAATAAACAAAAAACCATCCGCGACAGTCATATCTGGCACTCAAATAAGATCCCATTTTATGTGTTGGGTAATGCGTGCGAACACAGTTTCATCTTGGTGAAACTGAATATTATCCTTTGATGCCACATGACCACCGAGTGATGTATTAAGAGCAATATTTTTTTCAAAATTTAACGTTTATTGCACAAAAAAAATGTCCGAAGTGTACATGAATCATGTCATCTTATCATTTGTCTCTGTTACACTCTCTCTCTCTCTCTCTGCCTCTCTCTCTCTCTCTCTTTCGTCTGCGAAAGAGCACAAGTGACACAAAACGAAAGATAAAATATTTTATTTTCATAGCCATGCAATAATAATGTGACGTCTTTATTTAATTTTATTGAAACTTAAACGATATAAAGAAGGAGACACAGGATATTTCATCTTTTATTTATCATTATATAGGAATCTCGACTAGGTATTACCATATATATATATATGTATATATATATATATATATATATATGTGTATATTTCTCTTTTATTTGTTATTCTAAAGCATACATCTTTGCCGAATAAATAATCTAGCCACATAAACTCCTTAAAACGAGAGCCGTAAGGACCTAATAGCACTATATGATAACTTAATTAAAATTTGCGTGCCACTTCTCAATATGCGATAAGCGCATTATCGATACTATTGTATATGGACAGAATAGTAAATCGAAAGTTAGGTCCCTAAGACTATATAGATACAAATCATAAATAATATATCGATACGCGTAATATAATGTACGCAAAAAAATTTACACTGTCCTCTTATATTATCAATTTTTACATCGCGATAAAAATAATTACTTATTAAGTTCTGCAAAATCTATTGAAAATTTATTCTTAAACCGTTGCGCTTAAAAGATATGATTGCTACAGCATAATGGAAATATTTTCTATTATGATTGAAAATAATTTAAAAAAAAAGAAGATTGGAATTTGACTCTTCAAACTTTTATTTTTCTAATTTGAAAATCTTCTCTTAATTCGGCAAAAGATATCGAAACTTCTTTTACGTAGAATCTGATCAAAATGTTCAACATCAGCATTTTTCACGAATATGGTTCATTCCACATGGTTCATAACGCGCAAATGTATTTCATATATTTATCCAATGCTAAAGACTTGTTAAAAATCACCTGTGTACCCATACAAGAATCTCTATTACTCTGCCAGAAACGGCACAAAACCAGAAAAGGAATAAGAGAATAAGAATCACGTCCAATATCTTAACTACAGCAAGGATGGACGGATCATCGGCAACAGTGGCGCGAGAGACGTAAGGACTAGTGTGGTGGATGGTATACCTGAGACCTCTAATCGCTTCTTTGTGCGCTTGAAACATCTTGACGTTGTTCATATTGCTCTGCCAATATTTTACATAGCCTGCATGGTCCCCTGTTACCATCCAGCTCTCATTGTGCGACCATACCATTGTCCTTACTGGGCTGTCGTGTGCCTAAACAGAGGAATTAATTTTTCCTGTCAAAGCGTAAATGATGATATCTCATTAAAAACTTTTTTCTAAAAGTCATATAAATATAAATTCAAATATATGATTATTTAGCAACATTAAATAAAAAATTATATTCAAGTTATCTCACATATATACAGAAAGATAGTTTCACCATTATATTCAATTTATCTCTACAATAAAATTAAGATTTTCTATATTCTGCGAAATATTCTCAGAAGTATAGAACCAAAATTGAAAAGTATTTTATTCCTCGCGAAATATTTTGATATAAAATATATATAAATAATTTACATTTGAAATATATTTAATTTTTATCATGTAACTCCAGTTTAAAATCTAATTATATCTAATATGTATATATACATATAATATACCTGCAGAATAGTTTCAAAATTGAAAGTAAGGCCATTCCACAGTGTGAATTCTCCACTCGAAGCACCAGTGACAAGACGTCTACCCTCTGGTGTCCAGGCCATACAAAAAATCGGACAACGCATTTTATTGGTAGCCGTTTTTACGAACCTCGTGGTAACTGCATTTATTGGATTGTCAATATAACTTGGCGGAGGGAGTAAATCGGGATAGTATATTACGTCTGGCTGAAGTGCGCGACGATCCCTGTAGTCCCGCTGCCATACGCGATTCTGCAGAAATTCAAAAGTTTATCTTCAGTTCAAGTAAATCATTTTGACAAATTTACGCAATAAAGTATATGAAGAATATTTACTTCTAAACTTTTGATGATGGCCGAATTGTAATCGACAGTCTTTCGCATAACGGATTTCCTAAGCCTTTTTCCATCAAACTCATCCTGCAGAGTATCTTGTCCTCCAGCGACGACTTTTGGAGCATGATAAGGTCTGAACGGCTTGAAGAAACCGCGACTGCCCTCTCTATGGTTCGGATAACGATGCTGATAGCTACCCGATGTGTTAATTGTAGTTAAGTTTGGTGGTGGCGCTGATAAATTTGGAGCTGTTGGCGGTGGCACAGACATATTGGGTAAGCTTACAGCCGGTGGCGGATTCGCAAACTGAGTAGTTGCAGACATGATGAGAGGATGTATATGTGCAGAATAATTTCAATTAAACTTTTTGTCCAACTTGTACAGACAATAAGAATCAGGCATGTTTTATGCCTGTAATGACATTATGGCATTAAAGTGACAAATCCATTCTTTCAATGAAACCTGTAAAAGACAAGAAATATTTTTTTTATTATTCTAAATATAAAATATACCATCAATCTTCTATTATTATTGTAATAAAGATTCTATAGCAATAAAATGTATTTCATAGCCATATGAGGGGCACAATAAATTGCTTATCTTTTATTAATTATATATTCAATTATTGTACTATTTAAAAATTTGCATATAACAATCAAATTAATCAATAAAGCAACATTAATTAAAATTGATATAATCGTACACTATATATTATTTATAATTTATGATCACTTCCAATTATTTAAAGTTGCTCCAATCCGATTTAATTGTCAATTATTATTTGTAGCATATAATTTATAAAGAGAAAGAAGAGAAACCTACATCAATTTTGTATCATTCTTCGCGAACGAGTCACCATGACTCGATTATGAAAAGAAAAAAATATATATATATATTCTTTAACGAAATCTCTCTAACTCGATATATTTCTTCTAATTAAAAAATTATTAATCGAATAATCAATTGACATATCGTATAGTTAACCAGTAGTCGAGGAAAGCATATACATACACGTCACGATGCACCACAAAACACGTTGAACTGATGAAGAGTACACAATTTGTACGGTGAAGACGCCCGCATGAGATTTCGGAGATTCTCAGTTCCTTATCGATCTCATCGGGACTCAATATAATCAAAATCGCCGAGACGAGTAGATCTCAGAAGTTTCTTCTGTTCACGCGAAATGAGAACGTACACAACCACCAGTTCGGCCGCCACGCTTCCTCGAAACTTTCCGAGACGGTTTCTCGGGCGTCACTCGCGAACCGTTCAGCGTGTTCGATTCCGATCCGGAGAGAGAGGAAGAGCTTACGGTAAGGCGAGACGAGTCAGCGGAGCCAAGAGCCGAAATCAAGCTACTTCTTCTCCAGTTAATAGCGTGTAACAGACGAACTGCGAGAATGTGCGCCCGCCGCGAACGCCATTACTCTCTCTCTCTCTCTCTCTTTCTCTTCCTCTCTCTCTTGGGCGACGACATCCGTCACTTCGGCCGCCACTTCCGCCGGCGTGACCAAGATGGGAAACTTGCCACGCGAAAAAGTTCGATGACGCTCGCTCACCGAGTCATTGTATCGCGCATGTCAGGAATATCTTCACTTCCGGTTTGAACCGAAAACTCCTACAAAATTTTTCTGTTGGATGCGCTTGTTTGGATGTTGTAAATTTAATGTACTACATGGTCACTAGAGCGCGCGTGACATCAACCATGATCTTTTCTCGTTGACGCTCAGCTGCGATTTCGATTATTTATATATTAAAATCGTATAATTAGTATCGTGTCGCGTTGATGTGGAGAAATGAGACTATAACCTAACCTGAATCAATCATAGCCGGGGTGTCCACGGTCGGCTTTATCAAATCCGTGACAGTTATAATTCAACGCGACGTTTTTGCAATTCACACAATCGTATTTTCGCTTTGAAGAACAAAATAACACCGCGCTTTAAAAAATTTTTGCGTTTTCCGAGTGACAAAAGTTTACGTGACTTGAGTTCTCTCTTTGAATATATATATATATATATATTTTGTCGACAAGTGTAAATTTCTAACCTCAAAGGTATAAAGTTTTACAAAAATAAAATTCTTGTCGATTGTATTGTTATATTCGCTAATTTAATGTCTTAATATTAAATGTTCCTTCCTAATATATAATCTTCCTTTTCTTTTTAGACTCATTATTATTAATCGAGAAAGAAAAGTGTTTGAAGGAGACATATTGCTTCACGTTATGACAGAGGAAGGAAAAGGAACTAAGGTAACGCACATGCCACATCATGTGCAGCGAAGATTGTGTCAAACCCGACCGCCTTACAGACAAGGAAAAAGATTGACTGCAGTCAAGGTAGCATTGGGGGCTTGTATCCTACTCTAAAATCAAATTTTTATTCTATTTGCCTCATTAGAATTAATCTCCCTTGTATTATATTAGATTAAGAAAGTATTTGATTTACCTATTATTAATTATATGTGTATATGTGTATAATTGCAATAATAATTATTTTGGTTTTAAGAGAACAAATTTTTCAGCTTTACTTTTATGGAAACACATTAAGATTTGTTATTAATGCAACATATATACATATACATATATTTTATAGATATATACATACATACATATATATATATATATATATATATATATATATATATATATATATAATATAAAAATAATAACAGTAAATAACAGTAAAATATGTTTATATATATATATATATATATATATAAAAAACATATTTTACTGTTATTATTATAAATTGGTAGGAAACGTACAATAATTATATTTTTTCAGCAATTTATATATTAACTTCAAACATGTTAGGTTGTTGAATATTGATTTATGAATATATTATGATAATTTTTAATACTTTAAACTTTAAATTGTGAATGAAAATTTCAAGAATATTACATTAATAAATGATTATATGTATCGTCCGCAATATTTCCTTGACGTAGTAGCTCTGTGTAACAGGTTTACACAATTAACGATGAATCGCAGCATTTGCTAATATGTGGTGTGCCAAAAGTGCAGTTAAGTGAAGAAGTGGGAAAGCTTGTTTATTCTTATGGAAATGTGAAAGCAATCCAGTTGGTGACTGAATATCCATCAGAGGAATTTACAGAAACATATCATGTGCATTACGCACGTATTCAGAGCGCAAGGTATATATTTCTCTGTCAAGGAAACAATGTTTAGCAAACCACTAATATTTTTGATATATTTCTATATATTACATTTAATATATTTGTGAATTATTCTCTGTATAGGGTAGCAAAACGACTGATTGATAATAAAAATTTTTTTGGAGGGATTTTGCATGTTTGTTATGTTCCTGAGTTAGAAACTCTGGCAGAAACAAAAGCAAAACTTATACAACGCCGTAAAGATGTAGCGATACAGATAAAAAAAAATCAGCAAGACTTAACAAACCCAGCAAAATTTATTCCAAAGTATGTTTTATCAATAATATTACATATGCATACAGTAAAAATAATATGTAATAATATATGTACACAGTAAATATTGTGTAAATTTTTTAATCTGGTAAATAAGTACATTATTTCAGATATATGTGAATATATTACAGAGCATGCATAGTCTCAAATTAATATTAAATATGTAATTGTAGAGAACAATATCATAGAAAAAAGAAAAATCCTGCTTTACCCCTCACTAAAGAACGACTCAAACATTGCTATCCTGGAGAAACATTGTCATCTATTTGTAATGGAATACCTCAGAACATAGATCCACGACCTGTACTTGAACCTCGTTTACCGATAAACTGGAATTATAATAGCAGCATTGCATCTGGATCAAAATCATTATCAGCACCATATCAACCGACTGAAGCAGTGATGCAGACAGGGATTCAGAGGCCAAACAGAAATCCAAAATTAAACGTGCAAAAGAGGAAAAATTATAAAGGCCAATATGTCGATGATAATGCGAAAGTTAAAATTTTTCGTCCGCGATTGATAGATACCAGAAATATCGCGAAATCAAGTTCCATTGAGAAAACAAATGTGTTTTGTAACGTAAAGAAAGTAGAGAGTGGAATTACTGTGAAGTTATTGGAAAAGTCTGATACTGCAAAGAAGAAGATTGTTATAAAAGATCCAAAGTATATATTCCCAATATATTTGCATATAGGATATCTCAAACTTTAATTTTAAAATATAAAAATACAGATTGGCTTCAACATTTTCATACTATAACATAATGTGACAGTATTCTCTTGAGATATTCTATATATCTTGTACATTATAAGTTTCTTGTTCTGTATATCATTTTAAATCTTATATTATTTTAATCTGGTCTTCAAATGTATTTTCAGTGTAACGCATTTAATACAATCCAGCAAAGATCTTCAATATTCGATTCAAGCGGCGAAATCTCAAATTCGTGCAGTGATGCAGAAACATGACATTTAAATAAACACTTAAATATCTTTTACAAACTGAATTATTTATAAATATAAATTTGGAATATAGATTTTTATATTTTATAATTATTTATTTATTTCAAAATGAATATATATGACATAAATCCATTATTGGCAATTGTGATAACGTTTAAAATAAGTTTAATTTTACTGTTTTCTTCCTATTCTATTTTTTATTTTAAAATAAATTAGAACCGATTTAAATGTCATTTTATCTCTCTCTTTCACTTAAATAAGAACTGTAGCATTTGGATCCCAATGATGTCCATTTTTACTCTTTACATTATAAATCTTATATGGTGGTGTATTCTCTTGCTGTGTAGATACAGTCTTATTTCTTGATAAGTGTTGTGGCGAGCTTATTCTTTGTACTTGATCATTATTAGATCGATTGCCAAAGGGTGTCCGATTCTAGAGAAAGAAAACTATTTACTAATATCTATAAACATAACATAACTTTATGCATATGCATCTATATAATTTCATGATATCATAAATTACCTTAAGCATTTCAGTTACAGGCATTTTGTTCTCAGGATTGAAAATTTTTTTTTCATTTAATGGAACTATAGCATCTATTTTCGTGCTCTTTTTTCTTTCTGCAAAATTTCCCTTTATCTGACAATCCTCTTCTGTCTTTATTGGTTTTGGTAAAGCACTAATCATGGCACATTCATCAAACATTATAATTATATCTTCTCTAGGAGCTTTTTTTTGCAATAACTTTTCTATGATGTTTTTCTTCTCCTTCTTACCTGTAATATTTTCCTCTGATGATACTGAATCATGCCATACAATTTTATTGTCATCCTTTATATGCATTGTTTTCATATCATGTTTAATATCTTTGCAATTATCTTCTTTATCTGTATCATCTTCGTTTTTTTCCTTTTCAGTTGCAACTATTTGTTCGCCTGATATCAATGATTTTTCCTTCTCATTTTTATATTTCGGGTTCTTAATAACTGTAACTTCCTTCTCGCTTTCAATAACACTTGAATCAGAATCAGATTTTTGGGATGTGCAGAGTATATATGATTCATTCTGTGTCTCCATATCTAACGTTTCCGAGGTTTCCGAAGCTGTATCAGATAACAATTGTATTTTTGGAATACTAAGTGATGTACTGATTTCTCGATGTGAGTTTGTCGGATCGTAAATATCCGATTCATAACTGCCTTTGCGACTCAAAGTTTCTTTCGATCGCGCCTTTATTAACAAAAGAGATTTCGGCATTAAAATAGGCGTTCTATCGAAGTCTGCAGCTGGAGATCTAGGATCTAATCCTAAAATTGTGTAACGTTCCTTATCAATCGGTGTAATAGATTTTAGACCTTCCACGATATTAATATTTGGCGTTAAATAATCTTGTGTTCCATCCTGTAACAGATATACATTAAGGATAAAAAGTTTTTTACCCTGAAAAATAATTGAATTTGCTTATAACATTAACAATTTATACACACAATAGGCATGAAAATATTTGCTTTGCATATTAAAAAATTAAGTTGCAAATTAATAATATTATTAGATACACAAATATAATGTATTATGTAAATATTAAATAACACATACTGATTCTGATCCTTGATCACTATCTATTAATTTTGGAATAGCACTTTTTTTTGGTGTTAAAGGTAGCATCACTACATCCATATCAGTTTCAAGATATTTTTTTTTCTGTAAATATTCTGGAATTGCATTAAGTGCTCTTTTGGTTGCTGTAACTGGGGTGCATCTCACCTATTTAAGTAATGATATATATTAAACTTCTTTTTTAACATTAAAACTAAATATACTATATAACATAAAAAATTTTTCCTTATTCTACCATCGCTAGAAATTTACCTCAATTGGAGTTCTTGAGATTTCCACTGAAATTGAACGTGGATCACACAGCACCTTTTTATTAGGTAATGTTGGTGTGCACATATTGTTATCTTGCATAATTGCCTGTTGCATAAATATATATATATATATATATATATATATATATATATATATATATATATATGTTTTTAGAATATAAAATTAAATATATAATACCTCAATAGGAGTTCTTAAGATTCCTGCTGAAACTGAACGTGGATCATACAGCATCTTTTTTTGAGATAACGTTGGTGTACACATACTGCTATCTGTAGCCACTTGTTGCTTAACACCTTGTATCTCATTGTTTTCTTTGTGGCTTTCATTAGTGTGAAACAACTTGGTCATGTAATTACCCATTATATATCTAAATAGATAACCAATATGTTATGAGAAAGTTCTACTTCTCTCTTGCAAGAAAAAAAAAATCAAGTAAACAAGAACAAAGATCCGTTTTATAATATAATAAACAGAAATCGTGTACAATAATAAAATTGATCCACAAAAAAAATTATAAATATATAGAATTATAAACAAAATATAGTTTCAAATAAATATTTATGTCTAAATTATACAAAGACGCAATAGACACGTGAGTAGAATGATAGAGAAATCGAATTCGAATATCCTGGTTTTTGATGATTAAACTTATTTTAAACTTTGATTTTGTGTTCTTAATAATTACTTTCATCTAATGTTATTTTATTACTCTATTAAAATAAGCCATATAGCGATACGTACTTATATAAATTGCACAACTCACAGGTCACAGGGAGTAAGACAAAATCGGATGTGTACAAATTTGTAACCAACGGATTTCAAAATTAAAATGATGATAAACGTTTGAATGATGTCAACCGCGATGGAGATTGGAGATGCAAAAATCAAACGCTGCCAACGTAACGCATAATGAAATGAACCGATCACGCGTCTAGTAAAAAATCATACCTAAAGTACCCGTAAAATAGCGTTTAATTGACCAATCAGGACAAAAGGAGCAAAGATTCCTTTTATTTGATTGGTCAATTCAATGCTACATAAGATTTCGGAACACAATTTTCGAGTTTGCTTACAACACCATTGAGAGGCGTTGTTTTCTAGACCACGAGATAAACAATGAATATTTTCGACATGCGATTTTGGATTTCGGATCTCCCATTTTTTGGAGGTTAAGAATATAAGCATTTGTGAATGAAGGATTTTAGAAGGTAGAGCGTAGAGCCGCCTGCTTCCTTCTTTAATCTATTTACGTTCTTTGATCCTATTGAAGGGTCGAAATAATTTTCATTTTCAACCTTTGTATATACATATAGAGGCGCATAAAGCGAGGATCGGGATCGAAACCGAGCCAATTACTTTGTCATTTTTAAGTCGCCTCATCACAATATATACATTTATATTATACTAAACAATTTGTCACAAGAAACTAACGTGGAATTTTATCCACAATTGACAGTAAAACTGTAAAAGAGCAGCCGTCACAACATGCTGAAAATTTTCAAGTGTTTTAAATGTGATTCGAGCTTTGATCGTCCTTCCCAACTGGATTATCATTATCGGAGTAAACATCTGGGAGAAAGATCTCACATATGCCAAATATGTGAAAAAGGTTTCTTTCGTAAGGCAGATTTGCGTATGCACTTGAACATTCATCTTGGTACGAATTTTTATATTTGCGAGGTCTGTGGAAGAAAGTTCAATCATATATCAAATCTTATAAGGCACTGTAGAATACATACAGGTAAAGTATCGAATGTCTAATGTATAATAAAAATATAGATATTTCTTACATTGGAATATATATAAAGTAAAAAATAAAATTAATTTGCTCAAGATGTACAAGTATGAAAATATGATAACTCTAAGAGCTTAATATTTTCATTTATGTTACAGGAATTAAGCCATATGTATGTCCAATTTGTGATAAGCGTTTCACGCAAATTTCTTCATTAGCAAAACACAAACAAATACATACACCAAAGGACTTTATACAGCAGTATTGTAATCCTAGTCTTATTAACAATAAATCAAAAGCCAAGAATTGTGCATTGAATAAGAACAAGGTAACAATTCATTATTTTTATTGATTTTATTTATATTTATATTATCAGTATTACAATAGAAAGTTTTAAGTATTGCTACAAAGCAGTAATTGATTGTTAAACATCAATGCTGTTGCAAAATCTTGCCAAAGAAGTTTCGATTATATTCTCTGTTAAAAAGTTTCAAAATAAAAAAATTATTCCAAAAATATTATATTATCAAAATGTTATAGTTGTAAGAAAACTATGATTAAATTTATAACTTTTTAATGCTAATTAAATATATAACACTTAGATACGTTTGAGGTTTATATATTTTCTTATTTTGAATTTTTCAGACAATAAATGATGACATACAAAATAAAAATCATATGACATTTTGTATAGAACAAAAATGTGTCAACCAGAATACTGCTAGAGTTTCAGATATACAACAAAATGAGATAATTTTCGAGAAACACAATACTGATATTGGAAATAAAGCATGTTTATCCTTGGGAACTGTTGTTCATGTTGCATCTAAGCAGGTAAGTACTTGATATTTTAGATTTAATTATTATAAAATATGAATAAATACATCTGATATAAAATGTATGAAAAGTTTGAAGAAAGTAATTTAACAGAAAATGAGAGTACAAATTATAATTATTGCAGGACCATTGTGCTGAGATTGAAGAAAGACTTAAATCCATTAATTTACCCATGAATAATAATGTTGTTTCAAATTCTCCTCGAGATAGAGCATACAATGAACAAATACAATCCAAAGACATAGCTTATCAATTTTCTAAAAACAATTGTATCTTTCTATCCCAAGATAGAGAACCAAATGCTGAATCGGACATTCATAATGATGAAAATATTTTGAGATTAAATGGCTCAGACACATATACAATCCAAGAAACTTATAAAGAGACTTTCACAAATCATGTAAAGAATTCATCAAATGTAGAAACAAATCTGCAAATCTGTAATTTCAGTGAAGTTTTAACAAACAAAAAATTTCTGCCCAAACATATATGCAAAGAAATTATCAATGAAAATAGAAAAAGCAATAAATTATTAAATGATGATAATCAATTGTACTTGGAATTTTCTGATTCGGGAATGTTGAAATTAAATGAATCGCGATGTTGTTCTAACACAGATTTTGTCAACGTAAATGTTAATCATACAGAGAAATCCCAAAATTCTGAAAGTATTGCTGCTAATGACGCATTATACACTTCTGTTGCTAAAAATGATCAAAACAATTTATTGCAGTGCAATGAGGAGATTCTCAATAACTTGAATAATGCAGCGTTCAATAATGAAGAACCAACATTGCGTTTAGTACAGACAGAGACTGGTGAGCAATTTTATGAATACGTAATAAATAATTTAGTGGAAAAAATGCAAAACGTTTCATGCGGAAAAAACTTTGAGAATACAACAGAGGGAACTGCGAATGCTTTCGAAGATTGTGAAAAAATAAATTCAAATTTGAGAGAAAGTAATAAAAAGAATAATCACATAGAATATCAACAAAGTTTGGAAGCTCTTACTATAAATAATGAATTTAATTACGCACAGCTTGAATCTCATGGGGGGGAAAAAAATTTCTCTGTGCTATGTCATGGCGAACATTTCCAACAAAATTCACAACAGGCCTACAATTTCGAGAATTTGGAATTATTGGAGTCGCATACGGATTTTGACAGATATGTCGAAACGGGCTTCGAAGCGTTTGAAAGACTAAATTACGAAAAATTTGAGAGATTTTTAGAATTGGAAGTTGCTGATATCGGTGTAGAATTTTCAACGTACAAAGAACCTTCGATGATACGCTTAATCCAAAATGATGGTGAACAGCTATTGGAACTATTGCAGGATTCTCAAATTATCGAACAAGAAAATCAAAATTCCATACAAACTAATAATCTCAATAAAGACTGTTCAAACGTTTTGCAGGATAGTAATAAAATAATTGATTGTCCCAAAAATAAATCAGACTTTTTTACATATGTCGAAAATAATATGCCATTAGAAAAAAATATTAATAGCAATCAAGCCATGGAGAATATTGACAAATATGTGGACAGTGGTATAGAGCATTTATATAGAGACATAATTACCAATGAAAGTATAAGTAATGAGAATTGTAGTGGGATATCAGAAGAACCAAAAAAGCTGAAAATCACTTTGAAAAGATTTCATTGCTCTGTATGCAATAAAACATTCTCGACGGCCTACAATTACAAGCAGCATATCGGCATACACTTTACAGATCAACAAAAATTTCATTGTAAGGACTGTGGAATGTCGTTTGCATGGAAATCTACTCTGAACAAGCATATTGTAAACAATCATAGCTTGGATGGACCGCAAAAGTTCGTTTGCGAGATTTGCCCAAAAGTCTACAGCACTTTGTCACAAGTAAATGTAAGTCATTCAAGATATATAGATATATATATTTATATAATTCATTATCCTTTTTATCCTATATCATAAAGATAATTAACAATTTGTTTTACATAGGAGCATGTAAAGAGAGATCATTTAAAGCAACGCGATCATGTTTGCCTGATCTGTGGCAAGACTTTTTTCAAGAGATTTGACCTGAAAATTCACAGTAGAACACATACGAACGAACGTCCGTACGTGTGTAATATCTGCAGCAAGAGCTTTCATCATCAGAGCCATTTTATTCGTCACAAGCGCATACATACAGGTATTAAACCATACGGTTGTGTATATTGTCCAAAGAGATTCACACAAATGAGTTCGTTGAAGATGCACCAACAGAAGCATGAGGTCTGTATGGATTTCACGGATTATCAGATCGATGAGGATGATCCTATTACACTGGTGACATTATGAGATAAAGGCAAGTGATTATGAGAGATAAATGTCTCGTTTAGCTGTAATATTAGCAATAACACAGTATGTATTACAATTTCTATTTTACCATTGTTATAATCTCATGTTGATATTTTTTTAATTAAAACCATGTGAAAAAATATCTATATTTATTTATTTACATCGAGTGAATTTATAATATAGAGATACATTATATATATATATATACATTCTTTTATATATTGAATTATTTTAGAATCAAGTCGCGAAATTAAGGATTCTTGGTTTCACGAATGGATAAAATAATTTAAAACGGCATAATTTTGTGAAAAAAAAAAAATAGATATGAAAAATTAAATATAGTTATAAATGCGATCGAACGATATCACGCGAATCGATATATGCTTTTCTTGAGCAATCGAATCCGATAGCGAGAAGAATATTTGCGCATTTGGCACCCCTGCTGTGCGAGGGAAGGTGGGGGAAAGGCATGCCGTTTACGAAAACGACATAGAATGAAATAAAACCGCGACCGGGGCTCGTCGAGAAAGAGGTGTCGTTCTTCCGAACGTGCGGTATTTCAGGCGATATTCGAAACTAAATTCAACTCGACTTGAAAAGCGATCGATCGCGGGCGTATCCGTTGTTGATGGCACTATGATCGATACCGTTCGCACGCATCGCAACGGCCCATGGACGTAAATTTATGATCTCGATGAGGTTGATCTCTCGCTAACGGAGTGACACAAAACAACGACACACCTCTACGGAAGATTTCCGAGTGTTCTTCAGTGATTGCGATCTCCGAGGGAGAGAAAGGTAAAGAGAATCGCGCATCCCTCGTGATTATTATTATTATTATTATTATCATCGCCGCTAATAAAAACGCGTCTAATATTACGACGTGACTCACACGCACAAGTCGTCACGCTCGTGCGAGGATCCTCCGCGTGTTGTAAAATCTTCACACGCGAACGAGTATCGTCCCTTCGGCGATCGCGAGATAAATAACACATACGCATTCTTCGGGGTATCGTGGTCAAATAGCTATTAACTCTCGTCCCCCAGGTAATCTCGGAGATTGCCGACTCAGCGATCCGACAATTGTATGATACACAAATTTAATTGGCGACCCTAACCTCACTTAACTGCGATTACTCGCTCGGTCGCGCTATCTCTCTCTCTCCCTCTCTCTTCTTTCCCTAATTCCGTCTTTCTCTCTCTCTCTCTCTCTCTCTCTCTCTCTCTCTCTCTTCTCTCTGTCTCTGTCTCAGGCACGGAGAGATGTCAGTTTAACGCCGACGAGAGGAAAGTCCAGTTACATACGTTGCTCTCGCGACTGCACCCGATTATTTCAATATAGTGCTTAATTAATTCGCTTGATAATTACGTACGTAAGAGCGTTAAAAGCTTAATCATTTTGTCTTGACGGGATTACCTTGGTCCCGTGTCCCGTGCCTGTATGAATAACTCGAATCCCTGCACTAATTTTACATCTTGCATTTCCATTATTCCACGCTTCTTCTCGCACTTCCGCGATATCGTTCCTCGAAACGACAATAGAGTTTTTTTTTTATCTCGCGTATCGAGTGATGATGCATTGATTTATGAAAAGCTCTAATGTGTATTATATTTGTACTAATTATATGCCCGTATTAATATATAATCGTGTTTCTGTGTTTACATAATGATTATAATACAAATATCACTTTGTTTTTCTCTCTTAAAATGTCTGTTTTGTCGGTTTTTTTTCCGCCTTCTGCAGATCTATTTATTTTTCTAATTTGTACACTCGTCTTATAATTTGACCTCTTATTATTGCGATTTTGTATAATGAGATATGTTTTTGTTAATATCCGATTCCAATTGTAATTTCTGTGGCAACTATTGACAGATTTAATGGGATTTAAATCGATGATCTTAGCATATTAATATAAAACTCGTAAATGACTCATGAATTTTTTTAAATCAATTATTCAAATACAATATATTTTACACTTTTTTATGCGCCTGTAAGATTTTATGTATAAACAAATCAACTCTTTAATATAAATACATATATAAAATATAAAAATTATTAAAATATAAATGAAGAATATTGGATATTTAAATAAAAGATTGTAAACTTTTGTATTTCAGCAGACAGAGGGATGCCACGTAGCAAGCGTAGAGGACCTTCTAGCACAAATCATACTCCTATTGATATGTCAGTAGCTGGCGCACATGAAGACAGTTTACCTAGGCATCCTTCGAAACGATTAAGACATACCTCTAGGTAGATTTGAGACTGTGTACTTTTTATATAAAAGTATTAATATTTATTATTATTCATTGAAGATATAGAGTTACTGTTTTATATAGAGTTACTTGTATACAATATAATTGCACGTATTGATGACATTTTATATAATCGCATTATAAAGATATCGAGAGAAATTATTAATTAAGAATAATATTAAAACATTTCAACTATATTTACAATATTTTACAATATTTTACTTGTAATACTGTCTTATCATTCTTATATATGTAAATTATATGTAAGAGGCTTGTAACAAGTTTTTTATAATGTGTTAAATATGTACAATATTTTTGTACACACATAGTGCCAGAAGATATACAAAAACTGACGATATATCCAACGCGTCGGCGTTTTCTCAGAAGCGTTGCATCACTTGGTTTAGAGAGTATACCTCGCCAGATGATCCGGATACTCTTGGACCGGAAGGAATGGAGAAATTTTGCGAGGATATCGGTGTAGAACCTGAAAACGTAGTAATGCTCGTTCTTGCATACAGAATGAACGCTCGCCAAATGGGCTTTTTCACTCTGAGCGAATGGCTGAAGGGTTTCTCGGAACTTCAGTGCGATTCTATTAGTAAAGTACAACAAAAGCTCGAGTACCTAAGGAATCAATTAAACGATCCACACACGTTTAAAGGGATTTATAGATATGCTTACGACTTTGCCCGAGTATGTGCGATGTTATTAGAACGCACGCAGATACGCATTATAGATGTGTACAAATGTAATATAGATACATTTGGATATCATTGTACAGTGTTTCTGATTTGTTTCATTTTAATTTTGCAGGACAAAGATCAACGAAGTATGGACATGGATACCGCAAAAGTAATGTTACAGCTGCTTTTGGGGAAACATTGGCCACTGTTCACACAGTTTGCTCAGTTCCTAGATCAATCCAAGTACAAAGTGATCAATAAGGATCAATGGTGCAACATATTAGAATTTTCACGTACAATTAATCACGATTTATCTAATTATGATTTAGATGGAGCGTGTAAGTGTATACAAGAAAAATGCTTATGCTAATGTTACAAAAGGCGTAAGAAATTATCTTGAATACATCTTCTGTTGTATAATGTATGATTCTTTTAGGGCCAGTAATGCTCGACGAGTTTGTTGAGTGGTTAAAAATTCAACGAGGCGAGGCATCGTCATCGATAGAAGCGAGAGGCAGCTGAAAGATCTTGTAAGAATAGTCCATTGAAATAAGAACAATTCGTTTCTTTATCATGATATTCTGTTAATAACAAAATTTCCGTTCATAAATCATAATCTCGCAACATTTTTTTTTTTTTTTTTTTTTTTTTTTTTTTTTTTTTTCCCAAAGAGATAATGACGTATTGTAAGTAGCTTAATATGATTTTCAGTATCTCCTATACGGACTCGGCTGAAAATCCTCGTTTGATATCGCTCTCAGTTATTTATCACCATTTACAAATTAATCCTCCAGGATTTGTCGCAGAAAAACTCTTGTGATTAAAAATAAAACTATTTTGATAAGAGAGAGAGATTTACTTGTGCAATTTGTAAAAATAATTTGAGATATAAATTTTCAAGAATAAGTAAGTTGAGATAATACAACTTTTTGAAATTGTGTTAATATTTAAGACGATGATTGCCATTTGACTTCCAGTGATTGTAGACTGCACATTTTATGTCAATGCAGATTATAAAGGTTCTTTTCACGTTATTTTTTCAATAAAATTATATATATCATTTAAATAAATCGATAATCGCAATGCCTTTACATGGCTTTCATATTACATGACTTTCACATTCCGTATCATTAAATTAATAATATCTGTATATTTATAAACATACACAATTTTTGAACAAATTCTGTTGTTAACTTTCTGTGTACCTGTGTTGTAAATTTTATGTAATACTGACATTTTTTACAAAATTTAGGTATATATAATATTGTCAATCGGAAACATTTAAGAAATACGCGAATATCACTAAGTAGAAATCATTGGTGAAAGAAATAAGACATACATTATGGCACAGGTGCTACTACAACGTTTAGTATTCCTAAAAATGGTACCACAAAATGTCAATATCATGTGCTATTTAGTCAAAATTAAGTATAATTCCTGTAAATGCTAAAATTATGGATGTACATTAGAATAACGAATTCTTATTAAAACACAATAATATTTATTCAATGCAACTATTTCTCGATCTCTACCGATATCACAGTTTATGCTTTATTAACGGGGGGAGGAAGGGACAAAATTTATTAACAAAAAATAAACTTATTTCATAATTATTCACGTACAAAAGTTTCCCTGTTAATACGCGTCTAGATATAAAAATAAAATTGTTTTATCCAGTAGTAATAACAATGTATGTATCTAAATCGACTATTATCTCGTTCAATTTCTGTGACCATCTCGTATCTCGAATCTTCAAGACTTAATATTTCGAATCACACACATTACCAAGAATTTTTGCGAATATTTCGAAACTGAGTATGTGTGTGGTGGTTGTATTAAATAACTATACAAAATATATATTTATGTTTGATAAAATGGCGCTAACGCGCAACACTCATTTCGTGAATTTATGAAATTGACTTTTGAATTTATATATGTCAATAAAGTCACCTGTAAATCAATTTAATGAAATGCAAGAAGACACATAGCAATCTACAATATCGATCATGGATTTCCGTTCAATTTTTAATGCCATTTTGGGAATATTTATATATTTCTGAATACTTGAATATTTTTCTTGTACATGTATCTCTATTATAAATAATTGCAATTAGTATCATATTAACAATGCATATACCTTTTGCATTTTTCTCATAGCTTCTAAATACAAAATTTTTGGAAAGAAAATATTTATTAAATATTTGTAGATTTACATGTTGCAAGTAAGTTAAAAATGTAAATTATAATTCGTTCCAGTCTGTTGCAACATTACTGCCATCACTGGAGAATGTAATGTATTGGACGATATAATGAGGAGTGAATAAAATACCTTTTCCAATATTTCATTTATCTTTCTTGATTTCTATTCTTGATTAAAATGTTATGTCGCAATATCATAGAGATGTATATCAAAAGTATATAAAAAACACAGGGAACCTTATTATTCAAATTCTCGATCTAAATTTAACATAAAACGCTTTTTTTATATGTAATGTACAATTTACAATTATTTACATATATATATATATATATATATATATATAAATGTTCTCTCGAAGAAAATTGTTAGATCTAAATAATTTATCTAAATAAAATGGATATTAATAATATATGTTCTATGCACAAATAATTGTTTTAAAAAATATGGAAATAATATAAATTTTAGAGACTATCTATATATTTTGAAAATACTCAATGGATTTTATAACACAATTTCGATTAAAACGCTATATATATATAATTATAAGAAAAATTGGCACTGTCCTAAAGTAAGGATAGAAATACTGCCGATAGTTAGTAAAAGACATAAATATCTACCTTTGATAGGTATTCTGAACAATTTGGCGCACATCTTCAGAGAAGATGTATATAAAAGTATACTATCAAGATCTTCTCCAGGAGTGGTTTGATACACGAACGGTCGGATACGTATCTCGTGTCCTACAGCTCGGATCATGGAGCAAGCATTCGTTAAGCGCGCAGCCTGAAAAAAAGTAACATATGCTAATGAATCTGCACAAGTCAAGAAGAATGATAATGTGATAGTATATATAGTGGATGCAGTATGTCACCTGTATAAATGGAGCAATTGATATCAAGATCCATAATACGATATTCATCACATTAACATACGTGATTGGATACATATCATTCGTATTATTGATATAGTATTGAAATAGCCATACAATACCCGCCGTAGCCCATGATAGATTCACTATAGTATAGATGCATACAGCTGGGCCTAATCCGTCATTGAAGTATTTCAACAGTTTCTTGAATTCGTCGATGTCCTGTAAGTCACGCGAACGGAAGAAGAAAGACTTTGTCGAGATACAAGAAATATTATTGGTACATATGAATCACAAACCCTCATCCAATCGATGGGTAGTAAGATGTGCTGGAGCAATTTTCCACGTAGAAAGTAAAGGTGCGACATCAACAGCTGTCCTTGTAAGCAATAACTTGTTATAATAGTTCCCTGAATCATATCGTGCCATAAGGTACAAACGACCAACAATACTTTCAGCGTTATCTTTACTTGGTATGGACTTGATACAGAAGATGAAACATAAAAATAATTCAATCTTCGAACATTTTTCATTCTATAAGCAGATATTGATGTGTATTAGCAATATAACTACCCATTCTCCATCCACTGAAATGTTATATCTCCCTTTGCCATCTGAATATTCACAGTAATCAATGCCGTGATCATCCACACTATGCTCAAAGCTATGAACAACCATAATATACGTACAAGACGCTTCTGATTGCCCCGATTTATTGGATTCGAGGAGAGCAGGAACGCTCTCTCCATGAGACTCTGCAGCTGTTCGTTTTCTTTAACGCGAAACAAGTATATCGTGTACAGATATGCGACTAAATGTAATATACTTGGAATCAAGTAGCTGAATATCATATTTCCGTAGCAGGATGGTTCTTTTTCATCAATATTTTGCTCTTGCACTAATATTTTGTAACAGAATCCACGATCTCTCCTACAAAACGGCAAACATTTCTTTTATTTTAGCGTACACAAATTATTTATTAAAACAAGATAATAATATACTGAGATATAATTACATATATATATATATATATATATTTTTTTATTGGTATATATAAAAAAATTTCTTTAATATTTATATTATATGTATAAATTTTTTATTTTTTTATATATATTATTCTTATATATAAAGAGAGAGAAGCATGCGCGAAAAAATAGGATAATAAATGGTATTACCTAAAACAGGCCATATATTGTAAAACGTATCCAATACATATAAATATAGTGACTTGAAAAGTATGAAGGTTCGCCAGAATAGAACATTGTAAGGAATGGTCAGAGTCATCACTACTGGTTGGTCTTAATCCCATTACACTCAACAATCTCAGGTATGGTCTGAGTATTTTGTGTTTACAATAATGAAGTATCGCAGATGTACTGATAAAATTTTCATAATCCTCAGTGATTTCATCCACCTGCTGCGTGCAATGGACAGAGCATTTATTAAAAATCTCTATGCTGCATATCATAGAATCTAAATCAGATAATGAGAGCAAGATATATATAATTTATCGAAAATTATGGTATTGAATTTAATCAAAAGAGCAACTTACAGTGCTTTGGAAAGTTGTTGGTATGCTTGTTAATATCGATGGGATAGAAATCTCCGTACCTTCCTCACGATTCTGCTGAGATGGATCTTTACCATTTTTGGGCTTACTATTAGATTTTACCTACAAATAATTTTATTATTATTAAAATGTTTTTATTATAAATTATATATAAAATATAAAAAGAGAAATTTACTTACATACTTTATTTCATTAATTTTAATATCTTAAAAATAACTATATATTAAAAAAGTTCAATTTCAAATATATTGTAAAAGAAGAAGTTGAATAAGCTTTATGAATTTTTATAGTTTCACAGGATATTTTGAAATTATATTTTAACCACATTTTATAAATACATACAAAATAAATTCATTTGTTTTCACATTAAAATCAAAATAAATCCCCGTTATAACTTAATATTCAGTTGAAAGACTATTAAATCGATATATTAAGAAATGAAAAGTTGTATCTTGGTAATAGTGTAAATAGTAAAAGTGGTAATAGAATCTTTCAAACTAATCAACTTTAAGTTTCTTGATTTGAATATCAGAGTTTTAATCATGTTCTAATAATAAAATAAAGAAATTAAAAAAAGATAAAGTTGATTAATTTGAGTTTTGAGGCTTGATTGTAACTACAAGATTATCAGCAAAAAAAATCTACTGTAATATTATTTATTGAAAAATCCTTACTCGCCAATCAAAATAATATAGTTGACAACTTACCAATGCCATTTGAAACTCCTTGATCAAGGAGCATACATTGCTCTTGAAAACTTGGAAAGAAAATATTTATATCAATAGAGTGTTTGACATGTGGCTCACTCTAGTACATGAATATAAATGATATCAGTTTTCTGATGACATTTCACCTTGGATATCTATGCGCATCACGGCTAACGATAAGTAAAAATTATTGCAGTAATATGGTGCATTGAAACAAGTAATGAATAGATAAAAATTTATATATATATATATATTTATATTCAGAAAAATTATTTACAACATTTACAAACAAATTTAATAGAAAAAGGCATTTAATATTAGAGTTAATTTGTAAATTAATATTTTTTCTTGAAAATACTTCTTGCAGGTCGTAATACATTGTATTCTTTCCGGTGGTGTCTCGTTTCCGCGAATCGTTTTTTCTATATAACAAAAAAAAAAGATAAAATAAAGAATACATCGATATTGTTTTATTTTGATTAAATTAAATATTAATAGACACACCTTTCCAACAACAAAGGTCATCTCTCTGCTACCACGTGAACCGGACACTTTAATGTTATGTGTCTCTTCACTTTCCAATCTCTCACCAAATGTCGCTCTATGAAACATTACAATTTTATATAAGAGTTAAAATAATGTAAACGCTTATAATATATAAACCAAAATAAGATAGCATATTTACTTGTTCTGTTTCTTTTTCTCCAGTCCACCTTCTTGGAACTTTACATCATGCTTAATTTCATCTAATTCTGTTTCATTCTTTGTAGCCGCATTATTATCCTCATCGTCACTCTCTTGCTCCTTCTCTCTTTCATTTTTTCTCATTAATCGATAATTCTTTCGCACTTCTTTAACCCATCCTTTATCATCATCTGAACTATCATCGTCAGGACTATCATGTATAAAGCTTTCATCCGAGCTATTGCCTTTATGAAAAGAGAAAAATAGTTCAGTATAGAAAGTTTTTTATATATGAAAAAAAATTTTCTCTCACAAAGAATATAATTTTGAATTTTTTTTTTACCTTGTGTTTCATCCTCGTCAGGTTTATCTTGTACCTCTTCCTCTTGTATCAATTGCTGTCTTAATCTTTTAGCTTTACTTTTATCAAGTTGAGAAATGACAGGATTTAATAAAGCAAACTCCTCAGAATTTTTATCAATTTGGAATTCAGGATTATTAAAGAGAGCTTTAAATCGCTCATCTTTCAGTAGATTAGAAGACGCTTGTTTCTTCTTGTTTTTAATGCTTGTGTTATCCATCAGCTTCAATGCCAATTCTTGATTTACATTTGGTAACTTTTGTATCTGTATATTCCAAAAAATGTGTTATAAAAAAATGCAAATCTTAATATATTATATACTAAATATATAAACTAAGATTAAGTTAAATGATACCTGTACTCTGCTGACAACTTCCTCTTTAATCTTCTCGCGGATTCTCTTTTTCTTATATTCTTCAAATTCAAACGGTTTCATTACATCTCTTGCTTTTCTATACAATCGTATATCTACAAAGTAACCGTGCATATAAGCCCTGAG
Organism: Polyergus mexicanus; assembly: GCF_030449975.1. Classification (NCBI taxonomy): domain Eukaryota; kingdom Metazoa; phylum Arthropoda; class Insecta; order Hymenoptera; family Formicidae; genus Polyergus; species Polyergus mexicanus. The sequence continues at coordinate 11,103,617 of NW_027223326.1, read as the reverse complement.
TAAATTAGTGCCTTTCAGATGCGAAAGACCTAATTCATCCAATTCCTTCTCGGTTATAAATTTATAATCATCATAAATAATGTCATAATTCAATTCTTCCAATTCTTCTGTGAGATTGTCGAGGAAACTGCACCAATAAGGAGCAGGGCCAAGACTAGGAATGTAATATATTTGCATCTTTGTAGTTTCATTAGACATTAGAAGCATTCCGGTATTTGGTATAACACATAAATCATTAAAGTTATATTGAGCTTCTATGGAAGTATAATTTTTTCCCTAAAAAAAAAAAAAAATTAAAGCACAATAATTTTATAATGAAATTATATAATTATAATAAATCATGATTTTATGGAATGATTTGAGATTTTAACAAAAACATGAAAATTCGAAAAAACTTTACTTACAGTATCCTTTTCCCATATTTTCACTATAGAACTGTCCATAGAGTAAACAAGATCCATCTTTTGGTGGAACTCTATGCATTTAATTGGCAATTCATACATATGATCTTTAACCAAAAATGGTTTACTAGACCTTATGTCAAATAATAGTACTTGTCCTGTTGATGTGCCAACCCCTAAATTCAAACCTCCTTGAAATTTCAATGCCGTAATAGCAGGAATTGTTTCTAATCTAATAAATTGTGTTAATTTGTATTAATTTAAAAGTTGCATTTGAAAAAAAGTAAAATTTTCTATTCTTATGTCTTACTTGTTTTGAGTAATACAATGTAAAGCACAGTCAAGTACACCCACTTTATTTCTGACTCTTGGATCCCAAGCTTCAACTTTTCCTTCCTGAGTGCCAACTATGAGTAAGTGATGCAATGGGTTTATTTCACATTTATTTATCGATGTCGCTTCCGTTTCAAACGGTTGCAGAAATTGACCACGTTCAAGGTTTATTCTATATATCTTATTACTGCAAAAAGATATAATCATTTTCTATTGTATTTCACAAAGATTTATGCATTTTTAAAGATATATATATATATATATATATAAATGTATGTATTTATATTAATAACGTATATATACATATATAAATTTACTTAAGTGACAGTTATAATATAGATATATGCAATCATACAAAGCTTTTGGGGGACTGACCTATCGCCTACAATAAAAGTATCACATGATGGATAATGATGTTTCAAATCTCTTCCAAAATTTGGTACCCTGAGCCTATAATATTTCCCATGCGCAGCATGAAATTCCACATGGCGATCACAGTGCAGAAATATTAACTGGAATAAGATATAATAAAAATAAGCAGACCATTCCAATTATTTAATCATTTTATAAGCATTATTCTAACTGGCAAATTTTTATACAGAGTTAAAGAATCAAAGTACAATTAACTAAGTAAAAAAATTAGTTTATACAAATTATTTTATGTAAGATTTTTCTTCACAACATTTATACTTACTTTACTATAATCATCCGATAATATTTCAAAAGCGACCACCTCAGAATCAAAACACCTTTCAAATTTCAATGCCAAATTATGAACATCAAAACACTTTACACGCGGTTTGTAAATGCCTGTTACTAAGATATGCTGCTCATCTTTTGATATCTTAAGAGATGTGCTTATACCAGGCATATCAAAGTCTTGGATAAGATCGATACGCTGTCGTATATCTATTAATAATCAATTACAATATTAAATATATTTTGAAAAAAAGTAAAAGAAATTTTTTTTAGTATACAATTACGAATTTTTATAGTATATTCTTTTTATATATAATATATATTTAAATTTATTATATATACTTATATATATATATACTATACAAAATACTCTAAATATGCATAACTTGATAAATATTTATACATTAATTAATAATTCCCTCTTACCGACATTCTTTTTTGATAAACTTCTTCTCTTTCGCTCAGACAACCACTGTAAAACATTAAAATACAAAATGAGATTCTATGCTAACCTAAAACGATTTGACGCGACATGTATGTGTGTACATTATAATAATTTTACCTCAGGAAGGGATTTTCCAGCGCTAAGATTGTAAATTTTTATATTATTTGGTGCGGAAACCTGCATCTTAGCCGTAATGCACAAACTCTATTTTGGGAACGTGAAAGCACATGAAGATTAATTTTAACACCGCTCGACGAACTCTGATGAACGCACAACGCAAAACGATATGAAAACAAACTGCCAACTGCCAAAAGTTCACGCGTGAAACTTTCTAGAAACTCTAGAAATTCTCTATTCGATTACTAATCGATATGTTCGAAAAACTCATCGTCCAATGAAAGTATACTATTCTAAAATTGATATTTTCCATCTTTTGGTTGAAATGAGACTATATATATTGCGCAGAATAAAAATTTTTAGAGATCTTATTAGAATTATTAAATACATTTTTTTTTATTAACACGTTATTATATACATTATATAACAATATGTATAATAATATTATCTAAACTAAAATCCTATCCGTCATTAGAAATCTCACTTCTTCTTCTTTTCTAGTTTACTAAGATCTCTAAATATCTCCTTCTTCATCTGCTTTTGCTTCTTCATCTTTTTGGCTTCTTCCTCCGCTACTCGCGCCTGGTACGCCGTTATCCTCTTCGTCATGGCCTCCTTTGTCTGCTTTTGCTTCTTCGCGTAATTTGTCCTAATCATTCTCATTAAACGCGCGACGTTCTCTTCGTTGGGCTCGCGTACTACGGCGACTCGGCCCTGTTTGAACTTGGACTTGCGCAAGTGCGGTACGGACTGGAGCTTAGGTTTGTCCCTGTACGGGAGTTCCTTTTGCAATTTGCGCGGGATAGACAGCGGTTTAAATACTTTGACGTCCCGTATAATCGGTGTATATATGGAGTCCTTGTTGGCCACGGCGTGAATGTTTCTCTCTCGCTTCAACTGGCCTGTAGTCTTCATTCCTCGCCACTGATTCTTCTCCGCAGGCGGGAGCAACAGCGACGTCACCGAATTGTAGAAACGCGGCACGTCGATCTTATACCATGTCCTGCAAAATACTATGTCACTCAGCATAATTTTATCTTCGAATGTAGCGCGAAAGCAGCCCTCCGGTTTGGCAACCGCTTTCTTGATCTGACCGCGAATACCCGAGACTGTCTTGATCCGAGCGCCCTCGAATTTGGCGACTTCGAGCGCGCTATTGAACATATCTTTGATAAACGCGGTTTTGCGATAGATCTTCATGGGTACGCCGGTAAGCTTGAGTTTCTTCACTACCTGCGTGCTCTTGTCCAGCTCCACGATCGAACCGGTCGCCGCGATACGAAAACCCGGTTCTTTACTCGCGATATCCTGTATCGCTAAAATTCCAGTACTTTGCGGAGTGATCGGGCCCCAAAAGTGGCTAATGCACGCCACATGCTCCGGTGTGTACTTTAACATTCGATGGCGCAGATTGTCCTCCAGTTTCGAGTAGATTGGCAACGATTGAAATCTACGCCAACCCACAGAGAATATGAGCGGATCGCGACTCTTCAGGATCTTTGAGTACCATCGGTGCTTCTTGATCCGCGCCTGAACGTAGCCGATGTTCTCTTCGCCATGCAACAGGCCGCCGATGATGATTGGATACGTTGGATCCAGATTCGTGATCAACTCGCACGGCACCGCTTCGAGCTCCAAACGTACATACATGCCGGGACGATAACCTTCCAGCTGGACTCTGACATCGTCATCCAACCCTTCGAACTCGGACTTGTTGATACCTGCTTGTCTTTCCACTTCGGCTTTTAACTCGTCGTAATATGTTTTCTTTTCCGTATTATCGTACTCCGCGTCAAACTGCTCCTTCAGTTTCCTCTTCTTCTCCAGAAGCTTTTTCTTTTCTTCCGCCTCTTCCGCCGATAGCTCCGTAGGAATTGAGTCTTCCGCTTTATGCTTCTCTCCGGTCTCCAAATCTTCGAAGTCACCGTATAAATCCTCGTCGTCCAACTTCAAAAGCTCTTCGGCATCCTCCGATTCCTTCCATTTACCCGTCACGAAATGGTTAATTATTAGCGCTTTGTTCTCTTCTTCCAACCAATCACGTGAGTTTTCTATAGAAAAGAAAACAGACTCTTCTTGATTTTGCAAATCTCGCTCCTGTATCTTTTGATTTTGTTGCTCTTGAACTACTCGGAATATCCCGCCTATATTGTCAGGCTCATTATCTTCCTCCTCTTTCTTCTCTTCCGTCACATTTGCGCTCTTGTCAAATACGCCGTAAACCATCTTCATCAAATTTATATTGTTCTGTTGACGATTGACGAACGCTTCTTTCGCTTTCTCAGCTAAATTTCTCTTCCACTTTAACTCGTCCGTAACTTCCTCTTCGCTCACGTTCATCTCAATGTCATCTTTTTCTTCTCTTTCTTCATCGTCTTCTTCGTCTTCTTCGGATGCATTTTCCTCGAAATCGCTAGCCCGACTGTTCATCTCTAATCCCGCGCGCGAGTCTTCATCACTGAGCTCATCAAAACTTTCGTCCTCATTGTTCTGTTTCGAATTTTCTTTAGTTGATTCTAGAAAATTCAATGCTTCTGAAATCTTATTCTTTATCAGTTTGTCTGATTCCTTACTCAGAGAATGATATACATCTGTACTTTTTTTAAAATCATTTTTCTGATCGCCCGTTAATTCAGATTCATCGAGATTGGCATTTTCAATAGTTGCATTAATCGAAGTTTTCTTCTTTTTCCTCTGTCTCACATTGCCTTCCTCATTACTTTTTCTCTTAACGGCTTTTCCATTTGGTTTTCCCGAAATTTCCTCGTCACTGGATTCATCTTCATCATCATTTTCATCATTTTCGCTTATTTCATCGTCATCATCGACATCATCGTTGTTATCGTCTTCATTTTCATGTTTTGCCTGGTCATTATCATTATCTTCGTCTTGGACATTCTCAGATCTCGTGCCCACTTCATCATTAAATATTACTCTCCGCCGAATCCTTCCATTATCCATTACTAATTCGCCCGAGTAGGGAGCCATGCTTTCATTCACGTCTTCTGACTTTATCGGCGCGGCATCACTGAACAATTGCAGTTCGCTGTGTTGCAATTTCTGATCAAGAGTCTCCTGCGTATCCATCAGAGCGCCCGCTAATCCTGTATCCTCATCTTTGTAAGAATGGCTTCCGCCCAATTCTACATACACTGCGTCTTTATCGTAAACTATACCGCCGACGCCGGAAAACGGGGCATAAATTAGTCGTTCCTTTTCCACTAAAGCTCGCTTCTTTATCTGTTCTGGAAGTGGACAGGGATCCGGTAGAAAACTCACGTCCTTGATTCTCATATCTCCACAACCTGGTATATGAATGGATGTCTCTTTGTTCAAAGGAACTCCTCTGACATACCTAGAAGCAAATATCATGAGTTATTTTTAAAAATATATGATTAAAATTTTAATATATAAAAATATAGATTACTTTAAAAATGTGTTACAAGCATAACTTAAAATAAACAATTCAAATTATCTTTACGCATACCCGTACAAACTAATGGTTCTGTCAATCTTTTGATTCTTTCTAATTAATTCTAGCGATGTCAAATCTTCTATTCTGTCAGCAAGTATATAGGGATGAGTGGTGCGCCAAGTCAACGGCCTAAATTTTATAACCGATATAAAACGCGCCAAATTCTTTATCTCTGTACGAAGATATTCATCGTGCAGCAATCCAGAGAGGTAGAACAATTTGGAACCAGCGTATACTTCTGTCCAGAAGCGATGCTTCAGTGTCTTCTTGCTTTTCCTCATTTGTTTCGCATTCTTTATCAAATCCAGGTGAGTTAGAACACCCATTATTCTGGGCATGCCGTGCACCTGACATATATTTAGAAACTCAAATATCTCCATTTCAAATCCGAAGGAGGCATCCACCAGCAGTAGCACCAAGTCCGCCACTTTGGCAATATCGATCATGCTGTTCACATCATTGTTGCATTCCATGAATGTGATTCTTCGTTTCTTGCCGGACACGACAGTGACCGGACCAAGAATATTGGTCAAAGGCTGTCTGACGTAACTCTTGATTAAGCATTGAATAACCAGAGATTTTCCCACTTTCGGTGGACCTACCACAGCCACCAAGATCGGTGGCGGCTCTAAGGGTGTTCTATCAACTAAAGGTACGTGCTGCTTCTTTGTTTCAAGATCTTGCTTGCGCCTAAATTTCCTCTCTGCTTTAATCGCAGAGTTAAATGTGAACGCTTTCGGATTCTTCGGTTTATCCGATGTCGAGTCCTGCTCCTTTTTAGCCTTTTTCTTTTCTGCCTTGCGGCCCGCATTGCGATCTCTATGACTCTTATGTTTTATCGTGTCATCGTTCATTGTTTTTTCCTTTTTTATAAGACTTGCTTCGAACTCGAAAAAGTTATTTAGCACACGTACATCTTAACATTTAATTATCCTATTCAATTTTAGGTTATGTTATTTCAAACACGTGCGATCAAAAAGACTTTTAAAGTTGTGTAAACCGTCCCGCCTAGAAAGCTTAAAGCTATGATTATATAGATATAATAGATTGTCAGTGGACTAAAAATTCTATAGCAAAATCAAACTAGAAATGTTTTCAAGTAAAACGGTTTTTTTTTTTTTTTTTTTTTTTTGGACGATTTGCGAGAAACAATGTCACACAATTGGCTATCGATTAGAATAATTTTCGGGACTTAAAAAATTCTCTATTCGATAGCCAATAAATACAAACGATCGAAATATCGAATAGTAAAATATTTTGACAATTCGATTATCCGAATATCCCTAGAACCATTGGTTATGGAAATATCCGTTAGGTGGCGCGACAGCACAGGCCGTGCGAAGGACGACTCGGCGATGACGGCGGATCGCCGAAGGGTGGGGCGGCGGGGATAGGGAGGTGAGGAGGGTGGTAGCACGACCGGCGTTTCAGAGCCGCGTATCGGTAGTCGCGAGACGAGACAGTCAGTGACGGGTTGCGGTCGTCTAGTGTGGCGTAGTGTGAACAGTTTTTCGATCGCCTCCTTCCCCCCTTGTGTTCAAAAATGAGCTGGCAGGATTACGTTGATAAGCAGTTGCTCGCGTCGAGATGTGTTACCAAAGCGGCGATCGCCGGACACGATGGCAACGTATGGGCGAAATCCGAGGGCTTCGAAGTGAGTACATTTTCAAAAGAGAATACTCCGACAAACGCGCGCGCGAGAAAGAGGGAGAGAAAGAACGAGCGAGAGAGCGAGTGAATGAGAAATGACCGAAGAGCGAGCGAGAAAGAGAGAGAGAGAGAGAGAGAATGAGTGACGGGGCGGATAAGAACGCAGGGAGAAGCATCATACAGCCGGTAGCACGCCCCCTCGATAAAAGGGAAAGTGCGCGGAGTAAAGCTCTCGATCGCGAGTATAACGCGCTTTGTCGACGCGAGAGAAAGAGACGGAGAAAGCGCGAGGACAATGAGGGAGCGAGAAGGAAGAAGAAAGAAAAAGAAAGAAAGAGAGAGAGAGAGAGAGGACAAATGCTACGGCGAGATCGTCCGCGCGGCTCGCCCGAACCTTCGTTCGAGCTTCCTGTACACGAACCGGTTCGAGCGAGCGTCGCGCGGCATGTCGTCCGTCCGTCGGCCGGACTTTCTAACCCCGAAATACAAGTGCCACGTAGACGTATTCGGTTTGCCAGCCAGCCCGGCCGGCCGGTCGCGAGGCGACCGTCGCGTCATCGTCGTCCGCCTCCGCGAGAGAGCCCGCGGGAGACGACGACGACGACGGACGGGGTCGCACGTTCTCGGGGGCGGCGGACATGTTTCGCTCTGACCGGCTAGCTCCATCTATCTCTCTCTTTCTATCTATCTATCTATCTATCTCTCTTGCGCTACGATCCCCGGAGGTGCGCGACGAATCGATCGACTCTAGTGCACGCAACGAGAGCCCTCGTCGACGAGACGATTTCCCCGTCGAAATCGACGACGGCGAGAGCACATGGGGCGCGCGTCGCGTGAGTAAGCCGGCGGAGGATCGATCCGTGTATCGAGCGCCTCGGACAGGGTGTGGCAATAGGTATTCGCTCAAAAATTCCTCCCGCCTTCGGGACGTGCGGCGCTCGGAAAAACCGGTGCCGATGATTTCAGCAACGGGACGACGACGACGACGACGACGATGATGACGATCTTGCGTCACACGTATGGGAGACGAATCTTACGACGAGGGAGCGATCTCCCGTCGTTCGGCAAAGAGATGGGCGTTAGTGCGGAGACACAATTTTTCCGAAATGAATGCTTACGACGTACGCTTTCTCGCTCGTTCTCGAAATCTATGCAACGGTCTTCTCGGCGGCGATGGCGACGCTTAACATGGCCGCCTTCTATCAACGCGCCGGGCACGTTGCGCTGTCGCATCGCGACGTGGAAATGGTGGTCCATTGTCTGCGATCACGACGTTTCTTAATCGATGACCGAGCGCGATCGCGGTCGACGTGTGGCTTGTGGTATCGGTGAGAGTCCGCGAGGACGAACATTCGCCGGACGGGGCGAATCGAATTTTTAGGTTAGCCTGGCGACGAGCGTATGCACGTAGGCGCGAGAGAGTTTGGTGCGACCGAGTGGGACCGTGGGATGATCTTTCTTTTTTTTCTTTCTTTCTTTCTTTCCGCGATCCCCGATGTATGTTTCGTCACGAGTATCCGGCTCTAATAAAGCTTTCCGAATCTATATTATCTATATTGCATTACCGTCAAGTTGTCGTCCAAGTCATTTAATTTTTTTCGTCCTAAAGTCAAATACTTTAATTAATCTTTTTGTCTGTCACACATGTTTCATTTTACGTTATACGTTTTGCTGGTTTTTAGCAATAATAAAAACGGAACGCGTCTGATAAATTTATTACCTTTCTTAATCCGCACTTTGATAAGAACAAAGTCGACAATCTTCCTCAAAGAGACATTTTTATCAACGATTATGATTAAAATCGATACTTGTTATTTAATATTTTTTAAAATCATTTTCCTAGTAAATTGTTATCTCTGTATATAATATATATAATATATATATAATATGCAGAGAGAGTGCAATCATATTTATAGGACTTTCATAATCCTCCATTTCATCAACAGACGTTTCACGCAACTGCAACTTATCCGACGACTCTTATCCAAATAAATATTTTCAAGAAAAATCCAGATTTTCTCTTTGAATTTTTCTTGTACGAAAATGTAAATTAGCTACAATTGCAAGGTAATATTTCGCGTCTTCAAATCGTAAAGCTAATAATAACGGTGATTACAGGAAAAACATGACACATTGCGAATCTTAAACCCATCGATTACCACGTGTAAGAGGATATATTTTGTCGTTTAGGACATTTCACGGTAACCTATCCTAATATTTTGCTCAGACTTCTATTACGATTCTCTCGTCGCATAATGATCGGTTCTTTAAAAAGGGAAACAAAAAAAAATTAAAAATATGTTTCTTCTCTCTCTCTCTCTCCGAATCGCAGTGAAAACGATTGTGATCGACGCGCCCTCCGCGTTGCACTTTCTGAAACTCGTCGCGAATCCTGTCGGTAAACCTGTCAGCGCGAAAGACTTCGGCTTCTCGCCAAATTGGCATTGAAACCGGTTCGGATCTCGATGCCACCGACATGCGGAAGTGATGTCTACGTTCGTGACAATGGAAACGAAACTGGTGGCGATTGTTGAATCGTTGGATGTCGAATTGATAGGATTAAGGAAATAGAGGATTAACAAAAATTCTCTTTGCGACTTCAGAAAGACAAAGAGGTTAGAATAATATAGAGGTAAGAGATTCTTATCATCCAGACAAAAAAAAATGTGATTCCTTTATCTTTTTTTTTCTTTTTATCGGAGAGATCGTTCTCGGCATAAAATATTACGGCTAGAAAGAAAAGGAAAAAAAAAGAATCACACCAAAAGCTCGATATATTAAATCTAATTTCTTATATGAGAAAGATTATATTTAAAAATTATCTCTCTCTTTCTCTCTTTAGTAACTATATATAGATTAGATTAGAAACGCGACGAAGAGAAATATCAAAACTTTCGTTGAAGAGCAAAAACAAAACAGAGCAGAGAGAATGGAGGAGCTTTTAGCGGATCGCGGAAATTGTTCTCTCGCAGGACAGTCGTCAATTAGATTAGGATAGGTTAAGAGTGCGGTCACACATGGCTACTCCTACTGAAGTCATAGCTGGACGAGAGAGATCAAGAGATAAGCTCACCGCCAGCTGCACTTTTCACTTGCAAAAATGGCGATGCCGACCGGCAAAACCTCTCGCAATGCTGTGTCGCGAAACTGGGTGCATCGAGAGCCCGATTCGGGACAAGGCCTTCGCCGAGATCGGATATATAAATTAGCGCTCCTTATAAGACGGAAACGTCAATGCTGGAATCACTTCTTCGGATACTTTGAGATGGGTTACGAACGCGAAACTCGACCTTATCAATCGAATGGCTCCAATTTTATTTTCTTGAGATTAAATGGAAGAAAATGATCGTATGCCTTCTCTTCGCGTCTTGAAACTAGTAACGCTCCTAATAACGAGGGAGAATAATTTATTGTGCAGCAAATTAGAATCGTTTTATTGTGTGTGTTTGCAGTTTAAAATATACATATATATATGTATTATAAAACTTTTTATTTCTTTATATATTTTTTATTTCTATTTATATATATATAAATAGAAATAAAAAAAATCTGAAGGATTGTGCTGGTATTTTTATCCAAAAGATAAATTATAATAGTAAAGTTTGACTTCGATTGACGCAAGCAAAAAGATTTTATTGCATTCTAGTTTATATTCGAAAATTATTGATGGAAAAGATAAAATAATTAAAAATTGATTATTTTGTCCATAGTTAAAATAAAATTATAGGAACATACCTTGCATTTGTCACACGACTAATATGATTCCACCATTGGACGGTTTCTATAAATTTACAGTTCCTTCCTGATTAGCTCGGTGTTAATTGTCACAATTAATTTTATCGATTGACGAGAGAAGATCAAGTTGACGAGAGCGTTCGTTAATCAGTTTGAACCGAATCGACAAACTTTTAATCTTTTAGCTGCGAAAATATTCTCTTCGAACTTTTGCAACTGTATGACACAAACTTGATTTATTTTCTATCAATCAGCATAAAATGCTGATATTACTATAGTGTATCAAGCTATTAGCTATCTTGTGTCCTTATACATAAATATGTTTAAAAAAAAGATATATATATTTTATTTTTACATAATTTGTTCATAAAACATTATATTTGTAATCTTATCGTTTAAGAAAAATTGTACGGACTTAATCTCGACGTTTGTACTTGAAGGGTTAAACCAGAAGCATTAGCTTCGACCGAGTGATTCATCGCTCTCAGGGCCGTACCACACCGGAAGGTGGGCCCGTGTCACCCATCTCGGGGTCTTATCATGACTCACACGCCTGGTTTAGCATTCTCAAACCGTCTCAAATCGATATGCCAGAGGGGACACTATTCTCGTCTGCTCCGACGAGAATATCTCCCAAGTCGGGACGCTGTTAAATATAAGTAGCGCAAAACGAGTCGCGGAATTTTGTTTAGCATCTTCGCGATCATACAGTTGTTGCGGAGACAGCTTGTCGCAGTTCGATGACTCTGAATTAATTGTTGCCAAACGATGCGTTTCGATCGCGCAATCAGGTGCGAATGTTCGAGTGAACTCCTCTCTATGCACGATTATAGATATTTATTCTCTTCCCACGCTTCCGTGCGCTTGAAGCGAGTTTAGAATTTTCTATTTCGAGATACAATTTTTCATTCGTCATACATTTTGGAAAATTAATAAAAGGATGACTTTAAACTTTATTCTGCAATAATGATATTTAATATCAAGCGAGATTATAACAAAATTCTGAAAAAAAGAACATGTGTGATTTATAAAAACTTTTTTAGCAGTTTTAGATTTACTTTTTTTTTTTCCATCTTTTGTATTCTGAATAATGAAATGCGATTTTCTCATTGTTCAAAATGTTTTGTAATTTTTCGAAAATATAGTAAGCGAGCGAAATAATTAATTAAATATGCACGAACGGCATTGCCATCACGGAGACGACGCGAGAAACAGGCTAGAGTTAAACAGAAAGCGGACATTATTTTCCCGCCAACGCGCAACAGGATAAGATATTCTTGATGGTGTAGCGTACTTTATCACGTGGGACGAGCTTTTTTTCTGTTATCGATACGCAAGTCAAGGAAAAACGTAATCATATAGTTCTGACTCATAAACGTTACGCCAAGCGGACGATAATACGTGACATTAAGAAGCAATTAAACACACTTTGCAGATTCGTATATTGCGATTGTATATTAGGATAAGAAAATTAAACAAGACACTATAAAGTTTTTCTTTTTTTTTTTTTTTTTTCCTCTTCATATACCACACACATAAAAATATTGTATCTTAGCGAGGATAACAAGAGATAAAGCTTCTCTACGTATCGTGAGCGGAAAATGCAAAAGTTAAAGGTTCTTTCTCTCGTTTAACTATTCCTTAACGAAAAAAGCTTGTCGTATCAATTTTAATTATTAAATAATTTTAAATATAGAGAGAGCTTAGCGATAAATGAATATTTCGCTGAAATAAATTCGTGAAATTGATCAAAGAATAAAGCATTGTTATTTATCGAGGTAGAGAAAATAATTTTGACAGATTTTGCACTTCACGTTTGACCGAAACGTATTTAATGTAACGTTTCGGCGGAAATAGCATGCGAGGGACAAGAAAACCAGCCTCGGGCGTGAGCATGAGCGTGAGAAAGAAGACGGCGGTCTGCCGTACAAAGACGTTCGTAATCGGATGCGCTTATAGTTCAAGGCCGTCTTAGATCATCCCGGATTAACTGCAACGCGCCGCCGACATTTAGGCGTGCATCGATCCGCTTTCACGGACGCTATCCGTCTACGTGACTCTTTATGGAGAGAATAGCTCTCTTACAAGTCTCGTGAAGAATAGCTAGCTCTTCGCGCGCTCTTTAGAAGGAAGAAAAGGGAGACGTTTATTTACATCAGGGTTTATCGAGTTTTCCCCCGTGTTGAAAAGAAGTCTATTTTCTAAATTCAATCAAAGAAATCCGTGACTGAAGAAACGACGGTGGAAAGTTCGAGGATCATCGAGCCATTTCACATGGTGTCGCTTTTGCTTTTGCGAAATGAGAGAAACTCGTTAAGACTGTAGAGGTGTCAGCTTCGACAAGGCTCGTCGTTATCAAGTCTTATGTAGCTATGCTCGATTACAGTAGTATACTATCGATTCGCTGACGCGAATTATGTGACTCTTATCGTTCATTATCTCTTTGTCCATGTCAGCCGGATCCATCAGATACAAAAGGTTAAAGGAGTAATTGACTTTGAGACACTTGACTTTGAAATCTGTGATCTTTTCTCGGAGATCTGTCACGTGTATATATTTCCAAGATATCCCTCCCGGGAACATCGCGATATTTTTTTCCAATGTCTCTCTTTATCGTATTTCTCGGCAGGAATAGAGGAATAAATTCTTTTATACAAAGCCGTCCCAAAGCTGTTCGTCACTTAAATAGCGAATTCTTAGAATTCGCGGATGATTTCTTCGTAATTTGGAAAAAAAAAGATCATCATTGCATTGGGTTTTAATGTTTCGTATTGATTATTTCGACGATGTAACTTTAAATTTTATCCACCAGATAAAAATAGATAAAGATATAAAATTGTAACTTCAAAAATACGATGTATGTTCATTTCTTTATCCGCGAGCATAAAATGATATGTTAACTGTCCCAACTTCAACATATTTCAGTAATATGAATCATCTTATATTTTCAAGTTATTTATAATCAGAATTGTTACATACTACCGTGGAAAAAAAACTCTACATTGTTTCTACAAGTAGCCGATGCGTCGGGCACAACTCTCTGGTGCGATGAACATTATTAACAATAAGTCTCATGAGCACAGATGATTATGATAATTTAACGATAAATAATTGTGTGAAATTTCTATTTGTTCATGCGCGCATTAATGATGCATAAATCTTATATCGGATTTAGAAAAAAAAAAATGCAAAAGGTGTCAACAATGTTTGCTATGCTCTTTCACACGCGTGAAAAATAGATTAGCATGTGGATTTCGCGGAATTCATTTGACACGATGTGTCTCTCAAGTAATATCGCAAGTACACGATAGCGAACTTAAAGCTTTTCGCAGAAATAAATTTTTGATAGGAAACGTAGGACGGGAGGAAAAGGATGGGGGGAAGGAGGGAGAGATGACGCTGGTTTGGCAACTAGTTCTGGCTCTTATGAAAATTCCAGTGACGTCATCTGTGCATCGACGGTATTGCATCTTTCGTACATAAGTTTGGACTGGGTATATTATCGATTTGCTCGAGATACACGAGATTATTCCATCGAAAAGATGTATTTTATATTCTTGTATTTATTATTTCTTTAATTTTTTTTTCCTTAAAATTTAATCAGTTCCAAGATAATTTCGAAATTATTTAAAAGTCTCAGTGAGAATGGGAAAAGAAAATTAATTATATTCCTCGAATGAAAAGAATGAATTCACAATGCGATATTTAAATCTTTATTAATATTCCCCTGAGATGTATCTAATTTTAAAAATAATTTTTTAACTCCTGTAATTATGGAAATGAGGTGGAAACGATTCGATTTATATTGGATCATAAAGAAGCATTCTTCGATAGACAATGCGCAGATAGCAGATGCTTATTTGTACATTTTCAAGATTCGGGAGCATCTATGCGAGAATAAAATAGAACGTAGTATTTCTAAATACCTAGACTCCGACACAGACTCGCTCTTGTATGTGTGTATTCAGCATGAATGACGAGGGACGATCGTTTGTTTGCAGAGATTGCCACGAGTACCGGTGTTCTCGCTCTCGCGTAATCAAGGGTCAACATCACGATTCGCAGTGATAATAATAAATAATATCGCAAGTGTGATGTGCGATGTATTTTACTAATAAATGAAAAGCGCAAAGGATATAGCTGCTCTCATCATTCTCTCTCTCTTTCTCTCTCTCTCTCTCTCTCAGTTCATTCAATTTTCTTCGTTGAGGAGTTTTTCATTGACAATTTTTTTCTGTCGAAAGAATAATGAATTTTTATTTTTCTATGAATATTATTTTTTAGAAAAGAATAATTTTTATATATTAATTTTGTGCGTATAGTAGCAGAAAACTTTTACGATTAATTTTGAAAAATAATAGACTTTTATTCGAAAAGTGCGTGTCTTGTTTTTAAATTAAAGAATCTTTATTCTAAATTTAACGAATGTCTAAACCCAAAGTCGTGTAACATCATCGTACGTCGTAATATTTTATTATATGACATGGATATAGTCGTAGCTTCCGGGATTTACATTCCTCTGAAAAGCTTAAGCGCGTTATTACGTTGTCACTGCGCCATCACTGATAATATAAGAGGATTTTCTCTCTATTTTCAGGTAAGTAAAGAAGAGCTCGCGAAATTAGTGCAGAGCTTTGAGGAGCAGGACATCCTAACGTCGTCGGGCGTTACCTTAGCCGGCAGCAGGTACATCTACCTATCGGGTACGGACCGTGTGATAAGGGCAAAGCTTGGCAAAATCGGCGTACACTGCATGAAGACGACGCAAGCCGTAGTTGTCTCCCTATACGAGGACCCCATACAGCCTCAACAGGCCGCATCTGTCGTTGAAAAACTGGGCGAGTACCTCGTGTCCTGCGGCTATTAGGTCAGTATGATAATAAAGAGACATTTTCATCCTCGAAATAAATCGTCGCGATCGCCATTTCGTTATCTTATCGCGAGAAATTCGGGAAATCTTTTCGTTTCGAAAATATGTATTTTAAATTTGTACCGAGATTCTTATTTTCGCGTAGACATGGGCAGCGGAGATACTTTAATTTGCCTCCTGTAAATTCGTGCTAGGGGGGGGGGAGGGGGGGATCTTTCTAATCTCGCTTACGAACAAAAGTTTGTATTCGCTGTATTCGCTGCGTCTGCCCGATGATGAAATTTAATTAACTTTACAAATACGTGAAAGAGAATATGCGCTGTTATATTTTTTTCAAATTTGACACAAATGTAGAACTACCAAAAATATTTGACCCGTAATTTTTCATTTCTGTTCATAAGCAGTTTTTTTTTTTTTACGGGTAGTTAATACTCCTTCAATATTCAAACCCTCTACCATTATAAGTACAACAAAAATGCATAAGAAACGAAATTTAATGCGAGATGTAGAAGTTTTTTGTGTCGCCAATTATGAATGTAAAGTAAGATTTGCAAAATTATTTGTTTAAATAATGAAATGTTGAAACAAATCAGCAAAGAAGTTGAAAAAATACAGTATAATGACCGTATATTATAGAAGTTATGCGGATAAGTGATTCTAAATATGGCATTAAATTTGTAAAGTACATTGTTTTAAATTATTCAAACGATAAACAGTTTAAACAAATCAGCAACAAGATTGAAAAAAAAAATGAATTGAAATGCTTTATTTAATTGAAGTGGGTTAAGATATGAAGGATTTTTTAGTTGCTCGTTACATATGTTATTAACACACACACACCACATACCATACACACATTTTTTTTAAATATCGCATCAATAATCTTGCATTAAATTTTCTTTCTTATGCATTCTTGTTGTACTTAATAATGGTAGAGGGTTGAATATTGGAGGGGTATTAATTACCCGTAAAACCGTTTATGGGCACAAATGAAAAAATACGAATCAAATATTTTTGATAGTTCTACATTTGTGCCAAATTTGAAAAAAAAATCGGCGTGTAACACTTGGATTAGGTTTCCTTGTAAGTACTATTTAAACAGGTCAACAACACGACGAATATTCTTAGCAAATTAATAAAGTATTATTATTATTTTCAAATATTATTATTATCTTCTATATTCAAATATTATATTATTATTATTATTATTTTATATCGAAGTATTATATATTATACAAAATTTGTATAAAAATTTTGAATCGAGTAAAGTTCATTCCACATCGAAATTGTTCGATTTCCGATCATTTAGATATATTTTAATACTGCCAAATATTTTTTTAATTCGGCTCCAATCGTCAAGATTCATTAGATTCGTGGCGGTAAAATTTTACGAAATGCTCTTAATTTTATTAAATATTTCTTCGTAGAACGAGCTAGATACGGTTTGACGGTACGAGCTGCCTTGTTTGAGTTGTACATGCGCATCTCTCGCTCAGATACCAGATCACTAAACGTACATCCGCGTGCAAAATCGCGGGTGCCGGTCCGCGTCACTGATTAACGCGACGTTTATTCACCACTTCCCCTCGCATCGATTTAACCGACGAGTTTCCCTGCCGCAGCCGCCTCGTCGTGTATTACGGGCTTATCATTATCGGCTTGTCACTCAATAGCGCATCCCGGGACATACTCGCGAGGAGAGAGACCGCTCCTATTGTGCGCTCCGTTGCGTTTTCGCGCGTCTGTCAAGCATAACCGTGGAAAACATTCTCTCCTCCTCCATTAGGTCGTTGCTTCGCACTCGTCTACGTTCCTGTAATTCGCGTAAATTGTAATCGACAACGCGCATTTATTCGAAAAGAGAGTACTCTCGAACGACTAGACTTGAATTTTCTAGGATGTAGTGTCTGTCGTTTTATCGAAAGTTTTACCCCTTAGGTAAACTTATCCGAGCTCTTATCGACTTCTTTATATGATGACTCGAGCATTCTCACAGATTATAAACATTGATCGAGAGTTTATATAAATATAATATTTTTATCACAATAGATCTATATATAATATAATTATTATATTCAGTACATTACATATTAATATACACACGATATATTCTTACATCTTTATCATATCTGTCTATGTGTAAAATATTCGAATTTTAATACAACCTGCATATGTAGGGCGAAAAATTATAAAACGGTGTAAAAAATCGATTTTACCCGGTTATTTCTCGTGACGGGATTCAACATACAATTGCACTTTGTGAGCGCTTTGTCGACATGGATTATTCGCACCCCTGATACTCTAGTATCGCAAATTCGAATACAAGCCGGTTGTGTGTATACATGCTTCGCTTGTGTACGCGAACAAGTATTCGTATATCGCATTCCGATAATGGAACGATAAACGACCAACAGCGTTACTCGAAACGGAGGAAATAACGCGCCTATTAATGAGACGTTGTACTATAACGGAATTTAAATAATTTAAATAATAATTCAAATTGTTGATAACGAGATTAGAAATAATTTAGAAAGTCATTTGTTTTTTCAATATTTTCCCGGAAATTATCAAAAGTATGAGCGGCATTTTCCAACGTTAAATATCTGGCTAGTTAGTCTTATATCTTGTAGTAGGTTGAATAATTATCGAATCTTTCATACAATATTCGTTAAAATGAGATCAAAAAATGAGATCGAGCTCTTCTGTGAGAGTATGACAAATTTTCCACGTCGTCATCGTCCGATTCGTCGCGAGAGGTTCGAGCGACGAACAAATGATCTTGATTATACGCGGTGTTCGAGAAGCGCTCGGTTTTCAGGCGACACGACGTCTCTGTGTGACTCACGCGGATAATTCTCGGCGAACATTTTAGCTTGATATCAGCTTGCCGCGATGACTAATCACGCTGCACTTGCGTATTCGTTTCGGTCGCGAGGTGACATCGCGATACGATAAATATTTTCTCTCTTTTTTTTTCTTTTTTTTCCCACGAGAAGAAGGCGAAGAATGTCGCTTCTATTGGTGAATAAATAATTATTCGCGTTAAAATCGCATCTGAAAAAAGAAAATACGGATTAAATTCTGATGTAAAAGTACGGGATACCGATTGTATCTTTGTAAACGTAAACGTCAGATTCCACGTGTCGCGACTACCGCGTGTTTATCTTATCGATTCCATCACACTCCGATGATATAAATGAAATGGACTCTCTCTTGCGGCTTTGAACTGTACATTCTTTTTTTCCTGATCAATATAAGCCGCGAGATTAAAGTTCTAATCTCTCTATTTTTATATCCAATCTCGCGATTAATTAAATAACATTACGTTCGCAACCGACTAATCCGCACTCTAATCCTGCTTTCTGTTGCAGTAACCTCTGGGACCCAACACAAATATCTAATATTAATAATAAACGATATCGGTCGATTATTTTAATGAACAGCGAATGGAATGCGCCATGCCGCACGAGTCGCGCCGGAACTGCCGCAAGCCCTGCCGCGTGACAACCCACGAATGAAGAACAGCAACAACACACAGAGCGACGACAGTAACCACTATCATTACTGCTCCCAGTCATCAATCTCTTCTCTTCGATTTCTGTTTCTTTTTTTTTTCCCCCTTTTTTTTCCACCCTTTGGACGCGACGCGCAGAGAAGGGAAAGAAAGAGGCACGCGCGCGAATCTACGCATGCGCTATACGTAAACAACGAGATGCACCCTTGTTCCCTTTCCCCTCTCCTTTCTTTTACGCAATCTGACATCCTTACGGCCTCCTTTTGATCCTTCCCGGAGCTCTTTTCTCACAAACGACAAAACACATATACGTACTTAAGCGTCTACAGTTAAGATCCTCGTAGGCGCGTGTACTCGGTGGTGCGTGACAAGCGCGAACGTCGAAAAACGTATCGGCACGTATGATCGATATGCCGATACCCCGATATCATTGTGCCACACACCTGCTCTCTATGTTCCCAAACTCCGCGAACGAACGGCTGTGACGATGCGCGAGATCGCATATCCGAGGTGACGGATGAAAATTGATAGCGCTACGATCAATACCGGAAAGCCGATACCGTACGGTGATAGAATGATATTGTGCATCGCGCGTGATGACATCGACGTCGCGGGATTCGATCGTGTAGGATTTGCGAGCGATTCGCGCGCGTGCTATTCTCGAAAGAGCGCAAAAGTATGCGAGAGCGCGATAAATTGCGACAAACGCGCGTGACGAGTTCTTGGCGATTTCAACATCTGATCGAGTGTCTTTTTCCCATCGGAAAAAAGCATGAAACGCGATGGATTGCGAAGCGAGCGTCGCAATTTGTCGCGCGACGAAAGCGATCAGCGGGACTCCTTGAGACGCGACGTCGCATCTTTCACTTTCCGTTCAACTTTTTCTTCGGAGGGGAAGCGCAGTCGTTTCCGCGCGAGAAATTCGGCTGTCCTCGTTTCGAGGACACGTGTCCGCGGGTCACGCGTGTGCGGCGTACGCGGAAGCGATCTCTTCTTGTATCATACACTCAACACACCCGCTTCGTTCACGCACCCAGCTTCACGCGCGCACAAAGTACATCGACGATCGATTGACGAATATCAAAGAGAGAGAGAGAGAGAGAGAGAGAGAGAGAGAGAGAGAGAGAGAAGACGTGGAAGAGAGATATGAGAGTGGAAAAGAGAGAAAGAGCGCGACACGTCGAACTTTTGTGACCGCTTACGCGGTGTTTCGCTGACGAAAAAAAAAAAAAAAAAACAATACACACATATACACGTATGAATTAAATATAAGAAGTATTGATAATAAATAATAATAAACTATTGTGTGTTAGGCTTACAGTCTTTTTCGTAGGGCACGAAAGGGTGAGCGCACGGGCGAGAGTATGAGAGAAAGAGAGAGTGAGAGAGAGAGAGAGAATAAAAGATATAGCGAATGTTAGGGAAACTTGGTAAGGTTGAGAAAGAAAGGGAGAGAAAAAGAGAGAGCAAGTATGAGGAACGTTTGGGATGAGAGCGAGGGTGAGAAAGGGATAGTGCGAATGGGAGATGCAGAGTGAAAGATAAAAGGAATGATCTATGATCGGAAAAATCGATGGAAAAGGAATTGATTTTGAAATTGAATGCGCGAGCCGAAGAAGATGAGATGAGAGAGAGAGAGAGAGAGAGAGAGGAAGAGTTGAATGAGAGAGAGCGAGAGAAAGAGAGTGAGAAGAGAGCAAGTGCGAAAGTATAATGATGGCGATAACGATGGCGGCGGCGATAATAACATGATGATGATGATGATGATAAAACGATGACAATGCGGGCGAGCATGCGGCAGCGGGTGATACGGCACGGATTGGCCGCAATCCTGGCCGCCTCCCCCATCCCCCCCAAGAATTGATACGGTCCTTTTAGCTATTTACTGTCTTTATTATTGCTATGTGTAAGAGGAATAAAACAAAATGGCGAACGATGTGTCATAAACTGCTGAGATTTTTATCGATGAAAAGGTGAGAGAGAGAGAGAGAGAGAGAGAGAAAGTCGCATAAAAAAAATAACACATTCACACCGACATTTATAAACACATATACACGCCCATGTACAGTCATTTACGCGTGTATGCGAGAATAGTGTTCTACACAGCAGATGCATTCGCAGATATATCGAGTTGTAGCGAGATTTCTCGAAAAGGTCCAGCAAACGAGCCTAATAAAGATTCCCCTTTAGTGTCAGCTTTCTAGAAGTTCGAGCAGAAGGGAAAGGGGGGAGGGTGGGTGGGTGGGTGGGATAACGGCGTAATAAGAGCATAAATTCTTTTCTCGATTAATTTATATTTCGGTTATAAAGACGTCTCTAATCTAGTTTCAATCATTAATACACATTTATACATGAGAACATGCTGAAATTAATATTTCGTTGTTAATGTTTCGCAGTTATTGAATATTTTTTTATTTCACGTCGTGTTTTTTTTTTTTTTTTTTTTTTTTATAAAATATATTTTATATACTCCTTTCTCTCCGACCAATTCTCTATCGTTCCGCCAATAGAAGATGTACGATAGGATAATATCGCCGGGAGCCTCCGTCCGACTCCCTTCGTATGTCTCTGTCGGATAACGAGCTCATTATCATTTGCACGCGAGGATCGGTCCTGATTAGTGTTCTTATTCGCGCTCTTATCCCCCTGTCGCGGTCTTCTTATCTTGGCTCGACTCGCCAACTTCAGCATCGCGCGGTCGCGTCGTCTTATCTTTCGCTTTCGCGTCCTATGCGTCGGTATTCTCGGCCTTTGGGGGGGAGGGGGGGTCTCCTTCGTCTACAAACGGTTGACAAACAAAAAGCGAGAAACGCAATACTATACGCGACATTCGTCAGCAATTGACTGCGCGAGAGAATCCATTTTCGAGAAGGAAGAAGAGGAAGAGAATTCCTCCTCTCGTACGCGAAAATGAATCGACGGTGTAAGCGCGTATTCATTCGATGCACGGTGAACAACCTCACGCATACACACACACACACACACATACACACAGCATGTACACACGATACCGCTATCAATTATTACTACTACTATTACTCTACTGCTACTATTATTACTATAATTGGTTGCTTGTCGATTCGTCTGACGCCAAGCAGCGGCCCAAACTACTATGTAACGATTTTTATTGATAACAAAGGAAGGAATAAACATTGAAGTAAAATAATTGTAATAAAAAAGAGAAAAAAAAACGAAAAGAAGACAAAGTGACTCCTACATAGGTACTCGTATTACAATCTCGCTCTTCCGTCGCTCAATTTTCGCGTTTCTTCATATCCTGGCACGGGATATAATAACGGCGTGCGCGTGTCCTTTTCCTCTCGGCGCCGGCCTTTAACGATCGATTCATCATCTCTTTTCGAAGAAAAGATAAAACTAAAAAGAAGGAGAAAGTTGGCACTTTACCTTCATTCGTTAAACAACGTTTCTCGGAAGTTTAATAGAAATTCTTCGCCATTCTAATACATATTCTTTTTCTTGTTCCGGACGCGCACTCGTCTTTCGAAAGGTGATGGTCCGACGAAAATGAACGAGGATGGCTCGTTCCTCGCTACTCGTAACAGCTGTGCTAATAAAACGCTACTAATATCAATAAGCGTATTTCTTCTATCGTCGTAAAGATTCTTTAAGACGTGATCTGACCTTTGTTATACGGGCGAATGACAAGAGTGGTCATCTTATTATTACACATTTTTCTATTATTATCGCGTTTGTTTTTTATATTGTCGAAATTCAACAACGATTCGCGTTATCCGGCGAGAGAAAAGGACCGCGGAAAGGGAGACGCAGGAAGAAGGATACATACAGACGGGGCGAGAGAAAAGAGACTAGGGGAGAAGAAGGGTGAAAAAAAAGAATCGAGTTACTACTAGATGCGCGCCGGACAACTAGATGTAACTTTTGTAAAGTCGAAATACCGTATATATATACTTTTTCTCGTAAGATTCTTTCGCATCACGTCGACGACGACGAGAACGGCTCACGATCGAACAAAGCGAAATTGTGTTTAAGAGAATAATAAATTTGTATAAAGTGGTGTAAAAAAACGAGGAGAAAGAATTAAGGCTTTGATGTTTGCGTCTAAATTGCGAGCGCTTCAACAGCGAGCCGCTGATAATCAATACGGAATATTGATGCGACCATCGAAGCGTAAATCAAGGTAAGTATGACATTTCAGTTTGTTTCCTTCTAAAAAGATTTTTCTTACAAACATTCGCGCTTTGTATTCTTTATATAAAGAAATTTTCCATAATTGTTAATAAATTAGAAATATTATTATTTATACAAAACACTAGAATATTTTTTCCTTCGATAAAATAATAATAAGATATGTATTATAATACATTTATATATAGTAAAATAATAAGAAATGGAAAGATTTCGCGTGAAACAAATTTAATTTAAATATCTCTAAGCTCTGTTTATAGGCAGAAATAAATATCTTCTGACCTTTCAAAGATACAGCTTCACCGCTTATTTTATCGACGGAAATTGCGGCGGACATTTCCGCGAAAGACCGCCGCATTTCCGCGCGAAACGGTGGTTCGCCGAGAGATCGTAAGTAGATCTTGGCTACGTCGTTTCCTTTCCCTTTATATAGCAATGTTACTATAAATAGTTGAAAATATCCGAGATTCGAGAAGAATTTTAATCGAGATCAGAAAAATTTGTAATTTTATCGGAAATTTCTCTATCTAAAGCTTCAAAATTTTGTTTGATTTTTAAATCTTGATTTATAAAATCAATATTTTTTTAATATCTTTCTATTTTGAGAGCCTGCGAAGCAAGATATGAACAAATTAATCCAGTATGATTATTTTTACGTTGATCGTTCCTGAATTATCTCTCGACATATGCATTAATTACGACGATTGCGGTCTCATTTGCATTCAACGACGAATGTATACATATTATCGGTCGTCGAAATGAATGTACACAAGTGCAAAGTACTGAAGGAGATAAATACGATTGTAATAAATTTATTGGCAACAATATTCAATCTGTCGTGTCGTGCGCAAATAAATACACCACCATTGGTTTTTTTTTTTTTTTTAGTCTAAAAATGTCGATATATTTTCTATATCCCGTCCTCTCTCGGGACGAGAGGAGAGACGGGAGATAATAATTCCAATCAACCTCGGCTTATACAAATTCATCGGGGCAGTTATCTCGTCGATGTCAACGCCGTGATGCTGTCGGGCGCTCCGATCTCATACCGGTGTGTTTCGCGTCCGTGAGAGATTCATTTCGCGTCTTCTTCGCAGAATTTTCCCTTCCCTCCCTCCCTTGAAATAACGTAAAGCGTATCCTACGATTTTGTACTAGATCCTCGAGGAGAACCGGCCGGTTTGTTCCGTCCCGTTACTCCTCCACCTGTCGGTCCATCCGGACTCGGAGCAAGATCCATAATCCCGTAAGCTTCCCGACTTTACGAGACGCGGGACCCGCCAGAGATCCACTCTCCGAACTCATCGCTTCGCCCATTTCAGAAAGTGTCTTTCTGTCAAAAATGTCAAATATTTCGGGCATTTTTACAGTGTCTCCCTAAAAGCTTCCACTTTGGCTGTAGAACAAAAGATGGAATGAACGATGATGGGAATGTCTTTATACATATCGAATATCTCTCTCTCGTGTTTCCCAAAAAAAGAAAATTGGAATTTTCGCATGACGTTCCTTTCTAAAATGTCTGATCGTTGTCGCGAGATCTCTCATTTTCTCTTCGACGGAATTTCGTTCGATGACGCTTGGCGCCGGGGAGGGAAGAGAGCGCCCGATCGGACACACACGTCCGGCGTAACATTATAGTTAAACACTATTGTAGCGCGATAGATGTGCGTCGTACGTAATGTAATTTTACATAGAGTTACATCGTAATCTAAATAATATAGACGAGATAAGTTACGAGAGAGCACGTATAATACAATATATTATATATATATATTTATAGACTTTTCCTTATCGCGCAAACGTGTATTCTGTATATGTACGTAATAATGCGTGTGTATGTATGTGTGTGGAATTTCAAAATTTATATAACATAACGAGGACGCGCGCGAAGGTCTCCCCAATTTTGTGCGCGTGCAATTGCATCTCGATGCGATCTTCCGTGCCGCATGATACGCAGATTTCTTCTCGGTGCTGAGACATCGGTTAGCTTCCGGAAGAGAGGGCCTTCGTTCGATGAAACCGCCATCAATCGCCTCGCCGAAGGATTGTCGAAGCGCAACACGATCCGAGTTGGAGTTACTTTCGCCGGGTCGCTTTGTAACACACGGATCAGGTAGTGTATCCTAAGATCCGCGCGCCGACGCCGTGATTTCGGCCCTTCGAAGGGAGAGCAGTATGACTGACGAGAAGAAAAAAAAAAGAAAGATACCATGATTTTTAAATTCTTTCACTTCTCTATTTTTTTTTTTTTTTTTTTTTTTTTGCCTATGATAAAAGATATGATATACAGTCGTGGTTTAAATTCCATTTGCGGCTTTTATTTTCAGGTATTAATATCGAGTTTATAAATGTTACAAGACGTAACTGCGTATTGTAATATACATACATACATACATACATACATACATACATACATATAAATTATATATAATATAAAATAAAATAATATATATTATGATATCGAGATTATATGAAGGGGAGATCGCGTCCCTTCGGGATGGTGTCGGCACGCGGATCCTCGCGTATAAGGCATGCGGTTTGGTGCTTAGCTACTACTTCTATTTATTCCGAGCCTGTGGATTCTCTTCCTTTTCTCAAAGGATTTTGACGCGGTGATTCGGTTCACCGCGTGACGCTTCGGGGTTCGTCTCTGCGCCGATACCCATCGATTCTATATCTACGCTCGTGAAAAAAAAAGACGGGTCTCGCTGTTCGCCGCGATTCATCCCGGCGCATTTCCGAGTTCGCTCGTTATTCACTCGTCTTCGTCGCGACGTGACGTGAAACAACGACGAGGATCGTGACAGTCGGTAATCTAACAGTGAAAGCGAAACGACTATTTCGCGATATTAGTCATCGCATTGTGATTCGTTTGCTATCTGACAGACGTGATCTACGGAAGACTGCAATCTGCGATTCCGACACGAGAACATTTATTTATTTATAAAAATATCAAATAGTAACGAAAACGTACAGAGTAAAGTTAATTCCAGAAATGTGCGAAATTATTTTGAAAGAAAGGTCGCATTTCATTTGAAAAACGTATCCTCACGCGGAATCGATAGATCGCAGCTCGTATTCGTAGACGCTACAGTCTCTCGTGGATATCATATCTCACAATCAAACGTGATGTCGTTGATCGTGATTACGTGACCTCAATATGAGGCCGTTCGTTAAGCAGCGTCTCGCAGATGACACCGGTTCTCTGCGGATGTGGGGTCAACGTATACGCAATGCGGCGTATTTTTACGATTTTACTATGTACGACACGTTGCATTAATTGAATGCATTATTCTCTAGCTTCCTAATCTTGGCACGAGAATAAACTAGACGACATCGCGAAACCGAATTAAAACTTTAATTAAAAAATGAGACAAATCCACTTGGTTCTTGCATCGATTGATCTTTTAATTTCATTCTGTGCCAAGAAAAAATTTTTAAAAGATCTATGAGATAAAGATCGGAGTGTCGTACTTTATGATTTACATGCCACATTTGAGACTTTCTATAACGTAATTCTATGTTTTTATCTCTACAATTATTCAAGATTCTAGTATCGGTTATATAATTAAAAAATATAAAACTTATTTAATTGATAAAAGATTTATTCAGATATAAAAATTGACCAGATTAAATTCTCACTCCTAATATCCATCCATTCTTTCGAATCGTCAAGGTTTAACTTGACCTGATCTGACCTGCGAGACGCGACAGTGATGAGATAGACTTAATGGGAGCGGCGCGCAAAATCGTTAACGCTTCGCAGTTTACGCTTATCTAGATTACCTTTAAGACTAATCGGTAACGTCGACGGATGAACAACAAAGTTTTAGCCAACAGTTTGTACCTTGCCGTGACGGACGCTCCGTGAATGCCCATTGTCCATTGCCGATCGAGGAACCTCGCCGTTGCGTAACGTTTCGAAGAATTTCACGATTAATCGGGATTTTGTCAAAAACGGCACCGTCATGCAATTATCATCTTGCTTCTTCCCCTCTATTAACGGGATACAAATCGTTATCGATCACGCAAGGAATAGAGAAATAAAATGAACAGTTTAGCAGCCGTCTCGTAAATCCGTTGACGGAGTTTGACGAACTCTAAAGAGAAACGAATGTAGAGAAAAGTAGGATACATTTAATAAGATAAATTATATTTCTCAAGCGCCTCAAAAAAATTGTCTAACATTTGGCGAGTAATCGGGATTGTCAGAGGCAGTAGGATTAACACATTCCGCTAAAGCGAAATATCGTTTCTAGTTCGGGAACATTTTTCGATAATAATAAATATCCCATTGCCCCTGAGACTTTCTTCCGTAAATTATTCTGTACATTCAAATACTGTTATCTGAAAGAAAAATGGATATTTTTTTCGTTCGCATTCGGTCGATGTAAAAGGGAAATGAATATTTCCTTTTATTTTTTTTTTCTCGTTCTTAATCGTCTCAAATATAAGCGTCGCGAGAATATACGAAAATTTTAGAGAGATAGAAAATAATTTACAAATCTATATATAAATATATTGTATATATATATTACGCGCTAGGCTGAAAGGTTCGTCGACAATTTTCTCTCCTATAGTTTCTTCGAGCTCGACACACCACGGAACAATCTTTGGCATTCGACCGATTTCCGATTGTAGTCTCACGTCGGTCGTCTTTGTCAGATATCCGCGGGGATGAACGCGATACATTGACTTAAAAACTCTATTAAATACATACGATCGTAGTTATCATCATCATCGTCACTTCTCTCTTCGCTACATTATCAGCTATTAACTTCAATTAATTATATTATCGGTAATAATGTTAATCAATAGTATTTTATTCTTATTATCGTTAACGCGTGTCTCGGGGTATGTATTGTATATATATGTGTGTATGTGTATTGTATGCCGCTTGTATAATGTATGCGTTTGTGTAATCGTCCCATTAATAATAACGTTACAACGTATTAATGATTCTATAAACTTACAATGATAATCAATAATAATGCGCCGTGTGATATCTCTTTTATTTTTCACTCGCGCCCGCTTCTCTCACTTTCTCTCTCTCTCTCTCTCTCTCTCTCTCTCTCTCTCTCTCTCTCATTCTTTCGCTCTTATACTCCTCCGTCTCGCACGCATAATAATAAAAGTTTGAGTATACTCAAATATATATACTCGAATACTCTGTATATTATTTATTATTTTATTACTCTGTTTTCTCGTTTCTCATTTCTACAACGCGCGCGGCGTGCGTTTATTTTTCGATTATAAAAGGAGAATGGTGGAAAGACTCGAACTGAAAGCACGCAATCTCGCCGATTAACGAAAACGCGATTGACGATGAAAAATATTTATCGTAGCGTTAAAAAAAAAAAAAAGAAGTATTCGATCTATTTATCGTGTCAACAATTTAAATAGCGCTACGTAAAAAAAAAAATGTTCGTTTAAAAAATCAGGCTTTTCTTCTTTTTCGCGAGAGAAACTAAGTTTATTAACAAAATTAAACAATTCCTACATTAATTGATTCTAATCAGGCCAATTTAAATAGGCTAATAAAAGAGACTCACATTTCATATTCTCTTCTATGAACACATTAATTATACATGTTTTCGAATAAATCTCATATTGAAAAAAAAAAAAAAAAAAAAAAATTATTTTTTTTTTTTTTTTTTTTTGTAGAAATTAATGTTAGTAAAAAATAATTTGGTCAAAAAAGAAGGATTAATCAGATATCTGATCTGATGAGCGTCTCTCGACTTTCGTCGATTAGCGAGAATCACGTTCGCACACGTAAGCGCGAATCGCGAATCAATTTAGGCTTGTGATAACGCGTGGCGAGAGAACTCAACGCGGCGTGACAGGCAGCGTGACGAAGCATTTTGATCCGGGACAACTCTCGCGCTCCAGCTCTCTAGATCGTGACACGTTCTCCCGCGAAAGTGACCCGACATCGCGCGAATCTCTTTGAGATGACTAATAACGTAATATCGATAAAGGCTAGTATATCGTGCGGAAGAGTTCTGGAATTTTTGGAAAATCGTCCAACAATTTTCTTGTCTACATTCTCGATTAAAATGATTAATTTATTACGAGATGTCGGGAAGAAAGAAAAATCAACTTACGAAAGCGAAACCGAATAACTCACCCTTTTACGGCGAACCTGAAAAATCATGCCCCTTGGTTCTCCGGCAGGATAAGGCGGGGAGGAAAGGATCCCGTTTTAAATCTGTCAATGGTCAATATAAATGTCGATTATGCCATTCTAGTTTATGTACAGATATTAGATTCAGATTTCGAAAAGAGGGAAAATGATATAATTTTTTAAGAGTAATCTTTCGCGCGAGTTGTCGCTTAATAAACTCAAAGGCAAAATCATAAAGGGCATATTTTACCATTAGTAATTGATCGATTGCTAAAATAAACGCAATTAATCGGATTTGTGCGCGCGAATAGCGGCCTCGTGTCGAGAGCGTGCACGCGAGAAGACAGTACCCGTTTGGAGAGGGGGAGGGATGAGGGTCGCGGTCGATACACGTGTAAATCGGGGTTACTGGACGATGCAGCAGCAGGGATTGTTCGCGAGGGTCGTCGTGGTGGCGATGCTCCGCTGTCGCTGCTGCCGCAGCTGCCTGTTCCGCTGATGGTGGCTCGTCACCCTCGCGCACCTGGGCTATTGGTTCTCCAGGGAGTAGTGGCGCGATCTCTTCCAAAAGCCCTTGAAGAAACCCTTCTTCTTGGGGGCGTCGCCGCTTTCCCCGCCTGAAACAGTAGAGTTTCCCCCCGCTTACAGAGCCAAGAGATTAACAGACTTATATTCTTCGATTAAGTTCACATGTGGAATTTAATGGAGGGGATTTAAATCGTCCAAAGAATCTGCTGTTAAAAGGACATTCGATTTTGAAAAACTTCGAATCTTGTGATTAGTTAATGCGTTGGGGGAAAAAAAAAACTGGTTATCGGATATTTACCGGGACGGACGTGTGCGAGGTAGAAATCGCTGAAATTGGAAGTGGCGAACGGAGCGGATTCCATCACTCGATGATTCATCGATCGATCTGTTCGCGTTGCAGCCGGCGAGAAGCACCGTCCGCTTCAAAGCACTTTGCGGTTTCGTTACCGTTGCCGGACGAACACGCCAAGGCAACACAGTGTCTTACACGATCAATTGTGTTGATGCATCAGTTATCGCGAACGAAAATCGTGTGGAGACATCACACATAGACTTTAGACACGCGCGATATTTCGTATTTGATTTTTGCATATTGTATTCTATCGATCATATGTATTCCCATTTTCTCATCGCAGCATTAATAATTGATCGCATTAATTTTTAATAATTATACTTTAAATGAGAAACAACAAATACAGAGAGAAAATCAGCCGATTTGAAGGAGGAAGATCAAATAGAATATGAAGTAATGAATTATTAATATAGGAGAAAAATTAATCTCTGAGATATCGCAAATCTATAATACAATACGTATCGGAATTTGTTGCCAACCATCTTTCAATGGTACGAAATTAATATGCGACAAGGCTCGGTTCGTCTCGACATTCATCGTAATGACAAGACTCCGAGGAGACTCTCTCGGCATCGTCTCTCGAGATCGTAATCAGCCGAGCGAGCAAAACTGGCAGCATGGTTATATCGTGAGAATCTATACGCGTGCCCAAAGTCACCGAGGCTGCTCATTAACAAGGAGACAAAGGACTTAGTAGAGGGTACGATCCATTTCCATCTCCGATTCTATCGGATCTCAAAGATCCGAAGATGTAACCCGCTAATGAAAATCGATCTACCCTCCCATCCGTCTCTCTGATAATCGGTCGTGTAAAGGCGTATGTATATGTATATAGTTTGCCTCTTCGAAGGCCGATCCGTCTGATTCTTAACGAATTGTATTGGAACGGACGAATGCCGAATATTCCTCGTTTGTGTCACAGAGCGGTAATCAATTGCCTCTCTGTAAAAAGGGACGAACAAATGCATGCACTCTAGCTTTACCGATTTCAAGTCACTCGAGATACGCCGTCTCCTAAAAGTAAAGCGAAAAAAAATATCATTCACATCCTCGCGCCGAGAAAACATTTATTGCGCAATGTATTTCGTAACAGGTGTAATAATGATAGCGATGGATTTATTTATTTATCTATTTATCTGTATCGCAAAACGATCTTTTTTAACGATTATTTCAAGAATTTGAACAGTATATTATGCGAGGAGGAAAAGAGAAACAGTAGAGATACTTTATTTTCTTATTCATTCAAACAGAGACCCCCTCGAGGTCTACTTTTATCGTTCAGTGTAACGGTAACGTCATCATTTTGCGGTTTCTTTAGTATTTCGAAACGCGTGCTTTATCATGTCTGGAAAGAGATGGATTCTGTACATCGTACCGCGGAATAAAATTGCTCAAAAAGACTCGAATTAGGAAAATGTAAAAAAATCTTAATTGCAAACAGCGGTTGCAGTCCGATTGCAGTTATCGTGTGCCGTGTACATCGCAAAGACGCCACGTGACACGTTATCGCACACAGACACAGTCGTGCTTTTACGTATTTCAACTGCGGGCCGCGCCATATGTTAAGCAGTCGAGAAGATCTTGAGATAATCCTCTCGTCGGTCATATAACAATAGCCGTCGGATTAAGAGGATCTATCGTCGTTATCAACGCGACGTCTGTTATCGATTCTTCGCCTCTCTTTTCCTATGCGAGTTTCGTGAAATTTTATCAACGTTCTTGGGGAAATCGACGCTTTCTTCATACATATTATCAAAAATTTCTCAGTTAATCGATTAAAATATATTTCTCTATTCGATATTGTCCTTGTCAAAGTCCCGCCTAGTTCATCGAAGAAAAAATCCCGCGATGCAATTATTCGAGACATCGGGTGACGATTACAGTTATATACATGCACGCACGTACACATTTTCCCCGGTGATACGCATCGAAATCGCATACGTAACTCGTTCGTCCTATGTGGAGGAACACGCAGGCCGACTACGTGTCTTCTCGATTGGCCATGACTTTGAGCGGCGCCATAGCGTGTCAAGGTAACGTCCGTGCATAGACCTAGACGTGCCGGTTGCTCGATCTGCATGTTAATTGCGTGGATTCGATCGACACAGGTCTCCTCGCTCACTAATACCTAGATACCTATGAGCGATCCATACTTTCGAATCTAAATATGTTAACGCGAAAGAATATTTCTTGTTAGTTTCGACCGAGAAAGTATCGATGTCTTTATGCTAATGTTGAAAAAATGACAAACCGAAAGAAAAAGCATTGTTATACTCGTCATGTTTTGACTAGTCGTGTAATATTGCCTCTTTGAAATTTTTTTCTACGTTTCGATTAAAGAAAAAATTTACATGTTTCGTTTTTACTTGGTACGTGAGACCGCAGAAAACCGTGGGGTAACAAAATTAAGTTGTTCTTACAAGACGGCGAAACGTCACCCTCGCGTCGCGACAACCCGCGAATCAATACTTTTTCATAGCTGCGGCAGGAAATTAGACAGACGTCATGTCACCGAGGCTTTTCACATACACGTATGCCATTCACATGCGCGTGTTCTGCATCGAAAGCTATTGATATAATTGGTAAAACGCGTCGATTCTTCATCGCGCTCGTGATTTCGCAAACTCGAATCTTCGCAATGTTTCATATCACTAACGCGACGAAATTTGCTCCAGCTTAGCGTTAAATCCGAGGTATTAAGAGATCTCCTCGACAGCTTTGTCTGTCTTATGCGAAGATCGCGTATAATGTTATCACGGGATGAAAATCAGACGATCACGTTTGACAGGGAAGTTTCTTGCGTGCGATTTTCCATTTGAATATTTCGAAAGTTGCGACAAGTGATCGACCCGCGATCGAGGTCATAAAGGGTCATGTCGAGAAGCAGAAAAAGAACGAGAGAGAATATTTGCATGTGTGTATGTGACGTGACAGCACGGTGGGGCCAATCAACGGCCGAGGGATGAAAGGAAGGAAGGAAGGAAGATGGCCCTGCCGTGGAGGAGAGCCGGTGCGTGCGATCAATACCGATAGTGTATACCTATAGGACGTAGAGACGCAGACTCTCTTGGGTGTGTCCGATCTCCCGCGCGCAGTATCCCGACGTTTATGTCGTGTGCGTGCTCTCTCTCTCTCTCTCTTATCCTGCACCTGTCTCAACCGATCGGTCGCTTTTCCTTGCCAATGGTCGATTCCTTCAAAGGGACATCGAACCTCGGGGTTCATTAAACCCTCGATGGGTAAAGTCTCGTGCTTCACCTACTCGTAAAATCATTCTCGCGTGGCCGTCAGCTGATGGAGCAGCGGGAAGATTCTCGAGATTCCATTTTAAATTACGAAGCTACGCTACAGTGTTGGAGATTGAAAAAAAGGGGGATATAAATCTCGATACTCCATATTTCGATTTCGAGAAGAAGTTCAATTATTAATTTTAGATCATGAACTATACAAGTTGTAATTATAATTGCCGCCCCATCCTCTCTACTCATCCCTGACAAACTTGTAGAAAACAGAGGTCTGTCAATTCTCTTTACTCAAGATATAATATAGCGAAGCGAAAACTTTAAAAACGATTTCCGGATTTGAATCAGTCAGGATTATCAGCAGCGATTATTGCTGAACATGACGTCTATACTCCATAATTTCTAGTTTCTGATTTTTTAATTTTTCTAAATATTTTAAAAGGAAATATATTTTTTTAAATATTTTAAAATGTCTGTAAATTAGCGAAATTTTATCTAAAATTATATTGTATTTTTGTGATAATGATCGTCTAATCCTTGCAAATATCTAGTTGTACAGATATATGCAGGATGAATTTGCTATTATTGGACACGATCCAAGTCGGTCAAGCTATTAATATTATCTTACTTGAAAATCCTAGCGTTCCATGCACCGTCCAAGCGTAATGGACGGAATAATAATAATAATAATAATAAAAAAAAAACAAGTTTTTAAAAAGTATAGTCATCGAATTTCAAGTTGACAAAGACTTGAGAATTCGCATCGAATTATAATCCGTGCATATATAAATTAACCGTAAATTTAGTCGTGATCGAGTTATCGCGGTTTATCGACGATAAGATATGTCAAGTATAAAAGAAAATACATTAACTCTCTTCATCGACTCCCAATTGTTGAGAGGTAATGTATTCACGACAGAAAAACTATTTTTTCGTCAATAAAATAGTTAGAAAATAACGGATGGGTACAACATTTAAGCAAAAGTTTCAAGTATCTGAAACCGGCAACTTAACTCGAGCGAATGATCGTTCGCGATCGATCGCGCGCTCTCAGATATGTCTCCAAGGATGCATGGACATGTAACTCTATGCATATTAAAAAGCAGGCCTTCCTTCTCGGTAAATACCCGTTTCCGAAAATAACTGGCGAATATTAATAGACACGTTAGATTCACTCGACGGACGCGATATTTTGGAACCCACAATCCTATAGCCGTTTCGTGCCGCGATGCGCACTAAATTCGGTTACGAACGATATGTAAGAAAGTATACGATTATATCAACCGATAAACCAAGAGAAAGAGAGGGGAAGCATCTTCTCTTCTTCACGTATTCTATAATATAATTAAGATATGAACTGCGAAATACGCATCGTTACCTTTTATGCATTTGTCTGTGCCAAGTCTTGAAAAATGTGCTACGTAATTTTTTAATTATAAAATATATCCTTCTTTTGAATTTTTTTAATAATTAGAATTATAATAAAATATTATTTTCGCTAAATAAAGAGAAATTATGAATTAATTTTTTTATATTAGTTTATAACTGTCAAAAATAAAATTATTCTTCTCTTGTATTTTTTTTTTTTTTAACTGTTCTATATATGCGATATCTCTCTTTCTCTTTCTTTCTCTTAAATTGAAAAATACTGTTCCTTGCTAATATGCTATATGTGGAACGATACGCATGCTAGACTCAGGTCATTCGACGATCGTCTTTGTGTTTCATACGAGACGAGTCATTAGAATAATCGCGGCTGTCAAGTTCGCGCGGTTCGACACATTGTTCCTACGGGCGACGCTGTGGGATTTCATTTCCAGGGGGCTGACATATACGCTCTCGGCTATTTTCGAGTCGGGCTCCACCGTCGAAAAGAGAGAAAGGAAGCCGGCGAGTATAAGAAGCAGCCGAAATATTGCCCACACGAGGATCCGCGACCGAAATAAAACGGAGGGAGAAGTGATCTTGTCGCGCGAGACGCGCTGACATTCTCTCTCTTTGACCTCTCAGCAAACACATCGGTATCTTGCAAATCAACCGTTCGTTTCGAGGAAAGGGAAAGAATGTAAAATATTTATTTCCCAGCAAACACAGCAACATAATTCTCTTCTGTCTTTTTTTTCAAACATACAACACATTTTATAATTACGGATTTTTCATATCTAAATTTGTATTCGAAAAATGATACTTCACATAGGATTACGAAGCTTTCTGACAGAAAAAAGTATAGCTACGGAAAGAAAGATTTTAAGTGGACAATTAAAATTCTTTATACCTCTATAAAATATTATTTAAATATATGTGAAAAAAATGAATGTCCAACTTACCGGTATAAGGACCAGAGGGTGAGTTGGTGTCCTTGTTGTTCTTCCCGTCTTTGCTGCCGCTTCCTGCAACAACAAAGAATAACTCGAAATTACGATAAGAAACGCAAGATAACAATATGCAAAACATATAGGGAAGATATATTAAGGATACATGAACTCGTTCATCGAACATAGCTACAGGTATTATTAAAAGTGGAATTTTACCAAATTCCCTTAATTGAATATCTATGAAAAGTCTGCATAAACATGAGAAGAGATTCTACTCCGATAATAAGATAAATATACGATAAAAATGTTTCAAAATGCATAAAAACGATCGAGCAGATTGAAAGAAATGTGCGGCATGCAAAGTGAGGGCGCGTTCAATGTTTATGAAAGACGCGGTAATCGAAGAGATAAGAGCATAAATGCGTAATAGCGCATTGAAATGTATGCGCTTCCCAACGAGCGCGTATCATCTGACGGGTCGGTTAGATGACTCGGTCGAGATGATAAGGAGCAATAATGCATTAGGCCAATTATTCGGAATTATTCGGAACGGTTGCTTTATTCGCAGCAGGCGGTATCCCCATGGCCGGGCTTTCATCGCGAAGCAGATTCCACAACGTAATGGATATGCACGAAAAAACAAAGAAAATATAGCTACAGAGAAAGAGATATTAAAATTATAAAATGTAGAATATTATATTATGAAAAATGTATTCGCATTGGAAAATTCTCTAAATATTGTAATAAATATGTATATGTATATATAAATATCATTAAAATATTATAGATATTATAGATATTTAATTAACTTGTTTTTATATATATATATATATATATATATATATATATATATATACACAATATATATTATAATGCGAGTATTAAATTATTATTTTTTTGGCTATCTATAAGCGAAATCTAAAGGAACATGCAGTATCAAACTTTGTTGCAAATTGACATTTAAGTATGTCTACTTTGGCAAACGAGAAGGAAATCTCACATTTTTCATCTTAAATGCTTATAACGGACAGATGTTGAGAGTGTCATAGAGGTGATATGGAAGATCGATTATTAAGAGAGCGAGAAGTAAGACGCGCGATCGATCGATAATCATGGTCGTTTTCCGGCGGGTTGATAAATCCGTCGTGTAAACTCGGTCAGTAGGAAATGAAATCCACGAGGTAAGAAAGAAGCTCATACCCCTTTGTGTCATTCGTCTTAGTTCGTTTGACGATCGATGCCGGATGAGTCTCGCGATCCTTTCGAAAATAATCCTATCCGCGTAATTTTGTAATTAAAAATTACAAAGGGATCTTAATATATGTTCACGCTTTCTTGGCTGCTTCTCTCCGCGATTTGAACCCATTTGCTTTTTAAATTCGCTTTCTTGTTCCGTGCAAGTAGCGTTTACCTGATTGAAAATATTTTAATTCGCGGGGTTGGAATATATTCCGTGGGTGCAAGTAAGATACGTTTTTCTTTGTACAAAACAAGTTTTTCGGTTCGCAGACGAGACAGTCTATATACGACAAAAGAATAATGAAAGAGCGACGAGATGACATCATCACAAGAAAGAGAAGAAAGAGGAGGAGGGTGTCGGAAAAAGAGGGACGGTTCTTACCTGGGGAATAGGGACACGATTAGTAAACTGGTCGTGGAATGCTATTGCCGTTCGTATACCAGTTGGACTGTATGTCCTTAAAGAGCCCTAACCTACACGAAAGCGTGACCTTTTCAGTCCCTATTGAAGATCCGCCCTGACATTTCTCCTAACGTTGCTGACTCGAATGCACCGAGTTCATTGACCTGATATTTCTTGGTAAGCTAATGTTTCATTTGCGTGTATTTTATTTATCCGTTCTTTGAGTCGAGTAATCAAATTTCTAAAGAATATCTATTTGCAAATATAGGAAAAAAAGCCAGACTATATACAAAAAAATTTTTTTATATCCTAAATAAAAATATCAGAAAGAGTAGCGTATATATTAATATAAAACATAAAGATTTTAATGTCAGTTTATAAAAGTCAAATGATTAATTTACACAAATCGTCCCAAGAGAGAGACTGGACTCATCGAAATATATTATTATAATTTGCTTGCCATATTTAGGACACGAGGCGATCGGAATTTCGAGATCTCTTCGCGTTCGCCGATAGGAGAGATTATAATAGAAACGCGAGACGCGCGTAGATCCGTCAAGGTTGCGGCAAAGGCCGGTTCGCGAATGTCACCGGGATGACAATTGTCTTTATGACGCGAAGAGAATAAGATTGCGATTAGCACAAATTCAATTAATACGAACAAAAACATTTTTACAGAGTAAAATTTCTCTTCCCTCTTTATTAATCACATGTATATACGGGAGGCGCAAATTAAAATTGTTCAATTTTTTTTTTCCTCATTTTCTATTACATAATATTTTTACATGTAACACGCTGCTGTTTAATGTGTCTCTCTCTCTCTCTCTCTCTCTCTCTCTCTCTCTCTCTCTCTCTCTCTCTCTCTCTCTCTCTCTCTCTCTCTCTCTCTCTTTTGGCGAATTTGTGGGTTCGCAAACTTTCGGGCCGATAAACTGTTCCTTTTTCTACATTATACATGCTACCGGACATGTGATTGGCCAGGCGTGACGGGACAGCTCGCCGACAACTTGTTGGAGGAACGGCATCAGCTGCAATTTCGCAAAGCTGCCTCGTCGGGGGTTGCGGAGATAGTGAGAGTGGTCGAGGACAATGACGCGCGTGCCCCCCAACGTTGCTTGTCCGGGTGGGGGGAGAGGGGTAGGTAGAGGGCGGGAATGTTAACGGGGGTTGTGTTCACCCTCTGAATAAATCAATAAGTCTCCGGCCCAGCCTTCATACACGCTCTTCAACAAAGCGCAGTCGGAATACTAGTTTCGAGCAACCACTGTTGATGAAAAATAATATTTGTCTTATTAATTAATATAATATTCCGCCATTTGAATTGTTAATAACAAAGTGGATTTCGCAAAATCAAATATTACACAATTGCCACATTTTATTATTCGCAGATAAGATAGTATGATAATTTTTTTGAATATCACGGGAGTCATTTTTTTAAATAAATAATAATAATATTAAATTTACACATTTTCAAAATTCCTTTGGGCAAGAGAGAGAGAGAGAGAGAGAGAGAGAGAGAGAGAGAGAGAGAGAGTTAGTTAGAAAGAAAGAGGGAGGGATGGAGGGACAGGAGGAATTTGAGGAAGGTAAAGCGAGCTCAAAGGATTCCCCTCGTTTCCCGAAAGTTCGCCGAGGGATATCGAAGGATTAAGGCCTTCGAAAATAAGTAGGGGTCCGTTTCCCCAACATGTTGGGCCCAGCTGGCGTTCAGAGAATTCTACTGACTTACTCACGTGCGCTCTCTCTCTCTCTCTCTCTCTCTCTCTCCGTCCGGACAAAATTTAATACACGACGATAATCAAATAGGATAATAATCAAATAGGATCCGCATACGTGGGGCTGCCGTGTTAAACGATGAACTTTATGTAACCTTTATCAAATACATACATACGCGACCGTGCATATCGATTCCGTCGTACGCCTTAGGGGCGCTCTTATGAATAAAATAACATCGCTCAGTCACAATTTCCGGACTTGCGGAAGAAAACGCGCTAGCAGACCTTACATTTCGGGCCTGCTATTAAAGATTGCAGGAAAGACATGACATTTACGAAGATACGATGACGATGTCTCGGAGCCGGAGACTCGGTAGAAAGTTGATCCTTCGCGTAATCGTTCTTGATTAAAATTTCCCTGATGGGAAGGAGCTTTACGCGAAGGAATTTGTTATCGCCGAACAAAATGAATCTTGCTAGCAAGAAATGTAAATGATAAATGTCGACATCCTGTATACGTAAAAAAAAAAAAAAAAAAAAAAAAATTAATATTTCTTTTTAGAATTATACAGTTTGATTAAATTGCAGCTATGTTTCTCACAATAGGAGAAAAATTGGAGTGTCAGCGAATCCAAATATTCTGCTAATAATATACGGGAAAGTATACTGACATATTTCTTTTTTTTTCTTCACTTATTCGTACACGACAATGGCGTAACTGTACCTCGCACGGCGCGTAACGCACCGCATGACGCACGTGTTATTACGTATCTATAGGAAAAGCGCGCGCAGTGGTAGATACACGATGGCGAACTCCACGATATCACGGTCGAGCTGCGGCAGCTGTCGCGCGCGACGCGTGGGATGCCCTTAAAATTTATTCTATTTATAGGACGTAACCGTACGCGCGGCGGACTCTTGGAAGTCCAAGTCGCCTCCGTGATACTCGAGACGCGTATACATTGGAAAATACTCGCGTCCCGTAAGCTAAATGTCGCATCGTTTTTTTTTTGTTTTTTTTTTTTCCCTAGAAAAATATTGAAATATACGAATGCACAGATTGAGAAACAGTTTCCCGAATAATTCAAAGTCCGCACGTTCCTTCAATGTCGAAATATCGATAATTTGTACACGAATCTCGTGAATATTTTTTTAAAAGTATAAATAAAATAAAGAAGATCCATCTGTTGAAAAATTTCTCTGTTCCATGTCAATATCGTAGCTTGCTTAACTGTCTTTTGATTTCTACTTTAATCGCCGTGTGAGATGTAAAGTATTCTCTAATTGAGGCTTCTCTAATTTACGTGTAAGGCTCATGATTTGCGCGGACAAGAGGATTACAATGGAACTTCCGCGAAATCACGAACTAGCTTCTAAATATACCAAACCCGATCTCTCCTCGAGACTAATTGGGACTTCCTAATTAGTCAGTAATTTATCGATTAACTTTTTCTCGCTTTATTTTCGGTTTTTTTTTTTTTCCATTGCGTCTTAACAACGAATCGTTTAGACACGACGTTTTAGGTTTCTCAGCCGAAAGCAAAGTTTTGTTTTATTATCGCTTTTATCGCTTCTAGCTTAATAATACTAGATAATTGTAGGAATGCAGGGATTGTTATCATTATTAGTGCAATGATAACTAGAATCGTATTGCAAGAATGCGCTCTTCGAAGTAAAACTTTCCTCTGCTTCTTAAAATTTCACTTACACTATTAACGGTAACTGCGCCTAATGAATGACGTTATAAATAATGTAATGTTCACTCGCGAGAGTGATCTTGCCGAGTGGAATTTTCCAAGCATGTAATTATATACAGCGGCGCAATATACACCGCTTTCCAGTCGAAAGTGAAGCGTACTTAGATAAAATCGGGCGTGGACGAGGCATAAGATCTGTGTCCGGCAATTCGGATCGCGTGTGCGCAGAAAACTCTAATAATCGTTAATTATTCGCAACGACCTATTCTCCGATATCATTAAACAGAGAGTGTCTACTCTCGGGAAAAACATGGAAAGAACATCTGGAATTATCAGCAACTTTTTTTTACTTGGAAAAATTAGGGAATTTACGTACTTTTTCAAATTTAATATTTGAAACTTAAGTGGCTCTTAATTTTTTTTTTTTTCCTTCTTAATCGTATGAATAAGAAACATTAGAAGGCGTATACAATGAAGAAATTTATCTTAGAGAAAGTTACATTTAAAAATTCTCTAATTTTATTTGTAATTTTGAACAAGAACATGTAAAAGATCAGGAAATTCTTAGAAGGAAATTATTTACAAGATTTAAGAAGATTAGACATTTTCTGTTTAAAACGCGATTTAGTTAAGTAAAAAAGATTTATATTTGAGAAAGTGATTTTTATATCTTTTTCAAGATATATACAATATATTTTCTCTCTTATTCGCATGTATAATATCATATTATTCTGCGACAAATTTTTGTCTTCCGTTTCAATTTTTTTCAAGAAACTGACTTATTTTCAAAGAATCATCGACGTATAAGAATTCTGATCGTTCGCGAGGTGCACGGATTCGCGTACAGCTATTAGAGTCAGGAGCTGACACCGCTGCCCTTATCTTTTGCGAACGAAGCAGAAACGAAGTGCCTCTGCATCTTCTTCGAAACCAGGTCTCGAGACGAATGAGAGAACTTCATATGAAAGAGTCGCTAGCCGTCGAAATGTAAATGAATAGCGTATAAAGGGAAAAGGGGATTTTTAAAAAACTGGGAAAGAGTGTGCGCTGGACAAAATTAAGACGATTAATTCGCGTATTAATATGCTAGACTATTCATCGATCAATCATCGGCGATACGTTCTTCCTATTCGACGTTCGCTGTTCGCCATTGACGAATCTCGAACGAATTTATAATTGACAAGGGAAATCGGCTGACTTTAACGGTACGTTACTGAATCGACAACGGGGCCCCTCGACTGCATCGAGTTTGCTTCCTTCAACGGCTCTCAAATCCACCTGCGGCCGTGAAATCTGATGAAGCTCATAGTTCGCATGACTAACGGCCACGTGGCAGCGATCGCCGTGTCTCACGCGAGGTGAGGAGCGGAATTAATGGGACCTAGACGTGTTTGGCCTTCGACGGAAACGAAAACGACCTCGCCTCGTCTTTCCGAGAGATGCGATCGCCACGTTACGTCCAATAAGATCTTTCGTCGCCATGCGAGGCGATAATATCCAAGAGAGATGAGTTTCGTTCTGATTCTTGAGAACTCTATTTCTCTTCAATATTTTTTAATCGCGAATTTTGCCAGCATATTTTATACTTTTTCTTTCGTGTAATTTTATATTTAGAATTTAGAATTTTTTATAATTAAATTTATAATAACAATTTTTTTATTCGTATTTTATAATTTTTCTTTGAGAAATACGTAATCAGCATTTGGCTTCTTGATTTCCGATCGCGATTATTGATTACCCCGGATACTAGCTGTACCGAATCGATGATGACGGAGTTCTAATTTATAAACTCGACATAATCTCGGCGATAAAACCGGTATGTATCGAGGCACGTTGTTTAGCAAATCATGCAGATTAAAGGCTCGCGACATTTGACGCGATTTGTCGCGCACTGAAAATGTTATATCAGCGATTTCAACTTGCAAGATTGACCGCGCTAAAAATAATGATTTTTCTCGTTCTTATACAACGATTAACGCTTCATACATTTTTCCGCTCCAGTCGCATGCAAAAGAAAAAGAAAAAGAAAAAAAAAGAAGTATGAATAAAAAAATTCTGTCAAATGATTCGGTTAAAAAAGGAGAGACAGAGAGACAAAGAGTGATTAAAAAACACTCGAGTTTACGAAATTTATAAAAATTTCGATTTAGCGGCGCGTTTCGATTCCAAAGATTTCGTTGATTAATTGCAGAAAAGAAGACATATTTTCGGACGTTCAAAGTCATCATCGTCGTCGTTATCGTTATCGTCGAGGTCGATGAATGCTCGACCGTGATACCGGTGATCGCTCGCCACCCGCGGGGTTGGTAGACGGGCCAGCAGACGGGAGTAACGATTGTGTGCCACCCACCATCACCACCCCATTCTTGACGAGAGGGATGCTCGCGCCCCCTCGGCCGCTCGTGCCCCCGCGTTTATCCACCAACATCCACCGCCTACTAACCGATCGGAAAACATCCCCCCCTCTCGGATGGTCATCCCGCGCAACTACTGCGAGGATACTTGTGACGTTTCATAAAAAAAAAAAATGGACCGCGTGACCGGAATCTGGGAGGCTTCCTGGGAAGTATCGATACGACAAACATTTCGAGCGCGTTAATCGGTTAATATTATCTCGCAACGAAAGTAGATCGTGACTCTAGAAAATCTCGATAATTATTTCAACATTATTATTCATGCAAGGTTTCGAAAAAGAATGACGTTTTATTTTCGATTCTGATTTTTACGGATTTTTTTTTTTTTTTTTTTTTCCCCCAGCTATCGTTTGATTCTAAACATCGAAAGAAAATTTTACCCTTTACAGAAAAAAGGTTCAATTTTTAAGAATTTAATTTAGATCCATCGAGTAAACGAAATTAAAAATTCGGGAAACGATAGGGTCACAGTGTCTTTTTTAATTGCACACTTCGTAATGGTTAAGTCCTTGCGATCGATATTCAATCCGTGTGTCATCTGCCTTAAATCGGATCTCCGCGTCCTTG
Source organism: Polyergus mexicanus (assembly GCF_030449975.1). NCBI lineage: Eukaryota > Metazoa > Arthropoda > Insecta > Hymenoptera > Formicidae > Polyergus > Polyergus mexicanus. The sequence goes on along the minus strand of NW_027223326.1, from coordinate 11,059,612 downwards.
ACTGACGCGAGAATTCGCATAATATTATTCACCGAAGAGCCAGACGAATTTGCACCTTCTCTCTCTTTCTCTCTCTCTCTCCCTTTCTCTCTCTCTCTCTCTCTCTCTCTCGAATCACGCATTCAACACGCACATAAACTTCTGTCGAAACTTATCGGCCACGGTCATTATCCTTGAAAATATGAGTGTCTCAATAATGTCGAAATATCTTGCGGGGAAAATATTCTCGCAAAAGACTAGATTAATTAGTGTGAATCAAAAATTTAATTCTTTAACGTAATTCCGAAATTCTTCGCTCTTTTTGATCTTTGTGAGACAATTCGAAATTAATTTTCTTTCTCAGAAAACTGATAATAGTTTATACTCTTGTGATAATGAGAGTGTAATGCTTTTATCATCTGTGAGAGAGAGAGAGAGAGAGAGAGAGAGAGAGAGAGAGAGAGAGAGAGAGAGAGGATGCTTTATCACATAAATATTTCCGATTACCCGTTATCGATTTTGTCTTATCCAGGTATCTCGGAGTCCGGATGTTTAATGTAATGAAAGTCGAATTGTTGGATTTATTCGATTGCTCATCGCTTTCGATTCACACGAAAAAGATACATCCTTGTCTAAACATACTTATCGAGCAAACATTTCGATGAGTCTTCATACGCGCAAAAAACAAAGGAACCTGTTGAGAATAACTCTGTAGGGGGTATATACCGAAAAAGACTCTGCGCGATACAATGTCGCGGATGCATTAAAATTAAATGGCCGTGTTATCGCCGACGGTTATTTATAGAGCGCGATGTCGATACGCGCCGCGAGGGAAAGGCGTCCGGTTGCATATCGCGTCGACGAGCACAAAGACGCGAATCCAAGAATTTCGCGTGTGAAACATGAAATCCGTTAAAAAATTTACCGAAAACTTTCGCCGGCCATCTTGTCGCATTTTTAGAATTCGCGGGGGATCCCCTTCCCTTCTCTCTCAATCATAATACAATTTAAGAGGCATTAGCGAGTAAGATTAGATGGGAATTACATTATTGAGAAGTATCCCTATAAATAAAGCAAAAATGAAAATCGTTTCATTCTCTCTCTCTCTTTCTTTCTCTGTCTCGTAATTTTGTTACACGGTGCTTTCCTCCGACTTGCGCGCGAATCTGAAAATTTGACGAGGTTTGTAGAAGAGAGACGCGCGCAGGCGGCCGAAACGCGGAAACATTTGCGGATGAACCTACCTACGTCGGACGAATCAATAACGGGAACCCTCGGGTGTGAAGGAGGCACCTCGACGGTGGCGGCGACAGCGGCGGCGGCGGTGGCGGTGGTGGTGGCGGTGGCGGTGGACCCGCGCGGGGATGTCCCACGCACGATACGGCGTGCCCTTCTCTCCCCTCTCCACCTCCTCGCGCCACCAAAGAAAATCCAGTTTCGTCGCGGGCGCAGGTAGTCGCGGGCCCCCCGAATTTTCTTGCGCGGAGATTTCTGACGTTTATTTCTCTTATTACACACGCGAGCCGGTGGTCCGCACACCGAAATAAGGATCAGCGGACCATGTCATATGACAGGCATTTATATGGCGGAAAAACGTAATGCTGAGCGAACAAAAGTAGAGTTATCATCCTACAAGGTTTAGACTATTCATATATAAAAACTAATTACACGTTCGCAACACTTACATATGAAATATTCATTAATCTTCTAGGAGCGTAAGAATCTGATTTACTAACGAGTCTCGGTTGAAGAAAAAAATATAAGAGGAGAGGTGCCGGTTTATCAATTACGTCACTGGTCGGGGAAGACGAGCGCGGGACGACTCGCAACGTGTAACATGGCCGAGGCCTTGTCTCTCTCTCTCTCTCTCTCTTCCCCTCATCCTGCCGCCATGTCGTTCTAACCGCGCGGACGAGCTTTCAAGGTCGGTCACATTCAGCTGGAAAATCGCTCGACGAAACACCGCCAGATGGCAACACGCTACGGCGCTTGCGGAACACGTGGTACGACGGAAATCGCGCTATTGTAGGGGAGAGGGAAGCAATAGTGTCACTTGTTGCAATAGATATTCCCTACAGTTTTGGGGACAAGGTATGTTCGAATTCTACGAGATACTGCAGGTACGTACGTTCTATAGAATCAATTTTCTATCTCTTTTACCACATTCCTGTTCAATTAATTATATCTCCTCAAGTAATCATATCGAAAATTGAGGAAGGGCGAGATTGAGGAGAATACGCTTCGAGATTCTTAGTTAAACTTACATTATCTTATGTCGATAATATTGATATTTTAAGATATATATGACTTTGTAGATTATAAAGTTATCAGCGATTCGTGAGAACCAGCGGTCGGTAACTATATTTTCTGTGAACGACAATTTGATATTTCGTTTTGCATGTGTATAATGTTGAATATTTGGAAACATTCTACATACACAATCCATGTGGCATCAAGTCAAATATATCATTAATAGTAAAACTCCATACACAGCATACCCCATTCCCCATTCTTCATTCATTAATTCAACTACGTATTAGACATGCATTGTTTACTGCTATATTACGAGAAATTTCAAATTGATTAATATATATTATACCGTTTCTAATAAATTAAAAATATCGTAAAAATTATATGTGTGGAAAGAATTACTGCAGAAATATTACATGCGACAGATAATGAGACATGTGATAGACATGTAAAAAAGTTATATATATTTAAAAATACCATAAGATGAAAAACTGCGCATATATTTGGATCAACAAAAAATTTTTTAATGATTTGATCATTGTGTGATAAACATTAATCTAGATTAGAGAGTAAAATAATAAATAGGATGATCTTTTTGTGAAACAATCATTGTTATATATAGGAAACGTCGAGATATTAAATACAAAATGTTGGGCCATCGACATAAACTTTCTCTACTTTTCTATAACTTTACTCTAGTAAGAAACTTAAGAGCAAGCATTCCAAATTGTTAAAGAGATAGCTTTAAATTGGTGGCACTCAAGTGCCACGAAAGGTCACACAAGATACAAGTCAGAAAACTCTTTCGCAGGTTACTTATCAAAGATTACGAGCTTTCAAAGTCACATCTGTGGAAAATACGACGTAATGTGATTTGTTAGAGCGATAAAGACAATTGCTTAAAAATATTGACTGATCGTGCGATATATTTTCTTATTTCTTTAGTTTAATTTTCTTTACTTAAACATTTTTGATACACGAATATATTTATCATTAAACAATTCCATCATTTTGTTTTACTATAAATGTGAGAATAATTTTATATTTACATTTATTAATTATCTCGCGTTGAAATAGATAAATATATTGATAAAATTATACAGCACACTATCATTTTTATTCTTAACTTTAATTAATATATGAAAATTGTTAATTTTTTCGGAATCTTCTCTTTAGGGGTTTTTCAGTGATATTCTTTGAATAAAATCGCAAAATATGCATGGATATATATATATATATAATAAAAAGTTATTATAATTAATATTGTATTTTTGTTTAAAAAAATTTTTTTTGAGTTGAGTATGTGTACATGGTTTATTGTTGAATGATATTCAAAGTATTTCCCTGAATTATTATAAAATTAATAGACGCATAATCTTATCACATATGTTAAGCCAGAATTGTCACTTATCGCTTACAAAATCCTTCTTTCACAACAACGACACGCGAAATCATGTCCACATTTGCGTTCCGAACAACATTGCACGATTCCCCGACAGTGCTATAAGTACGATTGCCAAGAAATAATTCTATATAGAAATTTTTAGATATAAGGATCTCGTGACATCCATTCTTTTTCTCTTAACGCGGTCAAAAGTGTTAAAAGTGCGTTTAGGTATTTGTAATAGCACTATCGAGAAAGAAAAAAAGAACAGAGAAGGGAATCCTGAAATTCCATCTGGAACGCAAGCGGGGTCCAATGATTTCTCAGCCAGGGAGTCATCGGCGGCGACGTCGTGCTCTCCACGTCTGTGCCACGCGCGTACATTCAAGGCGTGGTGTTTTCACTTTTTTCTAATAGCGCAAATCTCCGGCGCTTACCTTTCTTGATGAGCAAGCTAGTGACCCTCCGTAGCGCCTCGCGAGTGCTGGAGGCGGAGCTGTGCTTACTTTGGCCGAAGTATTTGTTGGGCGTGATGTTCGTCGGCAGGGTCAGCGGTTTCCTCTGGTCCCCGGTGCCGGGCAGCCGCGCGTCATAGGCGTTATTGAGTCGCTCGAGATGTTCGATCGACGCCGGCCGCGGTTGATTCGCCTTTCTCGTGGGATACCATCCGCGATTCGGGCCCCCCGCCAACCGGAGTAGTTCGGTGCCGATTATGGCTTGCTCCAGGCCAGGATTGTTCCGCCGATAGCTGAAAATGATGTAACATGGATAACTTTTACCGCTCTGTAATTCGAATCATCCTTTCCCTTCTCGTCGCACGAGGAAGAGAACGAAATAAGACATGGATACTTACCCGGTAGCCGTGGTAGGTGCGTACCAGCCGGGTTGTCGCCTCGACTGCGTCGGGTTGCCGGCGTGCTGAGGTGTTCTAGGGATGTCGCTGCCTCTGGCGAACACCGGGGTCTCTGGTAGAGAGCACGACGTCTGCATCCCGGAACCGGTGCTAGTGGCGACGCTGCCTCCGCCTCCACTTCCGCCTCCGCCTCCGCCTCCGCCTCCGCCGCCGCCGCCGCTGCTACCTCCAGAAGAGCAAGCCTCCGCTGATGGCGAATGTCTCTTCGTGAATGGTCTCCGGCGGGAGGGTCCCGGTAAATCAGTAGGCAGAGTCCTTCGCTCCACAGGTACCTGGGACAAAAAGACGGCTCGTTAATGAGGAAATGTATTAAACAAGAAGAGCTCTCAAGATTAATCTCAGAATTAAAATGTGACGAAGAGAAAGATATTATCGAGCAAAATTATATTAAGATCACAATTGCAATATTATCGCATATCAAGAATAATTATTCCGTATCTAGGAGAGAAAGGACGTTATCTTTTAATAAAACGATGTAATAGCAACGCTAAATTAAATTAAAATTTTAATTGTCTTTATAAATTGGCATTAATAAATAGTAGGCGTTCTTCCTAAAGCAATAGAATTTTGTACGTGTTTCCGGTACAATCGAGATAATTCGGACATACGGATGATTGACGGATGCTGATATATCTGCGCGTTTGAATTACGCGATGCAATGATAATCCCCGAATATTGTTCGAAAATACTATTCGAGTATCCATTTTCGCGTTTCGATATAAAACACCTTTACCTTTGTCTATTGTTGGTGTACTCCAGGAAAAGAGAGAAAGCGCGAAAAAGAGATGCCTCTTCATAAGGATTCGCGCAATTTTACCACTGTGAGGCGAGGCAGATTATAATTATTGCGCCGTAAATCATTTTTATCGCACTCCATTCGAGCATCATCAGCGCGGTACGACGATAGGAAAGCTTTGCCGCAACTTTTATTACGGCAATAATTATTAACCGAATGCGCAGCATTTCGCGAGCTTGTCGAGAGAAATTTTCCCTTCCAAAGAACGGCAATCCATTTAATGTAGAGATGCGTTTTTACACGTAATACGTATAAAGTTGATAACGATATTCTTATCGACACTTGATTTGGATAATTTTGGACGTATCAAAAATTAAATATTGATCGATATGGATTTTAAAGTTTTATCTAAGAAAAATCGGCTTTTTGAACTAGAAAGAATTTCCACCGTATCAAATTATTTGAAAAAGGTATATTATATATGTAAATAAGTTAAACAAGTGATTTTGTTAAGCGTAACAATTGGATAGTTACAATGAAAATAAGAAGGAATTGTATTATACAGTTGATCAGTCTTTTGTATCCGATTATCCCGGTGATCTCCCGCGCCAGGATTCTCCGCCTGTTGTTAGATTAAAATTACCATGGTCGACTTCATTCGGTGAAGCGAAAGCTCGTGAAAAGGAAAAAAAGGGGAGGTAAATATCCCTAATGAAAACTTTACGCAGTTCAGCCAAACTTCCTTCCGCTCTTTTCCCCGTTTACTCTCCTCACAGTTTCTCGTCTACATCTTCTCTCCCCGGATGCCCCGCTCTCTTCTCAGCCCCTTCGTAATCCCGACAAACTTCCCTCTCTTTGTCCGTTCGGTAATATGGTAGCGTTATTTTCTCGCTCGTCAGGACAAAGTCTCGACACTGGCGGCGTATAAATTGCGCCTTCGTTTCTGCAACAACACGCTGTAGACGTTTGTTTACATCCTGCCGCACGAATGGGGAGGAGTTATCGTCAATCCCGGAGAGAGGATACGATCCGCAATATGCGTAAGCAGAGTATTTCTCTTATCGCGTTACTATACATATATCAGGGTTGGAAAGTAACGCGTTACTTGTAACGTCGTTACAAGCCTTACAGTTACTTTTTTTCGGTAACGATCGTTACTTTTCTCTGTTTGTAACGGTAACGGTAACGAATTAGCCGTTACTTTTATCGTTATTTTTTGGTTCTTTATTATCTTATATCTGTTCAATAGATGTATTTCTTGAAAAATATTTTGTAGCCTTCTATCATAGGCTGCATTCTGATAGTCACTGCCAGTACTGAAGATCTATAGTAATGTATAAATGGTAGATTTTACAATACTGGCAATGAATATTGGAATACATTCTTAATAATATCACTATTTCTCTTATCAAAATTTAAAAATAATGTTTGATAAAAATTTTCGTCAAAATTGAAATTTGTAAATTACAATTTACATTCCTATAAAGATAAGTGTATTAAAAAGTAAAGATATTAACATAAAAAATTAAAATCATTAAGTTTAATATAAAAAACGCTTGCTATATATAGAGACTACAAAAAACAAAAACATAACTCACAAGTAACGAATCGTTACTTTCCAAGTAACGGTAACGGTAACGCGTTCCTTTTATAGAGTAACGTTCCCAACCCTGCTATACTACATATCACGCTATCATATCGAAAACTCGGGATGTACATTCTTCCTCGACAAGCATTTCCGACATGTCGCACACATTTTAATTTTATTTACGTCAAATATGGAAGAAAATAGCGTATAATAAAACGGAGTAAACTTATTTCGGAAATACATACTGACGAAATATTTTCTCCCTCTCTCTCTCTCTCTCTCTTTCTCTCTCTCTCATTTCCTTTCTATCTTTTCTCTAGCTTTCAAGACTTTTGCACAGATAGATGCTGTAGACTTTGAAATTAGAAGAGGAAGACCTGCCCTGTAGAAAGGAATAACTTATTCGCACAGATCTTTTTTTTAGTGCACACTCATCGCGCGTTTCAATTAAACGAGTGTAAGGGGGTGTACAAACTTATTCATTCATTCCGTAAAATCGCGTCGAAAGACTAGACCTTCCTCTATACGAGAGTTTATTTTGATTCGTCGACTCCTATTGAAAGGAAGGACGATCGGCTTAGTTCGCGTAGTAAGTAAATGAATTCGGATCATTTACTCGCCTCGTCGCCCGTCCTTTATCAATTTAAAATATTTTAAAATATCTCTCTCTCTCCCCTTCTTCCTTTCATTATTCGAATCGAAGATAATTGCGTTTCGCAGCCGGACGGGAGAAACAAATCTGAATATAAAAGTAAGCAAGTCAATATTCCAATATTCTCTTGCTCTCTCTCTTTCTGAAAAATTTTCCGCGTTGCAATCTGTCCTTTGCGTCGTTTCTTTTCTCCTCTTCTGGCGAAGTTACTTGTCTGATTATTCGAAGTGACTCGTTGTAACAAAGTTTCGCTGAAGATGTGGAAACACGTATCTTGTATAATAACGAAGGTTCGATAGATTATGTCTTCTCTTGTGTAAAATTATCACCTACGGAGAAGAGACGGATATTAATCTTTAAAACAAAGAGATATATTTATGACGTGAGTATATTAATTCTGTATATGTAAGAGAGAACTTGATGATGATATTTTATCACAGCGATGTAATATAATTTTTAACAATCTCGTTTTACTTTCTTGATGAACACGCAGATGAAAGATAAAATAAAATCCGCGAGTATATAAGAGGGAAAGATTGTATTAAAATATCGATGAGATGTCGTATTATTTTCAAATTATTCGAAACTTATATAGGATTTTAAATTCAGAGGATTCCGGAGAATCGTGCCCCAACGGCATAAATAAACGAAGAAATCGCGTTGCCTCTCACGGAAGAGCAATCGCCTTCGTTCTCTCGAAATACGTCCTTCGATTCTCATAACGCGATTGAAGGGTGTACTCGATCGTAGGAATGAAACGAGACGAGAAGGGAAGGGAGAGATAAGACGACGAGAAGGACGAGTCAGTTTTCCTCCTTTCCTCTTTTCATCTTTTTCGAACGAGGATCCCTTTCGAGTTGCATAAGATATCCCCTTTCCTCCAATACACGACGGGATATAACGCAGAAATAATTTGACCTTGTCGATGAATCTATGCATAATCGATCTATTCGGTTCGTTCTCTTCAAAGTCAGATTGTGCGCTGATGTACGTTATATAGAGGGACCGCGAGAGAGAAAAATCTATATTTTCTCGTAACTTTCAAATTTTCCATATCGAACATGCTCATTGGATTTTCAGAAACCGAACTTTGAAACTTCAAAAGAAGATCTAATACTTTAATGGAATTTGAAGTTTTTATAATTTTCAAACTTGGACCTTTCGAAACTTAACCCGCGCGACTTCAAATTCCATCCAAATAATTTAATTGAGATCAATCTAAAGAAATAGGGATCATCGTTCTCTTTCAACGGTTCAAATTTATCGCGGACAGAGAGAAGAGAATTGAAAGGGATAAACATAATCTCCGCTTACAAGAAACAGACTTTACGCAATAATTCGGGAACACCCTATAGAGGCGCTCTGCGAAATGTATCTTGCGATAACTCGTGCGTAGGTTGAATTCTATCTACAATAGGATTACAGGGATACACGATGTAACCTTCTCCCTCCTTGTCGATCTCCCCCTTCCCTTTTTACCCTCCTCCACAAGTCCTCGGCATTGAGATTCTGTATTCGGGAGCTGTATCAGAGATCGGTTAGAACGCGCTCCCCCTGTTTGAGAGCTTTCATTTCAAGCTCCGCTCGATCGACGGTTTCAAGGACGGATCGTTGAAAAAATTGCCAATATTTGCAGCTTCGTATCGCTCGGCTCCGTTTTCTTCCCCCGTATTTTTTTTTCACGTCAAGTTTTCATCCCGATCGCTGGCCCCAGACAGGGGTGCATAATAGTAACGACTACCTACAAGGGATGATGTGTCGTACAAATCTTTCCTTTCAATCGAGATCACACGCCGATAGATTCTTATTCTCATAACAAAATATAAATATACATGCGTTATAGTTTTTTCAATGGAATCAGTGTATCATCATTGATAAGCAATGGTTTCAGTTATAGCATTGCAAACGGACATCTTACTGATTGTGAGAAGAATCAATTAGTGGTGGCGGCTGATTTCTCAGCGGAATCTTCTACTGTCATGTGATCAATGAAACTTAAGACGGAGGAGTAAAATGTGAGTGTCTTCACTGAAAATCAATCCCTTAAACTGAAATCAGTAAAAATGTCGTTACTTTAATCAGATTCGATTTAAGAGAGTACTTTCTTTCCGTTTTTATTTCTATTAAGATTTTTATATCGCAAGAGAAACGGCTCTATATTAGTTTCATCGTTCATTACTGAATTTCTAGTTCGGTGCAACTCGTGGGTTATTGCGCCGATAAAACATTTAAAAAAAATTCGAGATTTTTCATTCGTTTCCCCGCTTTTATTTTCTTTTTCGCATCGCGGGAATATTTCCTTTTCTTGTCTCTATTTCGAAACATATCGAGATTTGAATTTACAACAACATGTACAAATAGAAAAAAGAAGAAAGAAAACAAATAGATGGCATGCGAAATAACATCGCGGTAAGGTTCGCGATATAAAAATTGTCACAGGAACGAAAGAATTTTAAAAGTCACGGCGAGAAAACGGAATAAATCTGTTTGAAATGTATTTAAAGTCAAAGGGCGGAAAACGCAGGTTGAGGGAGACAGGTTGATACGTCGTCGCGGGAATATTCAACTATGAGAAGAGATTCAACTATGTAACTATATCATTCTCTCGCGGTTGACGTGTACTTGAATACGTAACGAGTCTACCATAAACGCGACGTTTGTACTTCACGATTCGTTGATCTTACCCTGAAGATGCGCGACAAAACATGATTCTGTCCATAAATATCGCAAATAATTTTTTGAACAAATTCAAACATATTAAACTAATTGCAAATTCAAAGGACGCGCAGCCGAGCTCGATTCTTATAAGATATTACAAAGCATAAACACACAATTGAGATATTTAATTATCAAATTATTCGATATATAATTTTATCGTTTAATTTTTTTAAATTAATTTTTAACTTTTAATTTTTTACTTTATAATCAGTTTTTTAATTTTAGAAATATTACATCAATACATTAGTTTCAGTATATCAAGTATATACTTAGTAATAAAATGTTTTTAGTAATTTAATATATTATATAGAAACTATAACAAATTAAGTAAAATTATAATTTTCTCTTCACGATATTTGATATTATCAGGATAAAAAAATCAAATCGATTCTTATATCTTATTGCGCGCGACGCATACAACTCGTAGTGATTATTCGATTAGTCTGATTCAAGAATTACCAGTTTTTAAAGTATCTAAAGTATTTAAATTAATAAAAGTTGAAAAGTAAACGGAAAAACTAAAGATTCCAAGCATGTCTGGATTAATGCCGACAATTCCGGGATACACGTTGTATCGGGCGAATCTGCGCGTGTCCCCTTCGAAAAAACGATGCACCCCCACGTATGCTTCGCATCACGCTCGCCGTTACTTTTCATTATGCACAATGTGCATAGAGAAAGAGACGTGGACATTTTATTTATCGCGGAGACACGCGCGCGCCCGGGTCCCTACTCATTCACCGACGTTCCTTTCTCGCTCTGTCCCTTTCTCCTCCGCCACTCCCGGGCCATCCCGCCCTTTTATCCTCTCGCAGCCTCCCAGCCGGTCCACCGGACGAGACAATACGCGCGCGACACACACAACGATGGAAAGAACAACTCTGTGCCTCTCTCTCTCTCTCTGTCTCTCTCTCTCTCTACGTTTTTATTCCTCGTGTATCTTTTTTCCAAGGACCGTCTGCTGCGGGAGGATACGCGATATCTCGCCGGGGGAAATCTCATTGTCTCTCTCGACGTACATTATATCTATATAAAGTCAAGGCGTTGGCGTGCGTAATGACCCGTGTATCGTTCTCGATAAAAAATTCAACCGCGGACACATACGGCCGCGATGATCGATATTAATCATTCGTCGTCTCTTCGGTGAATTCCACGATATTTTGTATTATTCAAGTCTATTCGGAATATCGAATTCGATACGTCGACATCGAGCATCTATTTATACCGACCATTCGAGATCGAATTTTCATACTCGCGTCGAAGTTTCGCGATGTACACGCGTCCGCAGAATGAATCTGTGTATACCGCGAACATTCTTCCGGCGCGATGACTTTCCGCGTCATCGATTCGCAGTCCTGAACGCAGTTTATGCCGAATGTTGCACTTAACATGGAGATATTCCTCCGGTATACAATAGGAGTACATCGTACTATTTTATTACGGTAATACGAGAAATTGGCACATCGCCAGCTTCTTTATTGCGTTCTCTATTTCTTTCTTTCTTTCCTCGCCCCTTCCTTTTTTCATCTCTACGTTTATTCACGGTAGAAATTATTCTCAGTGCTCTCTCTCTCTCTCTCTCTCTCTCTCTCTCTCTCTCTCTCGGAGCTCGGTGGCTTTTTTTCTCTCGAAAACTGAATCCTGTCGACAGCACTTATTAATGTTTTTATATATCGCGTCATAAAAAATAAGGAATTTATAAATATTTTCTATTATAAAGTAAACGTTTTTCATTAAAAATATTAATATTAAAGTCTATATTTCTCTATATATGTAAACAGGATATTTTGAAACTATCGAATGTCTTTTTAATAGTTGATTCTCTGGATAATTTGAAAACGATTTTTCCTAAGCGAAAATGTCGAGGTATCAATAATTTCTGAGTTAAAAACTTAAGATTGAAAGGAAAGAGAAAGGATGATGATTGGAAATTAAACTTTGTGGAGTTAAAAGGCTAACGAAAACTATATTCTTAAGTTAATTTCAGGTAGAGTTTACTTTGATAGAATTTTAAGTTTACAATTAGTTACGAATACAATGGAAGAGAATGGAAGAAATTAGAAATCTGTAAAAAATAATGATCTCCCTTACATTTCGCTAAGAAAATATCGATTCCAAATTGATTAGAGAATCTGCTATTAAAAATACATATTTATGAAAAAAATTATATATATGTATAAGGCATATTAGAAATATTAAGGGACATCAAAGTGAAAAAAACCCGATAGTTGTTGAATATTTTTAATCGACTCACCTCTCGTCTGGAATTACTGGTAGTCGGTGTGCGTCTCCCCCTAGCGTAGCCGGCATCCATGGACCTGGTGTTCAAGGAAGCCTGCTCCTTCGGATCGATGACCGGCGGGACACGATGAGGCGGCACCCTCGGCCTGTACTCCATGGTCCGGTTGTGACTCTTGGACTTGGGCGGTGTCATCATGGCACCTTGGCCGATGTCCGAACAGCTCTCCTCGTCGGCCTCTTCGACGGGCGAGGGTGGTAACGGCGGAAATTCCATCACTTCGACGCTTACCTGCCGAAATAATAACGCGGTTCAAACTTCTTTTTTGACACGGGAATGGACCGATTTACTCAGATGACTCGAGTTGAGAATTCAGCATCTAAGCATCCACCATGATTTCCGCAATGAGTTTCGCAAACTTTAACCGTCAACTTCGCGATAAAGAATTTGAAAGATTAATTATTCGAAACGATATAATTAAATAGCTAATATATCACGCATCGTAAGCGATAGATAAAATATAATACCACTACGATAAATGATATCGCGGATTGATGTTGTCATCGGACCCTCCGATGTGTGATGGATATTTTCAGAAATCGGCACAAAAAGCTTCGAGCTAAAAAGTCTGCAAACGCAAATTTCCAATTGAAACTAGCTTGACCCAGAACCAGTTAATCCATGAAGGACTCTCTGATGATGCGTATGAATAGTCATTTAGCTGGATGATTGTTCAACGAGTTCGTTGAATATTTTCATCAACTCGTACATTGGATCAACGAGGGTAATTCACAGCTAAACGATTCATGGCAAGCGCATGCTTACTCTCGAGGGATATTTTTAGCGGATCAAAGGTTATCTGTCATTCTTTACATTTTTAATCGAGATGGGAATACCTCGGAGAATCGCTATTCATCTACTTGCGCTCGAAATTATTAATTACAGCCGTTACATAAATAATTAGTTTAAATTTGTCAGAATTGAACGAGCTAAGCATGATTACGCCACTAAACATATTGTATACAATATAAATTCTCTGAAAATTTACATTTTTGACATTTTTTATGCGATAAAAAATGAATCTTTTACCGGAGCCAATTATATACGAGAATCAGTAAAAACGGATTCGCGTGCGAGAAAAGGAAGAATCCGATCTCTTAGTTACTTCTGCGTTTCATGACGAGAAATATGATATCGTCGCGCGGCATCGGTAATAGAATCCTATATTACAGACCTATGCTCAATTTATATGTATATGAGGCGCTCCGGTCTCAGCTGCTCGATGCCTCTGCTATCGCGGCGTATGCCGTATATATTTCCTGCCCCGCATTTTTCATGTAGATACAGCTTAATAGCCCCTCGTCGGAAGAGTAAAGTCTTTATTTCCGTTTCGTCCGTTTCTCTTCGCGTTTTAATCGACGCGCGTGGAACTCGAAATATTCTAATACGCAGTGACGAGAAACCAGTAGAATTCTCTTCTGACCTAATGACCCATCTACGTACCTGGAACTCCGGATTCTTCGAGTCCTCCAGGATGGCGTCGATCACGTTCTCGATCTGCTTCTGATCGTTCTTGTGGCTCTCAATGCCATTCTGGCGCAACCGTCTGCCGGATGAATAAACTACGTCGGCAACGCCGTTCAACTTTTTCCGGTCGGCAAAGTCCGCGTCTGAGCTAGCCTTGGACGTCTCCGAGTCGGAACTATACTGCTGTTGCTGCTTGCTGCGGGACCTGCCGTCGAAGGGACTGCCGTCAACCGTCACGGGTTTCCGGCCGTCGTGCGTTATCGGCAGCTCATTCTCGAAGCTGTTGCGCTTCGAGCTGTTCTGCCTCAGATCGCCGTTCCGCCAGCGCTTGCTCTCGCTATATGACTCGCTGTTCCTTACGTTCTCGATCTCCTTGATTGCATCGCTCACCTTCTCCAACTGCCGACGGTTCTCTTTGAGCGCCTTCTTCACGATCTGATCCTCGATCAATAGATTCACCGGAATCTTGGAGACCAATCGCTCTTCGCTTACCGCAGCCCCGAGTTTCTTCTTCGTAGTCTGCGATTCGCCGAGGTTCGCCGACGAGTTGCCGGTATCTAGATTAGGCGCCGTCGGTATAACGTTGCAATCCCTCGATCTATTCAGACGCGATAGATCTGTACGATCTTCGTCGAGCGGCGATGGCGGTAGACGCGGAAGCTCGATGTTGTCACGCTCCTTGTCCTTGTCGGACACATCGGACGTTTCCTCCTCTTCCACGGTAATTTCCAGTTGGGCTCGATTGTTGGGATCGTTGTTGATCGCCGGCATCGACACGACTCGGATGAGATCCGGCGGCGGCACCGAGGCCGCAAATTCCGGCTCGTCTAGGCCCTCGAGCTTGCCTTCCTTCAGCAGACTCTTGATGTTGTCGAAAGTGCTCGAGTATCGCTTCACGTCCGACAGTCGGCTTTCCTCACCGTTCTCAAAGGACAGACTCTTGGTCTTGGTCGGTGTTTTCGGTAAAACCTTGCGCTCCTTCTTGCGGCCGCGTCTTATGACATATGTGCCGTTCTTCGTGAGTTCCTGCGGTCGTATTTGATCAAGATCATTCGTGGACGAATCCGAGTACGGTGAAATCAAATCATCGTCGGTCGTCGATAGCCGTGGATCCTGCCAATCGTCAAAGTCGCGCAGCTTCGACGCAGAACCTACGCCTGCAACAATTTTAATTAGTATTTATATCCTATCGTTTATTTACGTTTCCCACAATATATTCAATTATAGATTCAACAATATATTTAATTTTGAATAGAATATTGTTTTTTCTAGAGGAAAAAGAAGCGAGCGAGGGGCACTCACTCGAGACGTCGCTGCTCTTTCGTCGTCTCCTGCCGACAACCTTGGTGCTACCGGGCGCGTACAGAGGATCATCCTCCAGGGATACCTCCCACGCGATGGAGTGTCTCTTGCTGATGGATGGCGGTGGCGGCAGAAGCTCCTCCAGAGAGTCGTCGGAGAAGCGCTCCTCCTCAGACTGCGTCCTGAAATCGGCCGAGTTGCGGGCGGAGAAGTCCGAGTTACGGGTAGAGAACAGGTCGGAGTAGCGCTCCTCGGAGCAACGGTCGGACGTCGGCGCGGAGAACCGCTCGCAAGAGTCCGCGCGCGAGTAGGAGACGAAGTCGAGATTCCGTATGGAGAACGGGTCGGAGGTTGGCACGGACACGTGATCGTTGGAGCTCGCGCTCGCCACCGCTATCGAGAAGTCCGAGTGGAAGCGCTCGTTGGACGTGGAGTTGGCGCGCGAGAAGTCGGATGAGTCGCAGTTGGCGCGCATCGAGAAACGTTCGACGCTGACCGAGCTCGAGCGCGGTATCGACGACCGGCTCTCGGACTCGGAGTTCCTCGAGAACCGGCCCTCGCTCGAGTCCGAGTCGTTGCGACTCCGGCGTTGTGTCGCCGACGACGACGCGTCCTTCGCGTCAGAGCCCCTGTTCATCAGCAGACGATCTTCCACGCTGCTCGACTTCATGATCTCGTGATTCTGCTGACGTTGCTGCGACGAGTACTTTCTCAGTGGATGGGACGTCGCGCGATCTCCCCTCTCGGGACTGTCCCTCTCATGCTTCTGACGGTTGCCCACGGACGTATCGTCCAGACATTCCTCCGAGGAGCGGCGGCGCACCTCGCGGTGCTTCTCCACTGCGCTTGGATTTGTCCTCGGTGGGATCCAGTTGAAGGACACCTTGCCGTCGTATGGCAAACTGGCGAACTTACTGGGCGGACTAGGCAGTTGGGTCAGTCGCAGCGACTCCGCGGTCCCGTTCTCCCAGCCGTAGGGCCGCTGATGGCGAGTCTTGGGCTGTCAAAATTCATTGGGAATTTAGAAGATGGAACGACTCCCGAAAACGGCTCCAATTCTTTTGATCTTTCGTCAAGAAACGATTCGATCGATCTTTCCTCGCGTTTCCTTGGAGCGTTTAATATTAAATATTTCCATAATTAACTTTCAATTAAAATCCTGTTAAAAAAAGTATGTTGAAAAATTTAAGCGAAGAATAAGAATTTATTATTTATTCGAACAAGTTGGTCATCATTTACCATCTGCATAATTGCTGAGAAAAGCGGTTAGAGACTTTCTTTATCAATCTTTAACAAAGGAATTCATTGAAATAACAATGAGAGAGATTTCGTTATTTCAAAGATATACAAGTCTCTCTCTTATATCTTTACAATCGACGCTTTGATATTTTATCGCAACAATTTCAACTTGCTCCAAAGAAACGCGGAAAATCCCACTATATATCACGACTTGCTCGTTGGAAGTTCACCACCGAGATTTCTCTCATCTATCCCGAAAATGCATCTCGCGACGGAATCACACGCGAGAGAATTCTCCATCGTTCGTAAAGATCGGCCGAAATCGGGCGATGCCGATGCAACGCGGGAGTTTCGATTTTACGCGGTCGGCATCGTAAATCGGCGATGCCGATGTCACGACGATGCTCTGACGAGAAAGTCGCCAGATTACGAGGCACCAAACCGCGGAATACGTACGCATTTCGAGCCGCATCGCCGTAAATAAACCAAGTTATCGGCGACGATCAAAGAGAAAGAATGATAGAGAGAGAAAGATGGTACTCACGAGGGTAGTTTGCGTGGTAACGGCGTTATCATGCCGCATGCCATCCTCCACCATCCACTGTTGCCGGCCGTTATTCCGCCGTTCCGGGCCCACGACGTTTCTCTTGGACGAGTTTCCCGGGGAAACCCTAGCCGACAAACGAGACGAAAATGGACTAAAGATGCAATATTGTATCAAATCTCTAGCTGTGCGCGCGATTCTCGTAAAACTGTCCGTAATGTTCATCAAATATAATATAATTTTATTAAAACGAACGCGACGTTACTTGGAGTTAGACAGTCCCTCGATATGTTTGTATCCAGGATTGGGAAGTAACGCGTTACTTGTAATATCGTTAGCCTTACAGTTACTTTTTTTCGGTAACGATCGTTACTTTTCTCTGTTTGTAACGATAACGGTAACGAATTAGCCGTTACTTTTATCGTTATTTTTTGGTTCTTTATTATCTTATATCTGTTCGATAGATGTATTTTTTGGAAAATATTTTGGAGTCTTCTATCATAGGCTGCATTCTGATAGTCACTGCCAGTACTGAAGATCTATAGTAATGTATAAATGGTAGATTTTACAATACTGGCAATGAATATTGGAATACATTCTTAATAATATCAATATTTCTCTTATCAAAATTTAAAAACAATGTTTGATAAAAATTTTCGACAAAATTGAAATTTGTAAATTACAATTTAAATTCCTATAAAGATAAGTGTATTAAAAAGTAAAGATATTAACATAAAAAATTACAATCATTAAATAAGTTTAATATAAAAAACGTTTGCTGCATAGAGACTAATTTAGTGTTTTTAATTTTAACATAGATTATTACATTTAATATTGATTATTAAATAATTTTATAATCTAATAGCTTATTTTAGTATTACAAAAAACAAAAATATAACGAAAAAATAACGAATCGTTACTTTCCAAGTAACGGTAACGGTAACGCGTTACTTTTTAAAATCAGTAACGAGTAACGGTAACGAGTTACTTTTTGCAAAAAATAATGGTAACGGTAACGCGTTACTTTTATAGAGTAACGTTCCCAACTCTCTTTGTATCTAACATCGAGTTCCGGGGGATGAGAATGGCCGGAAATTCGAGGCGAAGATTATCGATGTGTTGTTTCGTCGGTGCCTGCGACTTTAACGAACCCACTTCTTTTATGATAACTAAAGAAGCCCTCTTTCAATAAAAAGACTTTGCGGAGTTTGTGATGTTTTCGTATTGATACGGAAATACCAAACGTTTGCAAAACTTGCATGACAATACATCATCAGGAAGAGTGTGTGTCTGCGCGAAGAGGGTAAAGTTTTTTTATCCTATTAACCTTCTTCTTTCGACATATTTCCAAAGTTATCAAGTTGTCGAAGGTGAACGCATAAATTCAGACTAGTCTTCGCGGTCAAATAACGGAGTCGATGGCAAGAATAAGGGGATAAAAAATAACGGAATACGGATGTAGCCAAGATTTGTCTTTACTCGGCCAAATAATCAATCTTTTTGCATTTCTTTTTCAGCAAGAATCAAGATTATCGTTCAATTCTGACATTCGTTCGATAACATAAATACATAAAAAAATAGAACTGAAAGATTATGCGATTTTTAAAATAGATTATGTACAGATCAACTAGCTTTCGCGATTTGAATTAATAAATTTGCAAAACTTAATAAAATAATTGGGTGTAAAAAAAAAATATATATATAAAATATTGAAAAAAGAATAACATTGTGTTTCTTGTTAAACTTAATTTATAAAAAAATTAAATATAAAATTCTTTCGTACAAATATTTTAATTAATATTATAAATAGATACCGATCTGAACTTAAATTATGTAAGATTTTAATAGCCGAACAGACTAAAATATTAAACTTATTCATTTAATATTTATGTTAGTTTATTATACCGCAGTCGAGGTAAAATTCAAGCAAATCGGCTTGTAAGGTAGATCAAAATACATTTTTAACACATCATTTGACGCGACATGGAGGAAGGGGGCGAACCGAGCGATTTACGCGGGAAGCGTCTCAATCGTGGGTTGCCAACCGTACAACAAGACAAGAAAAGAGCAAACGACGACGATGCTGAAGAGCGAATCAGATCGATTGACGCTCGACTTCCGTTTGGTCGGCTCGTTTCCAGTCGATAAACGTCGCGTCGCCTTCCTGGCAAAGGCGCCGAGGAAAATGATGCCCCACGTGGAAACGCGATCCCCGCCGTGTTATTTAACGTATGCAGTCGATCGTGCGCAACATGATACTCGCGATTCGATTGCACCCTCTTGCGAAACACGTCATTCTCAAGCTAGACTATTCCCGAAGAATTTTCATTAAATTTATCAGAGGCGTATAAATCTGATGGAGGAGTGTATTTCTCCCATTGCGATAATTAACATAAATCTTCACCAATTTACAAACAGCGGCGATACGATGACGATTGCGCGATAAATTAAACAATAATTTATTTATAAAAAAAAAAAAAGAGTAATAATATCGCGAGAGAAAATATTTGCTGTGGAAACGAAAAGAAAAAAAAATAAAAAAAAAAATAAAAAGGACGGAAGCCTCCTTCGTGCAAAATAAGTTTACCGTTGAGACTTTACTTTATAGAGGACTTACTTATCGCGAGAAAGAAGTCGTGCTGATTTACTTGCGTTGACGACGAGGGGGAGGAAGAGAAAGAAACGTTTCCTTTTGTCGGAATGACGAGCGTTCTCTACGGAGAGGAGAGGTTTTCCCGGATAGGAGAGTCTGCATTTCGAGAGGACGGCGAAGCTCGAATGCACTTCTCGCAGACGTTTCTCTCCCGCGATAGAACGGGTAATAGGCATGAAACGCGGTGATTAGGATCGACAGGTACAACGAGGACGCCGTCTACGGTTTAAGGACCCTGCGCGTCTAACAAGAACAACTCGTGGCTTCGAAAGTCGACCGTAGATCGGAGAAACTGCGAATATTCTACAGACAATATTCTGCGTTACAATCTCTATATGAATCAAGAATTCGACAAAGACTGATAATGTTATATCGAACCTCTTTGGGCACCAATCCGATTTTTAGAAATTCTTGAAAATCCCTGAAGTTTTCTAGATTTTTCCAAAGAATACATGTTTTGCATTAAATTAATTAATATATCGTAATGGATAGACTAAAGTTTAAATATAATAATAGAAGTCGAGAGCAAGAACATTCTTTTCAATCGACTCCGCTTTAAGGAGCAATCGTCAGCGATTGCCAGCGAGTGCAGGTGTGTTTTATCGATGCAGCCCGGTGGAAAACGACGAGAAACCGGCTGCGCTTGCTCGTTTACGGCAAGGCAAGTGGCTGGAAAATTTTCGCAACGCTCGGAAGTGGGTATTCTAGGTACGCGATCGAGAACTCCGCGTCGATAAAATCGACGCGGTAGTTTTCCGGAGGAACGAGCGCCTGCAAAAGGGAAAACCGCGTGAAGTGTAACGAGCTTCGTCGTCGTCGCTTCCGGTGTACTTTGTGCTTGCGTCGAGGAGAATGCAATCGAGCGAGTTATGCGAAAGTGGTGCGAATATATGGGGGAGGAAACGTAAAAGGAAACGGAATTTAACTTCGGTCATCGAACGATTGCGGGAGGAGGGACAATCTTGTTTGAAATAATGCGCCGAACAAAGTTGGGGCGAAGGGACGACGATGATGGTACCCGGAATGGCGTTTGTTCCTGACGAAACGAAGTTACGTCCGGAACTAAAATCGAAGGTAAAAGTTTGGGAGGTTTTACGAGCGACGGTAAAGGCGGATCCCGCCTTCTCGTTACGGAAACGGAAGTCCGTTTCCTCGTCCTTGAAACGCGTAAAGGGGACTCGCAGGTCCGAGGAGGACACCGAAAGAAATTTAAATGAACGCGGATCCTCCTTCCTCGGAGAAGAAAACTCCATGAATTATCGCCGCCTGTTACGTGAGCGAAATTATCTATAGCTTCTCGATAAAGAGCGATCCTTATTCCAGGTGCGATTTCGCTCATCTAAGAACATCTCAAATTTGTAAACGCAATTTATAAATTTTTACTTTACTTTAGAACGTCGCGTTGACATGCAATTTTAGTGAAAGATCCCGAATCGAAATTTTACCTCCTATGTTCAACCTCAATTTTCTCACGTTTATAAATTCTCGAAGCTTTCGATAAATTTAATTTATATAGAAAATGAGCTCCTACTCTGTATTTCAAATAGCAAATCAATAGTTTTTTATTTACAACTGGAGATTCAGAAAAGAAGCTTTAGATAAAATTAAACAGTTTCATACAAAAGAAGGTCGTTAATTAAATTGTGCTTAAAATATCAAAGTAGATGTTTGATTGAAAATTGAGATCGAAGTAGGAGAAAAATATTGACTCGAGATTTTCATTAAATATCTTGGAAATTACATTCCGGATAAAGTTTTCGAGAAAATAAAATTGAACGACTTGAACCTAATTAAACTGCAAAAGATCTTTTCATTCATTATCATCTGAGACTGTCTGCGCATTCAGTAGTCTATTTTAACCGTCGCAGACGAATCCGGTAACATGAATCGAGAATCAAATGAAATTCTATGGCAAGAATCTTGTATACGTCTATTGACAGACGAGATACACTAGGTCAAGTGTATGAAAACGTGCGACTCCGATGGCGAAACCGATCGATCGACACTCGACTTTCGACTGATTTGTTTCCAACCGATAAACGACGAAACGGAGGTCTCTCGTTGGCCTTTTGAATGAAGAAATATGTTCCTCGAGGCGATACTTTTATTGAAGAAATCGCTATATATTTCAATTATACATCGTCATTTTAAATTTATTTTAACATTAAATTTTTGTATTGAATTTTCCAAGAAATAAATAAATTAAAATAAACAGTTAAAATAAATAAAAAAAATTTGAAGTTTAAGTAACCGATTAAAAGATTTTAAGTAAATTATCTATGGTTTTTCACGATCTAATTTATATAATAACCACAAAATTCTGACGTAATAAAGCACTTTGAAAATTGTATTTAGCGTTAAAAAAAAAAAAAAAAAAAAAACTACGGAGATATTTGAAATTGCTCTCTCTCTTAAACTTGAAAGAGTTATTTTCCTTTGAAAACTGTCCAAATTCCGGTGCTTTGTGAAAGGTACTTACATTGGCAGGAGAGTCGAGATGATACGTTCGGCCTCTTCCGGGGGTGGCGGAAATTCCTGTGTCGAGGAGACGCCCGCGAAATCCTGCGGCTCCGGACAGTCCGGGACCGGGCGTAATGCTACCAATGCCATCTTCGCCTTTCGACCGTTCATGCTCATGTAACCGTCGTCCTCGGATTGGTGTCCTGCCGGCCAAAGTTTCACGATTACGATGAGTTTCTTGGAAGGAGCCGATCCGAACGACTTAATCCACCGAACGTCCAGTTTATCCTAAATCGTCGACGACTATTTCTGTTACGACTCTTTTCAAACAGTTCCCGAAGGAAGGAAGGAGGAATCGCATTA
This sequence comes from Polyergus mexicanus, assembly GCF_030449975.1. Lineage (NCBI taxonomy): Eukaryota > Metazoa > Arthropoda > Insecta > Hymenoptera > Formicidae > Polyergus > Polyergus mexicanus. The sequence goes on along the minus strand of NW_027223326.1, from coordinate 11,037,065 downwards.
CCTTCGTTCGATGCTCTGCGATTCTGGAAATACTTGTACGTGCTGCGTAAACGTTATCGCGCGATAAAGTATCACGCACGTGTATAAGGGGATGATGTTTCAAAAACTTTCTTAAAAGCGCTTCGAAAATTGATCGCTTTAGCGTTTTGCATCGAGTTGCAATATCCCAGATTTGTATGATATTCTTTTTTCTTTCGAAAGAATCGGTCGCGTTGACGACAAATAAAATTCCATCAAAAATATTTTGCTTTTCTATTTTATCGCGATAAGGCGCGCGCGAGGATGAGGATTTTTCCTGAAGAATCTCTCGTTAATCAGCCGCGATCGTTCGCAAAGGTGTACAGCAGAGATGCCAATAGAATGTCGATTTGAATTTTCAGTGAACCGTATATGAGACAGGCCTGCTGGCTGGTTTCTTCTCTCCATCCCGGAAAATGTTACGTGCTTTCACGCCGATTTTCCGCGAATTGAATGGCAGACCGCCAACTCGGCGGGTTTATGTTATACGTCCGCAGGAGCGTTTCTCGATGGTAATAAAGAGAAAATATGCACCTTCCGAAAGCCGAGAGAGAACGACGGCTGAATCGAAGATTCGAACGAACCACTGTCCGATAACTGTACGCGTCCGACGATAATCTTTCTCTCGTTGTTCGCGAAATGCGTTTTATATTACACCTCACAACTATTTATATACTTATTTTGCCTTGCGTTTAAAAGCGTCACGCAAATTTTCACAATCTCGGAATTATTTTCAAAATCCCACGGATAAATGCTGATTCAACGGTTTATTTTAATCATTTATATATATTGTATATAGAAAATGCAAATATAATTCTTAAGCATATAGTATAAAAAATTATAAATAATCCAAGCGGATATGCATAAATTTTATAACTAGATTAATTTCTTTCTTTCTTTTTTTTTTTTTTGTACATTGCTCTAGGATCGAGCCTTAGAAACGAGTCCACCGTGCAAGTTTGTTCCCGGTTCAACGTGCACGGGGAAGAGCAAGAAAGTTAAATATCTTAGTTAAGGGTGACGAGTTAAATCGCATAAAACACACACAAACGACCCGTTCACGTTGTCGCTTTTCGAACGACTTTCCGCGACAACTCGCGCACCGGCATAGAACTTTGTGTGCTTCAAATGCGAGCCAGGTATCTTTAGAGAGGCGGAAATAGCATGCGAAGTTTTAGAAAGAGGCGTACTCGGTTGTCACTGGAAATTTACTATCTTCGCCCTGTCGATATAAAGCGGCGGGTGTCGCTTCTTCCGCAAGTTCGGAGGGGATGCTTCCTCTTTCGCGGTGAAAATTTGTCACGGGAGCATCATGTGTCGCGATTTCCACCGTTAACTATTTCAATGTAAAAACGATGGATTCTCGGTATATTTATTTTACATCGAGATTTAATATTTTATTCGTGATAATGGAACGTTACGGTTTGACGGCGCGATCCATTGTTCTCTATTTTATTATCATAAATCGATAACAAGCGATGTTTATCGCTATTCTACATTAATACGCTTAATTATTAATTACCAAGATATGTAATAATTCGCAAATGAATAAATGAGGTTATCGCAACATCGATAATATGCGAGCGGATTGACGTAAATGCTTGCAATTTTCACAAAAATCATAAAATCAGTAAAGTCTGAGCATGAAATGCACTAACTGCATCAAACATTTTTTGACTAGTTCATTCGCAGCATTCTTCACACACTATTCACGCGTTTAGTGATGAGTACATGTGTATATATCCGACACGAATAAAAAAAATTGACGGATTCTGTCAGCGGTCTGACAGTTCGCCGGACACGTGTTACTCCACTACTCGAGGTGATATCGATTTTTGCGGCGATCAGACGTCATCGGACAATTCCGCTGCGAAAACGTTCGCTCGACGTCGTGCAAAATCACGTGGAAAGAATGAATTCGAAAATTTATGCGATAATTTTCAATAGCTCTCGCGAACGAAAGAGCGCCGTAAAGGCTGTGAGTGTGAGAAATTGCATAATCACTTCACGCGAAATAAGCGAATCGCAGAGATTGCGTGACGTTAATATAACGTTTAAAGTTTTTCCACCCTTTATCTCTATAACAAATTCTTGATATATTTCATATAAACTAACTCGTCTATATATCGCGGATTTAACATTCATTTGTAATCGTATTAGATCGTGAGTTATGTTACTTCGTATAATCTCAATTTTTCCTTCCAGGATACATATTTCGGAATGGAATAATGAATATATTAGGATCGCGTTAACAACTTACAACCCGCTCTCTATTACAATCGGGATCAGAATTTAGAATCTTACGTATATGATAGTGGCACTATGCGGATCTCGAGGGGACGTGGGATTCTGCGGTCTCTTGGATCGCAGAATTCTGAAATCCTATCATGTAGGATTGTCTTGTCTTTGGGCGACCTAGAATACGGATAAAGATGCAAATATCTAAGCAACATGGGCGGTCAAAGCTCAGCTATCATTCACACAGAAATGTAAAAGATTCCGTGTGCTCAGAGGCTTTTAAATTCCTAATCCAACTTAAATAGCATATTACAAAATATAAAAATAAATAAATAATATAAAAAAATATAAGATATACGATGCTCGTAATTTCTTTAATTGCGTTGATACACACATTGTACACTTTGACAAAAAGATAGCTATTTCCTTTGCTTCTACCTCGAGACTTTTTCCGAGGAAAGAAAATAAATAATGAAACATTAAAAAGGGAGAGGAAGGGGGTGTCTCCGTGCGAATCGTGCCGTAGTTAATCGCTCTCGGCAAATACGAGAACGATGTCTGTAAAAGGCTCGGTCGGTCCCGCGAGGAAATAGAAGCTAGGACGGGGATAAACGGGGAAAAAGGACGTTACCTAAGGACGGACTCTCGTCGTCGGGCGTGAGGCCAATACTCGGCTCCGTACTGCTGCCGCAATCCCCGATGCCACCCACGCCACTTCCGTTCCCGCCGCCACCTCTATCGCCGCTTCCGCCTCCGCTACCGCTGTCTCCGCCACCTTCGCCCTCCGCCTCAACGTGCTCGTCGTACTCGGAGAGCACCTTGTCCAACAGCTCGATCGATCGTTGCACATCGTCACCTCTGGAACAAACAAAACGTTCGATTCTATAGAGATTATCGTCCTTCTATTATAAAACAAAAACGCCGGCGATCACCTCCGAAGAAGGAATTTCATTACGACGCGTAATACGATTCGCTCTTGTAAGACAAGCTGAGGATTGTCAAACGTTCCCGTCTTTCGATTTTTCGATACGGTTTCGTATGGAATAAACAAAATAGTAGGTCTAAAGAAATTTTGCACGTGTGCTTTTTTTTTTTTTTAAATTAAATTTAAGAAATTATATTTATACTCATATGACCCTTCTCTTATCTTTCAAGTAGACATAAATCATCGGTATCCATAATGAACTTTACACCATCTCCGTATTCCCTTTAACTTATGATATCCTAGTATCTGCACGCGCTCCATTTTCGTGAACGATAACCAATAAAAGCTCCGATAATTTTGCGCCGTTGGCGCAAACTATTTTCCGAAGCGGTGTTAAAAAGTCAGTTTTTAATTTTAAAAAAAGTAGATCACGTCGCAAAATAGTATCGCGTTGCTTTAAATTAAAACGGTAAATATTGGACGGTCCAGGATTCTCGCGTCCTCCTCGTCAATTACATTATAAAATGCATTTTCTACTGCACGTGTGTTTTTTGCGCGAGAAACATATTTGCATTTTTATAAACTTTAGATTTTGTATACTCTATTTCTATCTTTCTCTCTCTCTCTCTCTCTCTTTTAGAATACATGTATATATCTCTTTTTTTTCGAAGTATATATATATATATATATATCTGAAAAATATTAATTAAAACTTTACGAGAGCAACGTGCTCATATTTGTCTAGAACAAAGTCTTCGGTCGACGATTTCTGGATCAGTTTATCGAAGTTACAGCATCCAGGGTGATACGCTTCGAGTTCGACAAGGTTGATGAAGCGACAAGGACGGAACGCGCGGCGACGGTTTAGCAAACTTCGTTACGTTTGTTGGGTAAATTTCATTTTTTTTTTTCTGGCACGGTGTGTACAAGACGCTCGTCATGAATCCATCGTGGAAAATCGATTATCCGGCACATTAATCGTCCTTACTTGACTCGTCCGCCGATAGGCCCTTTGCCGTCCAACGAGAAAAAAGTTTACTTGTCTGACGGCTATTCCAGGGGGAAAAAAATCTCCCCGCAATCGCGCGTGAGAAAAAATGTAACATTTATCTGCGTTATGAAAGCTTATCTGTGATACATATATGTATGTGTTTATTATGAATTTTTCAAATCAGAAAGATGAAAGTCCTGCAAATATTTATCGCAGAGATTTCTTGCCAAAGAGAGCAAGACCATGATCCACTTTCCTTGTACACGAAGAAAATATAGTAAAAATTACAATATAATTTTTGTAGAATATACTAACATATAGTTTACAAAAATACATATTTTTCCTCAATATTATATTTTATCAAAGAGTATTGTAATTATTCGAATATTTTAATGCAAACAAATGCATAATTTACATTTTTTATGATGATAAATATCCTGATGTCGTTATATTTCATAGTTTCATAATAAATGTTACAAAAGGGGATATATTTTCCATGTAATTTGTATTTTGTAAAATTTTCTCCGTGTTTATAACTCGTATACATATAGAGTAAGGCATTTATATCGAGACACCTAAATATCTAAAAAATAAAGCAAGATGGAAAGAAATGTTACGGACAAAAGTTGTTCGGTTCTAAAGGGATCATAATCTTGTTTTATTTTCTTTACACCAATTGACGTCTCTCATTTTTCGAGCTTAAAATATTAAGGTAACATTATTGCAAAATAAATAATTTTATGAGATATTTCATAGTTTATGTAAAATTATGTCGAAGTAAAGTAACAAAATAAAGTGTAAAATATCACGTAAACTATTAAACTTTTGGCCATCATACCCCTATAACATTTTATGCAGAATATTGCAAGGAGTCGATTTATTTAAAAAAATTGAGGTGTTTCCATTTAAAAAAACAAGATTTACGTTGAAATCTCCGAAGCGTCTCCACCCAAGGTCAAACTAATAGCACCATCTTATGACCCCCTTAGAATCGAACAACTTTTGTCCGAAACATTTCTTTTCATCTTGCTTTATTTTTTAGATATTTAGATGTCTCAATATAAATGCCCCATCCTGTATATTTAACCGATAAATATGAACATATCTCCATATAATGGCCATCGATCGCTGGAAAGAGCGACGAAGCGTGAAAATTTCAAAGCCTGATAAAGGTGCTCCAGCCATTATCAGTCGCTATTATCACACTATATACACATATATAGATGATGTGACTTATCGCATCGTCGCCTCGAGGAAAATCTTCGTCAAAAGTCGGTCGTCATTATTAGCGCGCATTAATTATCCCTTTCGTTCGCGGTGAACAAGACGACGCGATATCGTCATCGATAATACACGGGGTTCGACTGCATTACGCTCTTCCGGGTCACCGGCTGGTACCGGGATCATCCCGGTAACCTCGACGCCTCCTACGGGCCGATAACCAAGCATTTAATTAGGCACAGTGCCGTCGAGGGTGAAGGAGGGGGGGGGGGTGTGATGCGAACGGAGGGTTGGACGAGCGAAGTCGCGAAGCAATCCAAGCGCTGACGCAATGCGGTCGCTCCTGGATCGAGCCGTAATCACGGATTGTTAATTAGTGTGGAAACATGACGATGGTCTTCGTTACCGGGGCGTAATGCGATGAAGGAGGAGGAGGAGGAGGAGGAAGAGGAAAGAAGAACCAAGTCAATCAGCCGATCCACTACTCGACGATGAAACGCGGCTGGTTTCACCACCGCGACATAAAAGAAATCGCTACGAATGAATTGTGTCTGGCACGTAAAAGATACCTTCACAAATTACCCTGTAAATTTGGATCGCTCGATATATAAAAGATAATCGTGTAACGCGATTGTTCTGAAAATTTGCAAATTTAAATTATACGTTGAATACGTATTAAAAAAAAAAATCTATTAAAGAAATTTTTTAAATGAATATATTAAATTTTTTTAATTCAGTTTTTTACATTTAAAACTGAAATGCTTCTTCTTGTACGAACAAGAGATTATCTCCCGCTTAATATAATTTTTCTATTAATTCTTTTAAAAAATTAGATTATATACATATTATTTATCTTTTTCCCCCTTTAAATTGCGTGTAGCCAGACAGTAATCAAGAGAGCAAGTGCTCGTCGTCGGGTATCGCTGTTAGCTCATTACGTTGTCCTTGGGGATGAAACGCACTGATTTTTCGGAACAAAGAAGACGCGGACTTTGTGCGGAGTTAATATCCCGGGGAATATTTCTACCGTATAATGATCGTCGTGGTCGCAAATTAGCAACAGAGACGAATACTATACCGATTGATCTTTACCAGACTGATAATCTTTAGAAGACTGTGTGTATATATTAAACTTCAATAATTCTCTCTATAAGAGAATAGTGATTGTAATATCGAAAATAAATCACACGCAGTAATTAAAAACTATTATCACATATACAACCATATTCACTAATGTTTAGAATTTTAAAAAATATTTAGACATTGCAGAGAAAATTTTCCAATCTTCTCAAGTATCTTCAGCATCTTTTAAAGAAAGATGTTATACGATACGAGAAAAGTAGCATCGCCAGTGACGTGCCGTAGATCACCAAGTTTTTCAGGCTAAATCATCCGCTTGCTCGGCGATCACGCGGCCAAACGGAGCGAGGAAAAAATCCACGAGATATCCAAAAGACACGAAGGAAGACGTCTGACGGATTAGGACGTCTCTTTGACGTTTTACGGATCGTTCGTTCGGACGGCAAAGAACCTCGGCGCGCCTCCAATGACAAACCGTCCTCGTTTATCTTTCCGAGCCTTCGCCCCGTGACGGAATGTCGGAACGTTTGTGCGAAGAATTCCTTCTTGGACAAATAGTAACGGCGTCGACGACGGCGAGCTCGTTAAACGCCCGTTTTTCAGGCTCATCCGCCAGAGTTTCGGACAAACGGCCTCGCGATCAGCAAAGCGGAGTTTAATATGCCGTCCGTACTTTCGAAACTTTTCGCACACAACAACAAGGAGTTCCATTCCCTTTCTTCTGATCCGTCACTTAGTCCTAAGAATGCCTCGTCGAGCCGGGTCTCGTCATGCGCGATTACAATTGGCCGCAAAAGCTCGATCGGTCTTGAAAATTTTTTATTCCTCGCGTGACAAGCAACGATACTTTCGAAGTTTGAGGGCCTATTATATTGTATATTTTATACAGAGTGGCTGCAAACGTTTCAGCCACACTTTGAGATCTTATAGGAAATTGAATTTTGAACAAAAAATTTCTTATAAACATGAATCGAAAAATGCTTTCTTAAGAAGTTATCGCTCAAAAACCTCTGAAATCGTGATTATTTTACACATTTTTCCAAATATCATGGAAAATATGCGTTTTTTAACAAAAAGTAGCGAAACAAAAGTTATAGAAAATTAAATTCACTTTCAAATGAGATCAAAATGATTATTGTACGTTCCATAGATTTTGATACAACCAGTTTCAAACGTGCTTTTGCTACTTATTATTAGATCGATTAAAATTGAATCGGGAGGAAATCCGTAAAGCGACTAGATCGGTCATTACTCGATGCCGAAAGTGTATTGGAGCTAGAGGGAGAGGGGGGGGGGAGAGAGAACATTTTGAGAACAGTTAGTTTTTTCACGTTTTTATTCATTTTCTACCATTACGTGCTATTTTAGTTTAAAAAAAATTTATTTTATTTTCATAAAAGAAAAAGATTTTTATTTTTTATTTTTATCGTTTTTTCAAGAAATTTATCAAGTTTCATTTTCTTTTCATCTTTCGCGCTTTCTTCGCGTCAGAGAGCGATAACTTCTTAGGGAAGCATTTCTCGACCCGTGTTTATAGAAAATTTTATAGTTCAGAATTAAATTTCCTATAAAGTCTGGAACGTTCGGGGCCACCCTGTATATTGAATCGGTCGGTAATATAACGCACGCATTAATCTTTCATAGTACCTGACATCCAGGACAACAATTCCCGCGTGAGATATCAAATTTTTTTCGCCCACGAGGTATCAATATCAATTCTATGATCGCGCATCATTAATCAAACACAGTCGGTGAAGTATCGAAGCTTTTCAGCGATGAAGAGTCGAATAGAAATGTCATCACGCCCCATTCCGTTACAGATTATTTCCGAAATATATTTGGCGATCTATGTACTCGCTCGAAATGCAACACTTGTTTCTCGTGTGAGAAAATATCGATTTTAAAATTTATATTTATATTTTAAATATGCTTGGAGGAAAAGAAATTTTCAGGGTCATCGCTGCCTACTTTCTTTGCAACTCGTGCAAATTTCGCTGCCAAAAGCGAAAGTCGTAAGGCTTATCTTCGACATATTGTTTTTCTTACTGAGTTTTTCTCTAGATATCTTATAGCATTTACCGTATCGCGCGAATGATTCGAGCGCTTGGATAGACGTTTATCGGGCGCATTCTCTCTCTTTCTCCTCAAAGTTGAAATCTTTTCCGAGGATTGGCCGCCGTGTGTGCGCTGTTAAACGGCGTTGTCGAAATATCTTTCGAAAGTACAATATTACGCAACGGAATCAATACTTTCCTTGAACCCCGCAAGTCGGTAAACATGTTGTACGTTGGGAGACAACGTGTACGCGTGTGGGAGCTTGCGCCGGCTTAAGGGAGAGAGGACAGTTTCCGGGACGTGTGGCGAATATGAAAGCCGGGGGAATATCTGCACGGAGCGAAAAGTTGGAGTATATCTCTCAGATATTACTCCGAAGAATTGTCGCGGTTTATTTTCGAGCCGATAAAGACAACAGATACGAGAGGAATAACAAGAGAGTTGACACGATCTCTTGATTCTCATCATCGAGAGATCTGGAGAAACTCTGGAATCTGCTGTCCTTTCTCGTCGCTCCGTGTCGTAGAAAGCCACATCGACCGACCGGAATCCCGTCTTCTACGAGACACTGATAAAGACGAGGGCGGCCACAGCACGCGCGACGGCGGTAATCTATAACGGCCAGGTGTATCGATTATCCTGTGACCCGATTCGGACTGGGTATAGAGTTCCTGGGTCGGCATATATGCAATTGCCACCGTTGCACGCATCTATACGCGTGCGCCATCAGAGATGGACTGTTCCACGTGCAAGGATGGATCCTGGGGAATCGCACTCTTCCCGCCGCGTATGTGTTTCGAAGAATCACGTGTGTTACCGAGGACTCTTTCGACGCGTTAAAAAATGATTCCTTGCTAATTTTGCGTTTTATACATTAAAATAAATACATTCTAAACATTAATTTTTTTCTATATTTATCAAATAATATGAGAATAATCTTGACAGTTTCATATCGTAGGATATTTTAAAGTTAGATTCGAAGTCATCGAAACATTGAACCTAAATATTTTTCCGCCATTTTATAGATATAAAAATCGCTTTCTTTCGATATTTTATCAAGTTTGAAAACTCTCTCTCCCTTTCTCGTTGTTCTACTTATAAGATCCAAGTATATACAATACATAACTAAATGTTTCGTCACGTAAAAGAATTTTTTTTTGTATTTTATTTTTATCATAGCGCAAACATTTCCCAGTTTAATTACGTTCGTAAATGATCCCAGTAATTACAATTCATTAAAAATGTTGCAGCGCTTTTAATTGCGCGACTCGCACGTCGAGCTGTAAATTCATTCCGTATTAATTTACGAAGAGGTACAAATTCTCGCAAAGACCGAACGTGACGTCTATATTTCACAATCGTACTCTTTATCGGGAGATCGTGCCAATGTAAAAATATAATTAAATACTTTTTTTTTTAATCGACTAAATAAATTAATACATATAAGAGATTCTGATAAAAATTATAAAACTTGGTCCATTCTTTTTCGACTATTTGCAGTGGATACTCGTGATGTTTTTTTACCAAATCACCAAACAGGCAGAACAGAAACCAGACATTTATCGACACGTGACGTATCGAAGCTCTAACGTTGTCTACAAAGGGCTAACGACTTTCCGCGAAACGTCTATAAATAAATGGCTTTTGATCGACGGCGTTTTATGGCGCCGAGACAATGTTGCTCGTCCCAAATGACCCGTCTGACCCAGACTATCCGATGTTTAAGGTTTAGCTGACAATCCCCTCGCGAGGGGATTCCTCGCATCGGCGGACCCCGCGATGCACCTTGTAGTACAGGGTTTTGACGTCAGGACTACCTCCTCCGTACGTGAGGATATCGCGAAAAGGGTCTTACCATCGGGGTGTCTCTATTGCGTATTTATGGCGGCGAGACTGTCCACAATAATGGCTCGCAGCTCATCCCGTATTCCACGCCACGTGTCGACCGACGGTCACGCGATGACCCGACTCGTCGTCGCGAACCTAAACCCCGTTTCTTTTTCCCTTCGGTTCGTTGAAACCGAATGATATAATTTTGCAACTGTTAAATTCACGAAGGACTTTTATCACGCGTTTATCACAAGATCGTAATACGTATGGTATCGTTCGGCTCTTGCCCTCAACGAGAGATGAACGAACTTCCCTTGAATTTTTCACGCGACCGTAATATTCAAAAATATTTGGACGACAAACGTTAGGTCCTTCCATCCCCGACGTTCATTTCGCGCTAACGTAAGCGAGAAAATTAAAGTTTGAACTGTCAAAACTTTGATTTTACTCGACGTTACGAGTTATACAAATAATTTTATAACTCGTTTAATAAATATACTTACGCAATTATATTTTAATGCTTTGCGCACACAGATAGATTCCAAAGCGGCGCCTTGATAATTTTAATTTGATATAATAAATAATTATTTATTTTATAAAATAGACACCCCCAAGTTTACTATTTATATATTCAAAAAAATAATAATTCGTAATTTTATTAAAAATTTATATCTTTAACATGTATCGTTTTTCTTTTACCTTTCATCTCCTATATTGATAAAAAAAGTTTATATCAATGCAGAAAAATAATAAGATTTTTAAATAATTTTAAATAATAAAACATTTACTTTTCGAGTGCTTGTTTTTCTATTCTTCACAATTTAAAAAAAAAAAAAAAAAAAATCCTTGGAGAGACGCTGTGAAATCTAGTTGTCGCGATCAAAAGATATGCTTGCACAATAGGAGGGAAATTACGACAGTATCTTTTTGAAGCTTCCAGGCACAAGGACGGACAATGGTGATATCATTGTCTATGCGCGAATAAGCCGGGACGGTCCGCGCGCGCGATAAGAGATGTCTCATTAGTCCGGATGCTGCGTTATACACGCGAAGCTTCGACGACGGCGAATCACAAGTCGCCATCGGCGAACACTGAACTCCCCGCGTTGTATGCACGCACAGCGTCCACTTCCGCCTGATAATAATCCATACACACGTGTCGCGTATGCGGAAACAAGGTGTTTCGCGCGCACGCGACAACAGCAGCCGGCGACTGTTAAATTAGCGCGCCGTCTTCTCTCTCACGTCGCAAGATATTACAATTGAGATGATGACTAATTATTGCAAAGTATACCCACAACTCTATGAGATTAGTCTCGCCGATTTACGAAGATTTTGCGGAATTAATCCGTCGCCGATTAATTTTGCGCGACGGATTCTGTAATGGTGTATACATCTATGCGCATAAAAGCGAAATTGTAAGCGGAATTAAATGTGATAAAATATTTAAAGAATTTTAAAAAAATCTATAATAAATTTTATGAAAAATATATAATAAAAGTATACAACATAGGATATTTGACTTTATCACACCTAAACACTTAAATTATCCCCGTGTTATGCGTGTAGTTATACCGAAAAAAGTTTTCAACAAAAGTTTCACAATTTTAGAGAGGATATATGATGTATGTAATAAATTTCTTATGCTTATACGTTTTTACGATATTTTAAACATTATCTTTTTTTTATATATATATATATATATATATATATGGCATATATTTTTTTCTTACATATTTTCCTATATATTTTATGTTACCACATGTTAAAATAAATAATGAAATATCTCAAACTATTGATTCTTTTTAATAATTTTATCTCGATATTTGTATACATGGAAAATGAGTGGAAGCAATCTGTTGCAACATATTTCCGCTTGAAGCTGTGAAACTTTTGTCAAAAACTTTTTTCGATAACTGCAACCATAGCAGAGATAATTTAGATCGTAAAGTTAAGCGCTCTACACCCTGTGTATGTTACGTATAGGAAATTATTCAGTTCGATGTTCCGATATTTTCAATCGACTTGAAATAGTAACTTATTGAAAATTCCATCCGCTTTGAAGGCAACCACGAAAATTGGATGGCAATTTTTAAACGGCCATACGTAAAACTAACTACGCGTCGCGGAAATTCGAGCCTTAAACATATGTAGATATACATATGAATCGTCGATCCATTGATTTAGCGATTTAAACTCCAACGGTAGATTAAACTAAACTACTTTCGCGCATGCGGTATCGGAATTTTCGGATCAGCTCTTTCGTTCGTCACTCATAAATCTGTCGCAAAATATTGTATAATCTCTCGATTTCTCGTTCGAGACTCGAGCTGCGCTCGCGAAAAAGTAAATTCTTTCTTCAACCGTCGTTCTTTGCCCCAGTTATACATATACCGAGGGGAAAATGTCGCCATCGACTTCGGACGGGTGGGAGGGGGAGGGGATGGGGGTGAGTTTCAGTCGCCATCTCCGGGAGTCCCGTCGGGACGGGAAGCGACCGTCAATAGAATCTGCTGGCAATCGCGAATTAATTCCCGAGACCCGTCTCTCCGCCGTTTCGATCTTTCCCTCGACGGGGGCGGATCTTATCCTCCCCCTCCCTCTATTATTCGGTAAAATAAAAAAAAATCAACCCCCGTCGACGCCGCTCTATCTTCCGTTACGTTCCCTTCCATGCTACGCTCGAACGATCTCGTTGGGAACGTATATAATACGTCTGTAGCCGGAGTTTAATCAAGTAATGATAAAAATCGACCGCGATCGGATAAAATCGGTTTCTTTTTCGTAAAGGGCCGCGAATAGCAGGATCGCTTTGAAGATCCGGCGAACGATAGCTAAAGGAAAGCGGAAGGAAAAACCCAACAGGAGCCAGTAATCTTTAACAAAGAAAAAGTTGTATCTCGAGATACAAAATTAATCGAAATGAAAATCTCCGTAACTAGCTAATAATTCCAGAGATCGCGATATAAATTTTTACAAATTTTTCATCGGCGAATTTAACGTGATAACTATTTTCTCTCTCTCTCTTTTTTTTTTTTTAAATCTCGTTTCAATGAATATTTATTGCATCGGATTGTCTAATGTCTCTCTTCGATAAAATTCACGATAAACTTACGACCATTCAGATAATACGTTTTCAATTGACATCCGGCAATCGAGGAGCTTTTTGCCGAAGCGTTAACGAGTACGAGGTAGACACATGTAGCGGGTAAACCGTATGCGCATCTCGATGTTCATCGTCGATCGACTCCAATTTCCATAACAATATGATATATGTATATATATAGGAGGAATAAGCGCGGAAGAGAGAATCGAGTCGGCTTCTATATCTCCCGATGATATTTTTTATTTTATTTCTCTAACAACTTTCCGCCCGAATCGATCTACTGCGCGTATCCGAGAGTTTATTTCGCGGGGACCCCAAACGATCCTTTATAAAAATCCAATAACAGGTAACCCAGATTCGCGAGCTATCTCAGCCATCGCGTCGATCGCGCTCATTTTTTTTCCCTCCCGCAAACAGGTAATAAAAAGTCAACTATCGAGCTTAGCTACTCCGCGTGCGCACATCTGTCTTTCCGGTGTATTTCCTGCTTATCTATAATTCGCATCGCATCGGCGATACATCCCCCACGTGCTGCCTCTGATCAGCGAGAGGAGAGACTTTTATATTCTCTCTCGTAATACGTATATCATGCAATTCTTTTTTTTTTTGCGCGCGATATACAATATTTTCACAGATAACAAGTAAGCACGGTTATTTACTTATTATTTCCGTATTCTCTCGGATGTATCTGGTTGCGTTACAAAAATACAGAGCTGAATAACAAGCTCAACAAAAAAACTTGAAAAATATATTTAAATTCTCGTGGCGTTTTTTTTTTATTTTATTTTTTTTTATTCTCCTCGCGGTATGCATTCCCACGCATTTTACAGTATAGCTTCGTTTAACGTAACACCGCGTCACGTATCACGAGAGAGTTCTCGCGTAGCCCATATCTGGTATGTCAACCTATTTAAGCAGAGTAAATAACGGAGGGAATCGTGTCACCGTCGTTTGCGGCAGCCGCCTCTTCTCGGACGCTCCAAATCAGGGACCGGAGACTGTGTCAACCGTGAACGCCAAACGGCCCGTCCAATCAGAGCGTGTAAAAATCATTACGAGGGCGAATCCCCGAAAGTGAGTTTCGTGCCTGCGACGCTAATCCGTAGGATTAAATTAATCAATCGCCCGATTTACCGATCTCCAGAGCCTAACCCCGTTAGATTGGGAACGTCGATATTACACAGAGTCACATACACCCACTTTCTCTCTCTCTCTCTCTCTCTCTCTCGTCGTTCTCTTTCACCGTGAGACTCTCCTCGCGAGCATTATCACGGTCCGGCCGAGGGAGCGAGGCAGAATCTCCTTGTAATTAGTATTGTTTACGCACGTTGAGATAGAGCGACGTTCTCCGTTAATCAAATTCAACTTCATCACGGGAAATCTAGTCGCGCGCGGCCGCTATGTCACCGACCTCGTGTTAGTTTGCCCCCCCCCCCCTTCCCATCCCCTTTTACCCTTCCAGCGTTAGTTAATCATCAGCCTGTTATACTAGTTGGAACAATCTTCTCTGTGGATTTCTCTGCCGATATATCGCCCCTTCGATGACAAAGATCCGTTCCAAGATTCGGTTCGTTAACTCGAACGCGAAATATCGATTTAACGAGACGAAGAATTTATGCGAGAAATCCCGTCGCGGATGAGGAACGACGTCACGGAAGAATGATCGCTCGATAGAAGATATAATAAGAGCAACGGTATACGTTAAAATAAGACGTTAAATTTCATAGATGTACGCCATGAGCCTTCAGCTCTATGACGATGTTTCGCAATTTAAAAATTCTTCTCGCTATCGTTCTCAACATCGTCTATGATCATTGACGCGAGACTTGTCTCGGTTGCACAACAAGGATCTTGATCGTTTCGTTCGCAACTATCGAGCTACTATCTCAGGTAGAGTGATCTCTTTGTAAACTCGCAGAGTTCGCTGATCTCATTATGGAACTCATTGCAAAGTCTGGATTAGAAGTTCGTTAAGTTGGCATGGCTAATAGATGTTCGACGTTCTAGTAGACTCCCTCTAGTAGAGAACCTCGAGTTACGTAACATATCGCTAGATTGATTGATTTAATACACGTGCGCGAAACAATCGAACATAATGAACCATAAGCTGATAAAGGAAAGATATAAATATCGCCGAGTAAAGAGATCGCGTTAAATTACTTTATAACGTGGTGACTTTTTAAAAAATTTTTATTCGACAGTGCTGAATAATTTCAACTCCCGAGATACTCCGACACTCTTATCATCGTATCTCTCCTCTACGCTGCTTTGTCAACATCGATCCACGCTGTTAATTACTCGATTCTTTGGATAGTAGGCTCTTCCCTTCGATCTCATCAAGCTTATTTCTGGAACGGTCTCGGTTAACACTCGCGAGTATGATAGACTGCTCCTCTATTTATACCATGGCGGTTCATCAACTTGTAGAGGATTACTGAATTATTCAAGCATGACGAACTCTCTCTATACCATCTCCCAATACATGATGCTATAATTAAGCTGTCTCGAAACAATATCGTAAACGTCGCGAGTTTCTCATTTTTTAATAAAAATTAAACTCAATCGTTTATCAGGCGAAAATTTTGACATTTCGCATCGTAATATTAAAGTTTGAACAATTAAAAAATTATGACAACGTAAGATGAAACGTGGAACAAAGAATTTGCTTTTCTTCTGTTCAAATCTATGATAAAATTTTAATATCGTCAGGCAACAGAAAGATTTATGCAATAACTACCGTCTTTTTTATCATTGCGTGTGTTTTTCGGATCGCATTTCATCGAGTCCGTCGAGCGAATAATATTTCTCTGTTGCGTTTTATGCGTCACACTTGGCTGTGTCTCCCTCGCGAGATCACTCGATTATTTCTGCCTCGTCTGGACGCTGAAACGAGACGCTTCTGTAGACGGATCGTGATAGTAATAACGTGACGGGATGGACGTGCGTAAGCTCCTATACGTGTCTCCTGACAGTCGAGAATTTACTTTGCTACACCCATCGACTCCATCGACCGCGCCAACATTTTACGTATTTTACTGGCTTTATCCGAGAGAATTCGAGATATATCTCACTGTTATCGCCAGAAAGGATCTAGTCCTGGGTCTGTAAAGGATCAGACCACTAACGTTTACGGGCTTTGCCCAGAGTAAATTTAGCTACTTCCTTCCTCCTCCCGACCCCCTCTTGCAACGCGCTTTGACTGCATCAGCGTTTGTCAAGGCGTGGTGCCGATCGTTGCCAAACGGAAATTATGGCCAAGCAATTGCGGGTGAAAGAGAAACGCGGTTGCAAACGTGTCTGAAAATCGTTATCCCGCGAGATGTTCAATTTGAAGCATAATATGAAGGTAAAACATAAGAAATCGTCCTAGCTTGGACTTTTTAAAGTGCGAACCAAAAAGTTTTCCTTTCAAATCCGTGAATGAAATTTGCGACATTAATCCGGGAGGCAGGCGTCGTGTATATTTCATCGTTCAATTCCATCGTCAAAGTTTTCGGTAGCGCGAAAATATGCGAGTTTAATTTATCTCTTTTTGTCTTCTAGCGAATGCATCGGCAAAGCGAACCATCATAACTCTAAATGATTTTTCCTTGAGTAATAGAACGAGCAGTTCGCGGCGGTATAATCGTCGCAAACTTGGCAATTTATGCGAGAGACGTTATGGATCTTGCCTGGCCTCGACTCGGGAAAGGTTTTTCCGAGACGCGAACCTCCGGGGTTTCTTCGCGAAGAGAGAGAGAGAGAGAGAGAGAGAGAGAGAGAGAGAGAGAGAGAGAGAGAGAGAGAGAGAGTAACGACGAAAATTCATTATTTCGCCGTAGGAACATACGTGGAATTTCGAAGAGAGGGAGACCGCCGCATTCCACTGGGAATTCTTCGCGAAAGCAATTTACATAAAACAATCAATAAGACAAGATTGATAAGTGTCTTGGCGATGACTGGATACAGCGTGCAACGCGTGTGTTGCGTAGTATCTCTTAAATTTCGAGCCCCGTGCGTCGATTTATCACTCAGCCGGTTGCATGCAATCTTTTACGCTATCCCGCTCGTCTAAAGTAACGGGTAAACCTTTATTAAGATTATTACTTAAATATCTCGCGAGTGTATATCGTGTGAATATTATAAATTATACGCAATATTACTAAATTTTTCTTGAAGAAAGATATGAGAATAAAGACGGTTCTATATATCCATTTTTTACGCGGGACGATAATGGAAAATCCGAGGCGAGAAACGTCGATTTCGTCGTGGCCGATAATAGAGCGATGATAAATAAGTGATGCCTTACAACGAGCTCGTACGACAACGGATACGAGAATGGAATCGGGGCCATATCGTAAAGTATTTGATATGCCAATATTACTTCTTTCCGCGCGCCATATCTCGCTTGACCCCCAACTTCAAAAGCGAATTTTATTCATTTATGCGGTAGGTCAGCGAGAAATAATAAATGGGATATCCGATCGCGCGCGAGAAAATAGCTCCATTTGGGGCGCATCGTTTCGCGAAAGAAGAAAAAGAGAGGTAGATATTCTGGATTTGGAAGATCCCTCTCGCACGAAAATACACTTTACTACGTCGCGTGGAATTCATCTCGTATTTCTATTTTTACGAAATAATTACTTCGATCCGCGCGCGCGCCGCGAAATTCGGGTCGCGCGTCGGCGCGAATATCGAGCTGTACTACTGAACGAGAAAGCTTGGCGCGGCACGCGCGTATTTAATCAATCATTGAAAATTACTAATGACGTACACGTTCTAAATATAGAGTATTAGAAATAATTATTCAAGTACACTTCTCTCATTTAAGTAGGATATTATTTAAACTTTTTTTTTTTTTTTTTTTACGGTGATATTAGACACAGATATAAACGTTTTCATTTAAAATGCTACAATTGAAATTATAATTGACAAAATAACTTTGAAAATAACATTACATACACACACATAAATACAATGAATATATGTTTTTTATCGTACGTATTTTTATTAAAAATAACTAACGTTTATTTAAAATCAATTTAAAAATATCACTGACATGATTTAATAAAATATGATCAAAAAAACGGATTTAAGAGATGCGAATCATAAGACAGGAGATTAGATAGAATAATTCTGTGAAGAGATAGTATTCAAATCTATTTTATCCGTAGTGTATAATGCATGAGAGAGATAATTACTTCAATAGATTAATTGATGTGATTAATGATAAATGATATACTTGAAATATTTATCTATGTGATTCGAAACATCAATATATGATATATGTGTGTGTATTTAAAACAGAAACTGAATTAATTGTATTATACAATTTAATTATATGCAAATAAAATTATTATATATTTCAATTTAAGCATTTATATAGTCTAGTAGGAGAAACAGAGACAGTTCATATAAATACTTTTATTATTTCAAATACTATTTTTAGTATCTATCTCTGAAATTGACGTGATATGTATATATCTTGCGTGTCACCTTCAAACGATTGCATAAGAAAATAAACCTCGTATTTACGAAACATTAATTTCGCGTCTTTAAAGTACACGTGTGTTTAAAAGGCGGTTACTTTTTTCATATCTCTAAACTCACTCGGTCGTCCTCGCATAATTCAGCGTTTTAATATCGCGCGAAAGGAGATACTTTGCGTAATAAATCCATCCGCTCAACATCTTAGCTCTTTCATTTTACATACTCTTATCATAACTCGGCTTATCTCCGGGTCAGTGGTTTACGGTATTCTCGGGAATAATAAATTTCTATCTAGTTCGCGCTCTTCTGTGCGTGTGTGTGCGCGTCTCTGTAAAAGCGCGTTCATCTTCCGCTCGTTCTACGACGGAAAAAGCACGGAAAGTATAGTTCTTGCCCTCCCACGGCGAATTAATAACTTTTCTTTCTCTTTTGCTCCCTCATTATGACCGGTTACATGAGAAAAGAACATTCAAGATCCCTTAGCACGCGCGCGTTGCCACCGTCTGACGAATTAAAAGTTGCAAATTACCTCGTAATTGGACCCCGCAGCGATTTCGCTTAATCATTTCGGCGTACTCGGACAAAGTTACTGAATATCTATCGATGATCTCATTAATATAATCTCGGTAACTCCATTTAGTGTCAGACGCGAACGCACGAACACGTTGCCGTAAATACATCGATGCGTGATCGATCTCGCGTGATTTTTACAACATAGCTCTTACGCTCCGCTATGATTTTATCGGATTACGGGATATTGAAAATTCCTAGATCATTGGATTCACTGGATACGGTATTAATCCACGGAATGTTATAAATGTCGTATAAAGCGCCGACTCGATTTTAAATCCGGATGGGATATACGCGCCGTACAGGATGTACATTTTATTTATGATTAATATATTTGTCCAAGTATTTTTCAAGTTCTATGCATTATAGACAGTAATAATCGTTGCTCCATGACATTTTCATATCTTACATGCAATTATAATTCGAAGAATATCAACGTGCTTGGTGTGTTCCTCTCATTTCAATTATTATATTAAAAATATATATATATAAAAAAAACAAATAATAAATAATATTTAATATAATTGAAAAATAATGTAAATAATAAGATGCACTCTTTCCAGCAATATAAAGTATGATTGAAGAGAACGCATTTGTAAAATTATATATTTATATATGTTAATTGTCGCAAAGTAGTAAGTTTTCCAGCCAACACATTATTTCACTAACTGATATTGACAACTTACGCATAAACCGACATATAAAACCGTGAAAAATTAAAAGTGCCGACCGCTGAGGAAAGTTTTTCCAACATGCTCGAGAGACGGGAGCACGGAAAGCAAATAGGTGCTTTTCGCAAGACGAGTGGAAACGAGAAGCATCCCCGTTAATGTAAATTCGCTGTCAATCTTATTTATATCTCGACGCGATACACGCAATGATCGATTCCATCGCTCGCAACATTGTATAACAGGACAATAGGATATAGGAGAAAATGCGCGGGTCGTGTCTATCCTGTACAAACAAATGCAGACGTGTCGTATACGTAACCAGATTTACAATGAAACGTATACGAAGGAGAGTACGATGTATTCTCTCAAACAGATCGAGCTAACAAGGGGCTGCTTGTGTAACCAAATCAATCGAAGGAACGATCCGCATTTTTTTTGCGTCAAGGATTTTTCGCGTCAGAATCTGCAAATATTATATCGTCTGCTTTCGTAGAAAATGACAGATGCTAATGACATAGTTTAAAAAATTTCACATTTTTTTTTAATACCAGAAATGAAAAAAACTTTTTTAAAAATATTTTAGGGCGCTGATCCGGAAGGCAAAATGGCCTATATAAGGTCAGGTTCTCGAGAAAAACGGGGGTTGAAGTCCCCCCCGAAAAACGCGTTCTTTATCATTTTTGAAAATTCATAGCAGACGAACCAGATACGCAAGAGACTTCAAACAGGGCTCAAATGAAAGCTTGAACATTATACTTTAATATAAAAATATCGAATCTTTCGCGTTTCTCTCGAAAACCTGATCCCGATAGAAATTCTTTGATGGCAGATTCGTGCTCAGCATTTAAAATTACTCCGGAAACAATGTTGAAACGCTGTGGCACAAAACCTTGTAAACTAATGTAATTAGTTTTAACGATTTTGCTTACGGCGATTTATAATAAAATACAAAAAATCGACTATCCTAGAGAAGATTATTCCGTATTTTTTAAATCTCTGCCACTATTACTCTGTCAGAAGATCTATTTGCAGAAAATTGTAGGCGCGAGTGTCGTTTTCCTCGTCGAGGGAGCGCGATCGCGAAGCCAGCCGAAAAGAAGAGATCTACCTATCTCTCGACTGTTCAGACGTCTAGTGAACTCATTCAAGGTCGTCCAATCCCATAGCCGCGTCCTTTCTCCGTGTCTTTACCCCATCGACCCCGTCGTTCTTACATCCCTTCCAACTTCCAACAGTCTCTTCACCCTCGCTCGACCTTCAGCGTGACAGATATTCAATCTCGTACCGGATAATGAATTTTCCACGAGTGCTTTATACGTCCCGTCGAGATCGGGAGAAGGAGTTTCGTTCGCTAAACTTTGTGTTGTCTATTGGAAAAGTAGCTCCTTCTTATCCTTAGTGTTACGAGAATACTCGAGAAAATTTCAATCATTGTTTTCTATTACCGAATTGATTAGAATATTTAGGATTTAGTTAGAAGAAAAAAAAAAAACTTTTCTCTTCATAATTTTTGTCGATAAGAAATTCAAATCTGTAAAATAAAATTGACGAATAAAAAATATAACGCAAGAGTTGAACGTTTGAAATATTTTTGAGCATAATCATATTGCACAATAGAACGAAAAGGAAAAAAAATGTATATTCAAATTTTCGAACAGCTACCGTAGTCGCTATCGATAATACGAATCTTTCGTGCGGCTTTTGCCGAAGCGAGGGTGGTCGTCGCGGTTTGACATTATCTGCTCGAGAAGTCCGTCGACATTCGTTCTCAAAGACTATACAGAAATGATATATTTGTCGCGACGACGGCTATCATGTGTGAAAACGAAACAAATACCGTGGCCGTAGACGTCCGGATAGCTATAGGAATTGCGATATCTCTCCACGATACGCAACCCTCCGTAAATTTCAGATCGCGCGTAGGGAATGTGCATGCGCACGCGAATCGACACGGTAAATATGAAATGGGCAGAAAGACGCGTGCTACTTCGTAGTCTCGTAGAAAGGGAAATGGAGATGATTTCTTGAACAAATGCAATTCGAAAATGTTGAATAAACTTTTCTCGTACAAGACTTCGTTTTCGAAAGAATCAATCTCGATGATCCGTCGAATACGCGTCTTTAAAGTCGATTTTCTCGAAAATGAAATCTATCGTATGAGGAAATTTCATTTAAAAAAAAAAAAATTTCATATTCGATTTTCATTTGCACGAGAAATCGCTTCCATTTCGCTTCCATACCACGACTTCCGATACATCCTGTATACCATGACTCTGCTTATTTTTCAAAACTCCGCTTTTATAAGAGAGATAGATATATCCTCGTTACTCTTAGCGTTTCACGCGACGTTAAAATATTTATCCGTTACGATGTAAATATTTCTCTTGAATAGAGTACGTAACTCGAAAACAACATCGAGCTGCAATAATCCGGACAAGTGCCGATTATCGCGTCTACCTTAAACTTTGTTCGCGGCGTTAATGGCGCTCTGACGGAACCATCCTTGTTTCGGTCGAACCTCGGTTTCGAAAGTGAATTTCTCACGTTCGGAATAACGAGGTCACGGCATCCATTACGTATGCAAGGAAAACCAAAGCAGAAGAGCTTCGTTAAATCAACCCTCTTCGTCCCGTCCTTCCTCCCGTCATCGCCCTTCGCGATAAGAAGCTGAAAGAAGAGTTTGCACTTTCGGAATTAATTCGCATAATCCGGCGCCTCTATTCCTCTCTTCTTTCGCTCGCGTAAGCACGCGCTACATCTTAACCGAATTTGCATCTGATCGTGGCCGCGGAAGAAGTGCGATCAGTGCTTCGAATTCGCCAGAGATCCCGAGAGTCAAAGAAGAAACGCGCGTGATATCTTCTCTCTTTCGAGAGCGGTTGAGTCGAATGAATAAAGCGAGTGCGAGCGCTTTCGCTTTTATTCGCCGAGAGAAAACGCTGCGAATGATACACGTTTTACGAGTGAACGAAGACTATATTGAAACTCGAACGCACGTTCATGTTTGTTAAAGCGTTCGTGTTAACAAAAAGGATGCGAATGTCGAGTCGCGTCTCGAGCAACGCCATTTAATAGACAAGGCTGTTTTTCTACGCAATGTTATATTTCGTCTGGCTGAAACGGAGCTCTCTCTTCATTGGTTTACATCGCTGGATATAAACTAACTATATTCGACAAAATATTAAACTGCGCGTATAATATTTGCGGCCTTATTTTCCTCCCTTCAAACATTTTCCCGATTTAATAACTTACCTTACACGCATCGAAATATAACCGTAATAAAAAAAAAAAATTAATTCGATAGCGTAAGTTCAAATATACGTAACGATTTCAAATATCATTTTCCATGTTTATAAAGAGAATGAGAGAGAGAGAGAGAGAGAGAGAGAGTTTTAAAAATATCCAACAACGCGATATATTTATCACAATTTAGCAGATCGTACTTGGCATATTAATTCGTAAGCTCTGTTTAGAGAAAGGAAAAGAGAGAACTACGCTTTATCGCAGTTTATTAAAAATATTCTACGCCATCGTTTCGCAATTAATCATTCGCTCGCTGAATATTACGAGCGATTTCATGGCGTGTTTCTCCAGCGAGTAATTAAAATAATCGCGCTCTCTGAAATATTTCATTCGCGCGTTTAAACTCTTCATATAAGCTATAACAATAATATTTCCTGGATTACGCCGGATATCTTGCAACTATGATGAGACGTTTCGCAAATTAGCGACTGAAGTGGCTTATATAGTCGGGAGTTGATGCACTGGATATCGCTGCCTCGAGAGTCACTCTTGTCGTTATATTCACGGTGATAACATTGCCGAGATGAAATCCGCGGGCTTAGGATAATCCGGCCATGATCGCGATCGATCGATCATTGAGATTTAAAGGCCTCGAGACTCGTCCGATCCTTCATCTCGCGAGCAAACAAGACGCTACGAAAGTTATCTCGGTTTGTATCCGAATAAGACAGAGAGACGATTTATATACGAAGCGTATGGTGATGTGATTCAACGTGGCATTTATCTTTGTTCGATGTATAATCGAGCAAATTATTGAGTCCCGGTCTAATTAAAAATAATTCAAATCATAAATTAATTACGCGGTGTATTATTCGAATCGATATTGCTCGCAATATCCTCGAATACGCGTAAACATTCGCTATTAAAATCGCAGATATATTAAAAATGTGTTTTATAAAGAGATTGAATTTTATACGAGATTGAATTACATGAGAATTTTTTGAAACACGATAAGGGATTATATAATAATGAATTAAAATCTGTTAAAACGATCGTCGATATGTCACCTGGTTGTATTTCAAAAGATTTAATAAATAATCATTTTACTGTGAAAAAATTGTTCTTTAAATAGAGAAAATTTAAATCTTAAATTACTACAAAATTATTAAGATTAATTCGTCACCAGCGACAAAATGAAAGATATCTTTTTTTGCGCGATGGAATTGGAAACTGTGTACCGAATGAAACGGCGATTGTGAATCTGTGTTTTGAAATGTACTCGTATTATAAAATTTCATTGCTATTCCTGCGATGAAGCTTCAGTAATTTCGTCGCGAATACGCGGAATAAGTAGATTACCGCCTCGAATTTTGACACGGTATATCATTTATTAAAAGAATTAAAACGTAGAATATTCTCTTTACAGGTTGGTTTTGCGGCCGCGAAAGCCTCAGAAAGGTCGCGCGGATGAATAAACGATTTCTAACTTTCGATGCGACGAGACGGCGGAGAGAATTCGATTTTGCGGTTGACGCGAGGCCATTGAAATGCGAACCCCTCCACGATTGCTTTTTCGCTCTGATAAGAGGTGAAAGCAAATGACTGCTTTTTATACAGTATATGTATATTTTAGCGTGTACATTGCTTTCATCGAGAAATTTGACGTTTTAGCATTTGCGCGCGCGAAAAAAGAATAAAAAATCGCGAATTACTCGAACGCACGAATCCCTATCGCGGAAAGACACTCGGGAAACGAGATGTTCGGCGAATACATCGCCGATGAATATTCGCTTTACAACACTAATCCGAAACGAAACGGACGTCAAATCCGGAGACTGCGGTCGATCGGGCATCATCGGATGAAAACTGGAACCATTGAAAGAGAGAGAGAGAGAGAACCAGAATTAACGGATTAATCGAGATTTCATTGCTCGGACACGATGTGCTGGTGCGAGCGAGATATATATATATATATACACCGTATACGCGTCGAGAAGTCGTTTGCACGTATCACCCACGTGGCCGCTCGCATCGATGTGCGCGTGGATTTATGCGCGTGACGTACGGCGTAGTGTGTGTTTGTAGCATATTAGCCATCACCGCTGACCCAGATACACGGGGATCGCGTCCAGCAATATCGAGCTTGGATACACGAGCAAGCAGGAGGCTGCATGTGACGCTAGAATCGATCACGGTACTGCGGATTACGATCGTGATTGCAGCTAGAGTTTCGAACTCGCAGATCGCTCTTTAAGGCTACTATTTTCTCGGCAAACGGAAAGTGAGAGACGTCAAAAATCGCTCGATGACGACGAAGAATGCGCAATATCTCGATTATTTGAATATATTATCACCAACACATTGAATTTTAAGAAAGAAATGAATGAAAGTCAAGTAGAGTATTGAAATATTTTATTTTTCCAGCTATATAATAAGAGAGGGGAGAGATCATTCATTTCAATTGATTAATTAAAGTCCAGATAATAAGGCGAATATTTATTTGTATGATTCGCGAAATCAAAATTAGATACTTCAAATAGAATTTTATTTAATATACAAATGAATTTTTCACATTTATCACACGTAAGATTGTCTTACATAAGATTAAATAAATCTTAAATAAGATTATTTGACATCACGATTTTATAACTCTAATGCGTGAAAGTATACCTACGTCGAGTGCGCAATTTATTTGAAACACAGTAATCTGCATATTTAGCATACACATTACGCTCATTTTCCACTTCCTCAATCGAATTCCTTTAATAACTCCGAGATTCGCGATCGTTTAATTCCCCCGTTGAATTAAAAAGGATCTCGTTCGCGTATGCAATATTCGCAGATGGAAATAGTCGGGATGTGATAGGCTGACGTGCGAGGTCGATGACTCGAAATTATGACGTCCAACGATTTAAAAGCGTGCGTGATGGATAGGCAGATTCCTCGTAAAAGCGATGGATAGGTATTATGATGGGCGAGGTTGCGTTATATAGGTGCGCCCCGATGATCCGTCGCGACCGCTGGGCGTGCAATCGGCAGAGAGCCCGTTATTCGTTTAAATCTTCGATGTAATTCGTTCCCCGTCTTTCCTTCCGAAGCCCCTTCCCCCTCCCTCCCCGTCCCCGCAATTAATATCTAACTTCTGCCGAAGAGAAAATTTATCCGATCGTGAGAATGTGAGGGTATGGTAATAAAAGAACTCGCAGTCTCATCGATATTTTTCCGCGAGTAAAGTGTTACGTCGAATATCCGGCTAACTTGTCGAGATTATAAACACTGAAATTCTTGCAACGTATAGAGATACATGTCTTTAAATTATAAAAAATTATAAATGCAGGTTTACGCGCTATAATATATATATATATATATATATAAAAATAACGAGCTATAGATCGAAAATAAATCGGCCGTTCATCCATCAAATAACGGGATTCCCGCCCCTATCGAGCGGGCAGGCAGGCAAATTGCGTTAACGTGTCAGCTAATGGCCTAATCATATCTGAAACTCTTCAACGAATTATCCTAGAGGGTAAGAGAGGGGGGGGATGGTGATCCCCCCGCCTCTCTCTCTCTCTCTCTCTCTCTCTCTCTCTCTCTCACGGATACGCGGACGAATTTCTCTTGGCGCGTGCGAGATTTTGTGGCATAATAATCGATTCCTCAATATTCCTTCATTAAATTTACGAAAAGTTTCGGCACGTGAACGAAACGAGACTCGGCTTCGTCGTTACGGCTAACAAAGTCACGCTTCATGTAATTTGCGAGATTTCATTTTTAAAAGCCTTATCATGGTCGAGTAGACTGGCAAAAAAAAAAAAAAAAAAAGAAAAAGAAAAAAACAAGGCGGGGGCTGACATGATGAAATAAAGATGGTCGTTCTCGTTCCTCTGAGGCCGACCTTCTCGAATTTCTCAAAATCATATTTATTATATTCTATTATTGAAAGTCTACCTTTTGCTGCGAATGTCTAATAATGAGAAGAGAAAAAAAGCTATGGTGTCGAGGGTGCGCGTAATAAAACTTGTAAGAGCGTAAGTGCGATTTCGTAAACATATGATTGCTCGAGTATTCTCTGAAAATGACAGAGGAAACAATCTACAATATTTCCGTTAGAGACGGATTCTTCGCATACCTGTGTTAACATCTGTGCTGACGATTCCTTTACCGTCAAAACGATGGCAAGTCTCTTCAAGTGCCTCTCGTTTATCATTGCACGCGTTTGTCTACATAATGACGTAGCAATATCCCGGTATCCTGATGAGCTCATTAACTAAATGTCTTCCCGATGTGGTTTAAAGAGAAGACGAAAAGAGGGAGGGGAAGGGAACACCAATTATTCGGAGCCATTGGAAAGCGACCGGAGGCCTGTTTACATAAATCATTAATGAGAAATGCAGGAGGAAGCGAATTATGCAATTTCGTTGCGGCGGAACGCACTCGATTATCCATGTATACTGCTAAGAAAAGTAGCTCGTTTGCTCGTTTCTAAAACTATTGCCAGTGACTCCGCGTAATTACGCAACATTACTCTGAAGAAAAAGTCTGGAGCGGAGCGGGGAGACGAAGAAGGGAAATAATAAAAAAAAAGGGAAATATTTAAAAATAATCTTCCTCACACATTATGTTAAATCGCTACATGGGAAAAAAAAATTCTGTTGCTTCAATTAAAGTCTACGTCAC
Organism: Polyergus mexicanus; assembly: GCF_030449975.1. NCBI lineage: Eukaryota > Metazoa > Arthropoda > Insecta > Hymenoptera > Formicidae > Polyergus > Polyergus mexicanus. The sequence continues at coordinate 11,008,968 of NW_027223326.1, read as the reverse complement.
GGGCTGTCAACGAAATATTTTTATTGGACCAAATATTTGGATTATTAAAACAACTATCCAGATATTTGGTCCAATAAAAATATCATTGAATGAACTATGTATGTTTGTGGCAGCCCGTGACATAGACTTTAATTGAAGCAACAGCATTTTTTTTTTCCCGTGTACGTTGATAATCCATAGCTTTGGCAATCATGTATTACATATCTGCTAATATAATAGATAGACAAATCAGGAGAAGGATGAAAGATGAAGGAGGAGGAAGGAGAGAGAGAGAGAGAGAGAGGGAGTCGGAGAAATTAGGTCAATTAACTTGAACCTATGAAACAGGTGGGGCTTCGATTTAATCAATGATTGATCCTGTTATTGGGCAATTAATTACGGATTAATTTATATTAGAGAGAAGGAGAGAGAGAGATTGTGCTATCTAAATATTATTGCAATAACATTATGTAATTTTGGACAGGCTTACAATGAAACTGTAGCATCGTACATATGTGCCTTCAATTCAATTTTTTTTGTGAGCATATATAAGTATCGTGTGTGTGTGTATTTGTTTGTAATTAGAGAGACAAACGTGTATATATATATATATGGTATATAACTTTCATATTTATATATCATTAAAAAGAGTAAAGAATAATTGTACTATATTAAATTTTATTTTTAATTTTACGATAGAGCTATAATATCAATATTATTTTATGCAGATTTAATTCAAACATCGCAGATATTTTACCCGGACAGGTAATTTTTTCTTAGCGAAAGAACTATGTCGTTTCGAAAAATTAATGCCTTATTGTTGCCTCCTAATCCTCGCTTAACCCATTTCTTAAGCGGTTCCTTAGAAAAGTGACCAAGCTGTAATGATCGAACAGGAAAGAAAATTTTTCATCAGAAAACGATTCTCGTCAAAGACAATCGGTTTTTTCCCAGCAGGTTTCTTTTAATTCGCGCTCTTCGATTTCTCGATCATTCGCGATAAAGCCGGAAGTGGTTTCTTTACCTTGCGCCTGTCCGTCATTTTAAATCACTTTTCGAACAAGTTGAAGATTTGCGGTTTTGTGGCCAAGTCCCGTACGCATCTTTCACGATACGGTTGCTATTTGCGATGATTCATCACACGATCGAAATAAATCAGACTAATCGAAACAAGCTAAATTCTTAGCCTACGCTCTGTATACAGCCAAGTTATTGCGGGGGTACTGATAGCTGGCGTAATTAATGACGATATCGATTTTCAAGCTCGCGCAGACAACAGATTATATATCACAGAAACCGCGCGATTAATCAGAGAATAGATATAGCAGCCTGCTCATAATTGATCCAAACAAAAATATACTCGTCTTCATCGCAACAGGAAGGAATCTTATAAATCTCTATAAATATCTTTTATAGAGAAATGAATGCTCTCTCTCGCAAAAATGTTAAAGAAATTTTAAAGAAAACCGTTGAAATCTTTGTAAAATACATTAAAAAAATATTTGATATAAATCTTTCTTTTTCTTAATGATTTTTTCTGTTTTGTTGATAATAATACTACGGATATATTGTAATGACAATCACATGTACAGGAAAATATGTGAAAGATATCGATAGGCTTGAAAAATTAATAAAACTTATTATATATTTAAATTGTAGCATCGACATCATATAAAAAGTGATAATATATCATTGCTGTACGAAAGGTTGAGATGATACGCCAGATGTATATGTGTGTGTGCGTGTGTGTGTATTTTACATCATTTAATTTATATAAATTTTATAAAATGTTCACAAAGCTTATTACACGAATACGACAAGTGCAATAAACGCATCACAATGTTTTACGGCAAATTGCATTCAATATATTTGTCGACATCGTAGCGAGATATCTCGGGCAAATATGTTTATATCCCTTTTATCCAGCGCGTCTAGCATAAACAAGTTGAGAAATTTGCACGTAATATCCGGTTACACCTGACTTCTCTGATACGAGAAATGAATGAAAAGTTCGAGATGAAAAGAGAAGAAATTACGCGAGTGAAAAATCTTCGGGGATAAAAAAAGTATTTATTACTTAAATTTATTATAAATCTTTCAACTACTCTCTCACTATTTTACAAAAACTGTCATCAAAATGATAAAAAGTTAGCTGATTTTTTTTTTCTTTAATTTCTCTCTCTCTCTCTCTATTAACATTGCTTGCTTTCTCTTTCTCCTTCATTGCGTACATAAATCGTAATATCATTTCTCTTTATCAGAGAGTTCCTATCGTAATGGTTATATTATCAAAATTCATAATAGTTGAGGATTAAAATGAGAATCTTTTTTTATCAATTTGCAAATTGAATACTTGGCTTCGGATGAGCTGGGAAAGATTAGAAGAGTTAATTATCTCAACTATCTCGAGCTTCGTACCAAGTTATCCTAATATTTGAACATTCGAAACTGTCCACTTCTCTTGTATATACGTATATACATATACTTGAAACTCTTAATCGCGCAAAGAGTAGCAAAGTTGAAACTGCAATCTAATAATGGTGAATAGATGTACGTCGTACAAATCCATATAATTTAATGAAGAACGTCATCGAGTGCGCTTTAGACGCGGCTTAATCAGCGTAATTTGTATTCTTGAAAAAGACGAGAAATTCAAGGATCTTTCGTTCCTTATTCGCATTAAATTTTCCCCAAGTATAACGCCTGATTAATTTTCCTTTTTTATCTATCATCTATTATTGCTTCATATTTAATTTTTAATGCGATAATGAACAAAAGCAATAATAAAAAGAGAAATACGGAACACTAATCGTTTGTTTGCCTTTCATCAATGTACAGTAGATGGTGTCCAGTGGTAAGCAATCACCACAGACCTGTTCCCATTAGGGTAAACCTTGCACACTGTGTTAATTGTAGGGTGTTGGAGGGTGCAAAAGCGATTGGTTTGTCAATATAACAGAATTGGCCACGGTCAATTGACATCAAGCCCGCATATCGATAAAATGAGACAAGATTACGATAACTTTGTAGAAAAGTTTTTTATCTGTGCAATATATTATATCTGTAAAATATTTATTTATTTAAATATATTTATTTAAATATTAAAAACTTTTCGATACATTTTAATTCGTACGTACTTCGATCTGTCATACACATACACAATCGCAATTTCATGAAATTTCCTCGTTGATTTTCTCCATCTCGTGCAACAAGACACTTATTTCATCTCACGAATTTCATATAGAACGCTAATTCGAACGCTATAATACTCTGTGAAATGCGCGATCCTTCCTCTTCAACCACATCATTCTCTACTCGAGACACGCTTCTCTCCTACCGCCATCAATTAGAGTTACAACCGCGGACGAGCGCTCGTACTAAGGCCACTAATATCTAAGTACCGTGTCATGCCGACGAATATCTCATTTGAATATACGCAGAAATACTAACCGCCCGTATCCTGTTTGAGATACCCCTGGTTAAAGCAGCAGTGTCATCGCCAGTGTCACGTTGAATTGAATTCTAACTTATTTCATGAAAACTTAATAATCAAATTTAATACTCTGTATTGATGAAATATTACAAAGGAAAATCGCAAACAAAGATAACGGCTTAAATTCATAAATCATGCACAAAGGAATATATTTCTCCCTTACAAAATAATACTTTTTATATTTTAAAAATCGTTAGAAAAATAAAAACTAGATAAATTGGAATTTAATATCGTTCAATTATTTATATCTGTCATTACATACGTTTCACATTGCGGGGTCTCATTCTATTTATATAATTATATTATCAGAACATATACGCGCCCCCGACCCTTCATCTTTGAATTCGTATTAAATAGCGAACAACCAAAGTGAACAGTCTAGTCACGAACGTAACTATCTCGTGGCAAGACGTTTCTTGATCTGTCTCATGAATAACATCGATACACAACAAGCACGACATCCGGCAATGTCGTCTCGCTGCAAACTGACGGCGGAATATTTACGGAATAGCGCGCGAGCAATTTGGCACCATCCTTCTTGCCCCTTTGCGAAATTGGTTCAGTGGTTCAACGTCGTCGTTTCTCGCACGGAAGCGACACAGATGGAGGACACGAGTAGACGATGCGCCCGTGAATTCTTCATGATAAAATCTGCGCCGTAATTATATCTCGCCGTATAAAAGCTACGTCGGAACACGAGAGCGCGCGCGCGCGCGTTAAAAGTTAATAATCTCGGTTCAACGCTCTGCACGACAAACGTCGACGACGATTCCTTTACACGGTTACAATTACGTTCGTTCGCCGAAAAACGCGACGATTGACTTTTTTTTTTTTTTTCAATTAAAAATCGAGATCGCGAAGAGCGAGTCGCGCGATCTTCTTCCGTATCGACGAGTTCGAAAACCGGGGGTCGCGAAAGTTCAATGCCCTCGCGTGACATCTATATAGCCAGATACGGGCGACGTCGCTTTAAACGATAATTGACAGCACTAAAAATCCTAGCAGACATCAGAAATCACATTAGCGCGGAAAGCATCGTCGTTAAGCATCGCATCCGGCTTGCCCGCGTGTGTCGTGTTGCACCGAGTGTATTTTTAAGACCTCGAACATCTCTTTCCGTCTCCCTCCTTGCTTTATCAAATATTTTATCGATTTAACTCTATCCGATATTCTTCGCCCTCGTCATTATCTTAGATTTTTCGTAATATTATGAATGTAACGAGAGTAATGACAAGTCTTTGCCTTGGGCGGGACAAAAGAAGATTCGATTTTGTGATCTTTTTGTAAAATTTGCGCGAATTTATTTTCTTTTCAAGATTTTCATAACTATTTTTGTGTGTGTAATATTTATAGTTTAAAGATTATATTTTGAAATTAATATTTTAGCGATACAGAGATATGAATATGTGCAAATTTATAAAGATAGATAAAATAAAATGTGAGAATCGCTAGATCTATTCACGACGAAGACACTCGATTGTTAAAAATAACTTGTTTGTTATTCTTCCGATAAAAATACGATTGCATCCTCTGTCTTTCATAGTTGGCCAAATATATCGCGCGAGACTTTAAATTCCGTCCGGTGTCTAATTGTACGCTGATTTAACGCGTAAGGGTTATACGTTACGTAGCATCACTTGAGGTGAGTTTTCGTGCGAGGAGGGCGCGTCCACCATAGTTTAACATTCTTGCTACTTTCGCCTCCCTATCGTGTGACACGATCCATTTTGCGTTCGCGCGACAACAGGGATCGCAATGGTTCAAGGATGTGGACACGTTTCGAGAGTACACGTCAAGAGAACATCGACTCTCTCTCGATGGCGCCTCGAAGTCGCTTCGTAAAATGTCGCACTAGAACAGCCGAGAGTTTTGGCAGAATAATTCGATGGGAGAGATGGGAAAAAACCATTTCAAGTAAAACTTTGTATATAAAATTCAAAGTATAAATGATTAATGAGAAATAATAATTAATTGGTAATTAAAATGAACATATATTTTCTTCGCTTCTCCGATTATTTCTTTCACCAGATAATAATGAAAATAATATTTAAATTAATCTAGAAAATAGTATTTAAAATAATAAATGCAAGTGTGTTCAAAAGCTTGAAATATTATTTCAAATAAGAGAAATTCTTCAGATTCTTTTTAAATTCTAACTTTTTCAATTAATATATAAATTCAACTATTTTACATTTGAAATAAATATTTTTTATATATTGTTATCTTTATCAACATTTTATTTAAAGAAAATTATATTTTACTGCGTATTTGATTTCAAAATTCATTTTCTTTCTAAAGATTAAAGTTCTTAGCGATTTAAATTTTTATTCTGTCTTAAATCGATGTCTATTCCGTCAAGAGTCGACCACTTTCGTTCTATTATCTAGATTGGGTCTAATTTTTTAAGCTTTCACTCTTGCAAGAGACACAAACGGAGAATTACGCTTTCGTCGTTTCTTGTTTCGAGGATCTGGTCTCCTAGCGCGTCGTTCGTTCCTCTTCTACCCCAGCATACTTGGGTGTCCCGGGGGAGCGGCACGTTGCATGCTAATTAAGTGAGCAATCGTGCGCAACTCCGCCATGGTCCATTGTTTATCGCGGTTTCGTCGTCGGTCGCGTTTTTACGGCGCGACGGCCACGCTGTGTGTTCTCTTCGACTTCGTGACCTCGGCTGGCTGGCAGCCTCGAGGCCGCCACGAGGATCTCGGAGCTCGTTAATTAGACGATCCGAAGGACGCTGAGTTACGGCGTTGTCACGGTCGACGCGCCCGAGATGGACATCTCGAAATTCACCGCCTGCGTTTCGTATCTCTAAATACAGATCGGACTCCCGACGAACAATTTTTCGTATCAAAAGTCTCCTCGCTTACTGAAAAGTTGGAGAAATGATTTTTACCGATTATAAGTCTAGAAATATCTACGCTTTCTGTCTCCACGCGATTCTCTAATTAAACCGTCAATGACCATTTTGACCGTAAATAATTGCTACAATTTTCCATGCAAATTATTAAATTTCCAATGTCACGTAGATCGCTTTAGAGATATAAAGGTGACATTTATATCTCAGTAATTACGTGTCGCGACAAATAATCGTTTAATTATTCAGATCCATGATAAGGTACACGATCTTGCGGAATCTAACGAGCGTGTTACTTGACACTCTCCGAAGGACTGATGCCGTCAAGGGAACGATTGCTCGATGCCGGAAGGCGCGCATCGCAAGTCTCGGGGAAGGTTGAACGTCAAAGGTAACGAGTTGGTCTGATCGTAATCCCCGCCGAGGTTACAACATGGTCGGAGAGAACGACGGAAACACGAGCGAGGAATGAAGCCGTTTTAGCGAAACTATGAGCCAAGATCCTACAACACCTTTTCAAGTTTCCCGATCAACCGCCCCGAGTTTCGGAATGCTTTAAACTCTGACGCTGACACTAAATTTGGATAGAATTTTCTAACTCCTAATTGCTTCGCGTTGCATCGCGTATAAGTTTTATTCAAATTTTATCCCGCGGAATTATTAATGCGAGAACTATCTAATCTAATAAGAAATAATTTGACATACTTTAAGACACGTTTTATACTTTGACCTTCCTCTCTCTCGATAAAAATATTTCTGTCAGATTTTCTTTCGTCGAGTCTCAAATTTATTTAAACAAGATCTGTTAATATTGAAAAATATTTATATAATTCGTTACGTATAAAAAAAAAAAAAAAAATGAGGATATGAAATGTAAAATAAAATAATAATAACATAATTCTAGAGAAATATCCACAAATGAGATCGATTTATACAATATAACCGCAGCCATTAATCTACCTGATAACATTTAACGCGTTATATTGGAATTCGCGGAAGAAGGGGAGAGAGAAAGAAAAAGAGAGAAAATACGGAAAAAGGTGGTGTCCGGGCGCGCGCGCGCGCGCGCGTGTGTGTGTGTGTGTAGCTCTCGCCGCGCGTGCCGCCCGTCTGCGATCGCATTTTATAAATTGTGACGTAGGCGATCCTAACGCAGATATCAACGGTCCGGCAATTTACACTGACGCGAACGATATAACGAAGCTACCGTGTACCGATTGCGGGGATATTGCAATTGCGGTCGCGTAATCGAGGATGTTAGCGTCCGCGATGCGTATGAATGTGTGCGCGCCCGTATGTGTACCATTGTGTCGACGTGTATTCAGGATACGAATGATGGCATCGGCGGCAAACTGGCTCTTTTCGCGGCCGATTTGCGGCACGTAACGTGTACGAGCCGATTCGACCGTGATTCGGCGATCGACAATCGTTTCTTTCGAAATTCAACGCGTGATGGCCTCGGAAAATTGCGACCAATCGTCGAACGGATTCCATCAAAATCGAATCATATCGGATTCCTTGCGCTCCGAAAATACAGTATGTTGAGTAGATCAATAGATCAGATAAGAAGCAAACGTATTTTGCAAATTTTCGCAATGAATTTTATCGCTTTTCATCTAGAAGTGCGATTAAATAGAATTAAATTGAAAACAACTCCGAGAATTGAGAATATTTAAAGAGGAAAAAATAAAAATTTCAAGAGAGAAATATATTCTACATTCTGTCATAGAAACATGTTAACAGAATATATATGCGCCCCTTATATAATATATTTAATTGGCGTAAATAAATATTGTGTAGAGCAAATTTTGCACATGACAAAATTAATTTGAACAGATGCGAGGAATAAAGACATTCCAAGTATTTATTCAATTCATGATTACGCATTAAAATTAAAATTTGCAATTCGGAGCTATAGAGGAAGATTGCGTCGTCAGTGAAAAGAGGCGGTTTTTTTTTTTTTTTTTTTGGCAAATCTCGCTTCTCCCAAAGTCTCGCGAAGATGCGACGAATTCGTGCAATCGTGCAATATGTCGCCGTTGCCAAGTAGAGATCGCACAATACTTTACTACGGGGGATGCTTTACGAGGTGTCTTTGGCAGATACGCGCGTACATTCTCCAGTTATACGTACGTCTAAGAATCGCGAAAGTGTCGTAAAGTTTGATCGATCGTAAATTGGATTGTTCCTCGGGGAGCACGTAGCATCGAGAAGACGACGATAAATGAAACTTCGATGCGCTTATGTAAGAGAGAGAAAGGGGTGGGGGAGGGAGGGGGAGGGGGGGGGAATAGAAGAAAAAGACACGTTACGGACACGGTATATACGTTGCTTTGGATGCAAGATCCTCTTTTTCGTTCTTTACACCAAAAACTTCGCTTATCGCTTTAATTTGGCCCTACCTTTCGTCTTCCAGTAAACAAAGTAGTTTATTACGGACGGATATAATAATTTTCATTCTTCGTACAATTAAAAAAACTTCTTTAATGTAAAATTGAACTTGCCCTTTGCAAAAAGCAGATCTACTATATATAAATAAGTAAATAAAAATATATATATATGTATATATAAAAAAATAATGAGATTTTACGTTCGTGAAAATGGAAAGCATAAAGACACGAATTTGCCGCTTTAATCCGTTCTCATCTCTCAAACGGGGAACCGCGAAACCGCCGTGAAACAATTTCGCTATGAAACAATCCTTTGTAACGGAACCAACGGCGATACCGCGTCTGGCAAACGTGGGGAAACAAACGCCGCGCTCGCGGCTTGTCGCGCGGAAAGTTCTTACCCGCGAGATCGACGACCCGCGTGAATTTTTCATTCTCCGTTTCGTGGTCTAAGAGAGGAAAGAAAAGGCAGTTACAAAATGTAACTAGCGGTCAAAGACCCTGTCCAACGATCGGACGGAGCTCTCTCAATTAAAGGTTGCAGATTAATTCCACCTCCCGTGCTGTCTACGTGTCGCGTCGCGATTGCCGTGCCAGAATTTTAGTTCCGTGGCTCTCTCGACGGGGCCGTAACTAAACTAATGATCGTTGAGAGATTGCAGTTAGCGAGAAGGGCTCTGATAGTTTACGAAGGAAGATACAGCGAGCATCGCCACTCGAGTTCCGATAACAAAGGCGTGAGACGGAGAACGCACTTACGCCGATATCTTGGTTTCCTAAACGAAGATGGCTTTAATTCTCGATTAAAATTGCAAAGCAGAATTAACAGGATTCGATCTAAGATTACCCACTTATCAGGAAACGGGTTCCGATAAAATTTCCATCGCCCCACATCGATCCGTTCCTTCGTTATCCTGCTCTTAAATAAAGATGAGATATATCTCAAATGTCGCGCATACAAAGATAACTGTTTTTTTCGTTTGAAACAAGTTGCATCGGGACAATTGTTTAAAAAGATACGTTTGAATTAGCTGTTCGATTAATTTGAGTGATTTACCGAAAAACATATTTCTTATATTTCTGTCGATTTGGAAAGATTTATTGATTTCAACCAGATTGCATAGATTAAACATGGAAACGAGTTGAAAATATGATTTCCGATTAATAAAATCTATCATCGCGAGAATACATTTTTCTTCTCTTTTTAGATGGTACTGGGCTTACAATAGACGCAACAAAGATGAAAGTACCTTTCTGTTACATCATTTAGCGAGACGGGAAAGACTTTAATTCAACGTTGAAATTGCAAATCAAGTTTAACGGTTCGCAGGGCTCTGAGATGAATACTGAAACCGGCGTAATAAATATCCCAAGAAATGGATGAGAATTCTCGCATCTATCTTTGTAACATGACGTTTAATTCGCAGAATAACTATCTAATCCAATGAAATTATTCGACAAAATTTAATTTTTCTATTTGACGTTCTATTCAACAATCTCTTTCATTGCAAAAAAAAAAAAAAAAAAACAACAGTAAAGATATTCATACGATTTATAAAACACACGCAACTTTTTACGACAGCATCTCCTCCCCCATCTTATTTTAAATTTACTAATTTATTAATCGCGACTGCAAAAAATTTTCCATTGAAAATTACTTATCGAATGAAAATAAAAAAAATTAAAAAAAAAAGTTGCAACAATAAAGCCTTTTCTTCAAAAGAATTAAGTAGAATTTATCGAGTTTGAGAAACCTACTACTGAACAATAATCTATTTTCTTTAGAAACTTAATGCCAATGTTCAAATCGTAAAACTCGATTGCAGTTCGATTCTCAAGCAAAGCGGAAGGGTGTTTTGCCGAGGCAGTTGGAAGGAACGAAACTCTATCCGGTAACAGATCCAATAACAAGGGCTCGAGTGGATGAGCAAACTGCTCGACTCTTCTGCCCACCTCTATCCGTATCGAGGAACTCTCTCGGCGAGAATCTCTATTTCTCTCTCTCTCTCGTCTCGCCGACCGGATCTTGAGAATTTTCGCAGACGCCGTAGGCAACAGACTGATTCCGAGATTACGAGTCTAATTAACGGATTAAGCGGCCGGGCCGCTCTCTGTTTGCTAGAAATTAACTCGCGCTCTCGACACCTCAGTTACCCGAATCGCGGTTGATATTCACGAATCGCCGGTGATCGCACGAAACGAGATTTAAGCGAGAAATACGTCTTACATTTTTGTAATAAAACGTTCTTCACAAAAAAAGCTTCATCTTTGAATTTAATTTCGATGCCTTCGATAAAGATGCGAAGCAAAATACGATTTCAGAGACAGAGGGATCGAAGACATACATATATATCTTTTACATGAAGTAAAATCGAAGAACTCGAAGACGTCCGCCTCTCTCGATACACTCATCAGCTGTTCCATTCCCTCGAGTGAAATAAATTTCGTACTCTCGGGTATCTATAAGCGGGTTACATTAAAATTTTTCACAATTCTGGCGTCGTAAACCGACATGAAAGACGCGACGCGCTGAACATTTTTTCATTATATTCCATGTATCTATATAATTGCGGAAAAAATACTCTGAGGGAATCGGGAGCGATTTGAATCTCAGCGATTCACTCTAGATTGAAGAAATAGTAGTATAAATCGATAAAAATAACACCTCAATATAGAACCGTGTTTCTACCTACACGATTGAACAAATTCTTGGCATTCGTCTTTCCGAAAGAATCTCTCTACGTTAAAGCATCGTGAAAAATTGTTTAGCGTTTCGCAAAACAAAGAAGCACGATCTCATCAATAGCCACGATGCGATTTTGACTCTCTCGTTTTACCTTCGCGACGCGTTCGATGCGTTAAACATTTACGCCGAGCAAACAAATAGGGCTCTCGCGTGTTTCTCGCGTTATTGGTGCATTAGATGTATTTCTCCCCCTCCCCCCCCCCCTCCCCATCCTCCCGTCATCGATCAGCATTGATCTTTGAACGGTTCGTTATTTCGTTATACCCGTTCACGGTAACGCGGGGCCGATATACGTTCCAAGCGATTTTGATCATCCGCCTGACTAGTTGGACTCGCTTGATTTTGTCCGCCTGGTGTAAATTGGTGGAGCCCGGAGCTCCGATCATCGATTACGGATCGCCTGATAAATAAGAATTTCCACGTATTCGATCGATGCCCGAGAATCAATTTTGTAATAACTTCCTTCCGTTACCGCACAGTTCGTTAAGCTATATATCTCCGCCCCATCGATTCAATAAGATACGGGAGTCTGGTGGAATGTTTATGCGGGGTAAACATTATTGGAAGCGACATTCCCCCATTCGAAATTCATTTATGTGTGTGTCGTAGTTGTAGCATGACGAAAAGAAATACATGTCAAAGTAATGCTTTTTTTATATTTTTATATATTAATTGGGTGTAAAAAATCAAAAAATTTACGAGAGACACTCCTCTCTCTCCCTATAAAGTTATTTTTCATTAAATTCTATTATTGATATAAAAAATGCAATTTTGTTGAAATTTTTCGAAAGTATTACAAAAAAAGTTTTACAAATGATATTTTAAGATTAATAAACCCATATCAACAATGATTGCCGGTTAACGTTTGTCGAACGAAAATCTTTCGCAAGCGTCTAACAATGGCGGTTGATCTCGAGAGTGCGGCAATTGTCGCTTTGTCTCCATCGCGAAAGATTTCCTCTCACGTGTCGGACGCGAGAGAGTTTGCGTTGTGTCGACTACGAGGCTAATTAATCTCCCGCGATTCTTCGGGGATAAAGACCATCGCGAGAGATGATTTAAGATCGTCGTCGTCCGACACGTGAAGTTTCAGCTTTATTTCACGATAAAATCTCGAACATCCCGTAATGATATATAAAGAAAGACTTTAATTAAAAAACGTTCGTAAGACGAGTTCTTAACGAGTTCAGTTAGCTGATAATATTTTTCAACGATTAATTTGAAGCCAATCTTTCCTTAGCGTATGAGTAAAAATTACGAATGCACGGATGTTTGCTGAAAAATGTCGTTCGGTCCAATTTTTCAGCCGCTATTATCATTGAAAATCGCAAAATCTCAAATTTTCTACGCGCGAATTCCATCTTCGAGCCCGTCGACGAAATTGCGCGAATCGATCGACGACGTGGCTCCCCGAGGAGCATTTTGCAATTTCCGGTCGTTAATCTAATTTCTAATTAGTGCCCACGAGTCCCCCGTTCCGTTTGACGCGACCGATCACGCTATGGCTGCGTCTCTTCCGCCGCGTGTTCGCATTTAATTCCGATATTCACGAGAGATCGATCGTTTCTGTGCGAAGGTTATCGCTCGCCGTCTTATACCGTTCGGAAACATCGTTATCGATTATCTATGTTCGATCGTGTTTGCCGTTATGGTTCTGTAATAATCAGAACGTGCATTTAAAAGAACTTGTGTATAATGAAATAAAATATTTCACTTCCAACATGCTCATTTTAATTAACGCCTTTCACTTGAAGGCGTTATATGTTTAATCATCTCATATTTTTTGCCGAATTCCTTTAAATAAAGTCTAATATTTAATATATTTTTGTGTGCGATGTTTATCGCCTATATTCATCGTAGATTAATCACGATAGAAAAAATTCTGACCCTCTTTCTCACACTAAATTTTCACGTATGGTAAGATATAAAGTAAAAGGATGAATTTAGTAAGCGTTCATATTCGAGAAAAGATAATCGGAAAAACATTCCGGGAAACTATGCCGGAGTGATTTTACTGCAATAACCCGGGGCAATAAGACGTGTGTTCTCGGGCAAGCGGGGTACGCACTACCCTTTATCACTCGCTTTATCAATCATGATGTTCGCGGTGCCTCTTGACAGTCATCCCGCGTTATTACCGTCACTCGTTAACGACTCGGCGCGCGAAGTGCGAAAGGGGATCGGAAATTCTGCCAGTCACGCGGTCATGATCGCGGAAAGATAGCGCCAATAATGGATCGGATTCAACGAGAAAAGAATTAACAGACCAACAATTTTGATACGCGCGATATATCGACCGCGATCCGACAATCTCGGAGAAACGATGATGTGTGCCGCGGATGCGTAAAGCGTGAAATTGCAGGTAAGATGCGTGACGCTTCGTCGAACGTTACAATCAGCTGTTAACGATCCGTCATCGAGATACCGGCCGGTAGGTCCGCCATTGCCATCACGTTACGTTGTGCAATGTCGTGTAATAGGGTGACTCCCGCGGCGCGAGCTCATTATCGGTATCGATACGTCCATCACGCGGATAATTTTGTCGAGATACTAAAAGACGACCTTGCGATGCAGCAGCAAAAATTGCGTGCGATTTTTCTTATTTTTCCTTTTGCAAAATGATTCGATTAATAATGCGAAAGTCACTCGCTAGACAATCGTGAGAGTATAATTATTAAGTATATAATTATTGAGGGAAGATTTCGAGATTTGTCGCATATAGAACAATAATCGCAATTCCTGCGAATAATCGTAATTTGTTCCACTTTCCGATTCCAGCTATTTTATGAAGTTTTACAGTACATGTTTCGCGAGCATAAAAACTGTGAAAGCGAACGTGGAAAGATCCAGGGAAAAATATATCGCGTTGTTCTACCTTCAACAATCGCTAAGAAACATTTCTTCCTATTCGAAATCGTGCGATTCCTCCGCGACTATACATCATTGTTATGATGTAGGTCGAAAGCGCATTTATGTGATTGTCGTACTTAAGATAGTCACATGCACGTTAACCTTGGCGAGTTTCCCGCTTTATATAGAAATAATTATCGCACCACTGATCGACGTACTTTTTTTATTTCATTTAGCGTATTGTTCATTTAAGTGTACGATGAAAACATCGATCGTTAAATAATTATCAACAATAAAAGTGTCATTCTCGTTACGCCCGATATATTGAACTGAAATATTTTATTAATTAACGATTTTTTTTTTCTAAAATTTTTTCTTTTATAAAAAAGAAAAGATAGTTTTTTTTTTTATAAAGTGACGAATTTTTGTACCCCAGCTTTGATGAAAAATTTAAAATTTCTCTATATAAAAAAGAAACTGAATTTATCAAAAACTTCTGACATATGTATATTTCCATTAAATACTCTTTGTCCTTACGTCGGAAAATTAAGTTGACTTATAAGTAAAAGTTCGAAAATCCGAGTAGAAAGCGTTTTTGAGCTTTTCGCACAGTCCTACGTAAAGTGCGCGGCGTCTCTCCCGTAATACCTCGTAATCTCGGGCGCACCAGAGTCAATCTTTTAGAGGGTTCATCTTCGGCACCACTCGTCCGGCTCTCTCCAAGTTACATGTATCGCGAGAGAGCTTTTTATCGGCGAACCAGTGAATTCAACAGTAAGTGAAAAGACTGGCGGTATATCGCGTACCGACGATATTACCGGCGAGCCATAGAGAGAAACGCAGACGAGATCCCTGAAAACATTACACTCCGGTGCTCGGATTCGATCGCTCGTTAGCTGTCAAAAGTTTCACGATAAGTAGCTCATTCATCCGCGCGATCCGTCCGCGGGAGTGATAATCGATAATTAATCCGTCTCGCGCGACGCATTAATCGGCAACATCGCGGGAAAATCCACCTGTCTGTGGGATAGAGAGTGTTTTTTTTTTTCATTCGAGTCGCTCGTTTCAAAGCGATGGTCGGCTAACGAGACAGTCCAAACTACTGTCTATAATTGGGACGCTATAAAGGGAATTGGCGAGGAAAAAGAAGAAAACAAGACTATTCGCGTCGCGAAATCAAGCGTCGATACGTTGGTTTACTTGATGTACATTTTTATACACGGGCGCATATAAGGGAATATTACAATTTGCGGGAAACCCTTGGTCGCTTTTAATTGGACTCCATTTGTATATCTAGACGCGTTTTAATCAAGGAGAAATCGATTCCCGAAACTTGAGGATTGTCAGGATTAAAGTCGATGCTTTCGACGTGTATTTTCAAGAGAGAATTTAATAATTAAATAATTTAATTACAGTCTCGCAAAATATCAAAAATTATCTCATTACAATATTCATTTTAGAATTTAACTTATATACTTTTTTGCATTGATTTGAATACCGATCTGCGTAAGGATAACGAATTCAACGACACGAGGCCTTTTGCGCGATACGAACGACGCGAAAAAAGTGGCGTGTATTCAAAATCAACCCTTTTGCCAAGCACTCGTCTCTGACCCTTTTAAGCCCCGGGCGATTTAAATTCCAAGCCGACGGTAAAGCTGTGCAAAGGGAGAGCCGGTGCGAGGCTGAGGTACGATTTTTATTCCGACGTGTTATGCAGTCTTGGGTTCCGAAATAAGAAGAAAAGTGACAGAGATATGATTTTAAGATTTATATAAACAGAAGGAACGATTGAATTTCGCAGACAACAATTATGTATGATAAATTCGATAATCGGCGATTATAAAAATTATCATTGTGTTTTTATGAAAAATAATTACCATAGTCAAACGCGTCACTTTCGAGCGTAAGATATAAGTTATCGCAATACATTATGTAGAAATTGTAAGACCAACACACTGACCGAGGAGATGGCATCTCGCTCGACGATGACGAGAGCGAAAGAAATTTAACGCTCGATACTCGTCGGCGATCTTGGCGATGAAATAACGCTGGCGCAGCGAAATTTCTCGTAGCTCGCTCCTCAATTATTCATCATTGGAATCACGACGGGGTATCCAATCGAGTAGCGTCTTTGATCAAAGATACCCGAGCTCCTTCGGTCTGCCCTATCGAGCCTGAAGGATGGCGGGCTCGAACGGCGAACAGCTGTGTACATCGCCACGAGGAGGCAATCTTCCGATCCTCCGAGAAACCCAGCCACAAAGAGCCGCGGTTACTCGTACAAACTGAATCTTTGAATCCCCCGACCGCAATGTGAATCCGCCATTTCGCGAATAACGAGCCAAGAGAATTATTCTTCCATCTACGTTCACATTCGTACGTACATGCCGCTCTTAACCAGACGTTAAAAAGGAGAAAGAGCATGTTGGTTGAGCTCTGTCTATTAGAATCGCGGTTACATTACGCGGTTTATTAACGTTGTTTTGATGTGATGTATACGAATTAAATAATACTCGATCTATGTCGCGCTTAACGCTCGACTATGAAACATCTCAATTCGTTAGGTAACTGATGGCGCGAAAGACACGAGTTCTCGTGCTCGAGAGCATTAAACGACTTTAAGAGAACATCATTCCGCGCGGTAAAACTGAGAATTGCCGGCCAGGCTTTGCAAGCTAAAGTACTCCTTACAACTATCGAAAGAGAGATTCGATCGATAAATCATCCAATTTAAGAGTTCGTTGAAAAGTTACGTTCTCCATTATGCTGGCTGGATCCATCTACGCGACTCGCGATGGCTTTCACGTCCCCGGTGAGGGGAAAAAAAAAAAAAAAAACCGTAGAATGAGAAAAGGAATCGCGGACATCGGTTTCAAGGAGCAAGCGAAACAAACTTCCACAATCTTCGAGAAACTTGCCGAGAAATGCTCTCCCCTCGGTTTTATTCAAATTCGCCGCGAAAGTGGCCTCGCGAAAAGAAGTTCTCCTGTTCGCGCTTTCGCTATTTTTATATCGAACTCTCTTGGCGAGGAGTGGTGTGTACGATCCGGGTCATAGCTTTCGGGTTTCGCGTCGCCCAAAAAATGGCCAGAGTATTGTTTATTTGTTTATTCCTGGTTTGTTCCTTGGCGATTTAGAAACACGACGAGATTAGCGAAACCTCGAATACGAAGCGATCGGCGATCGATTTCGGGACTGCGAAATTAAAGATTTGAACCGAAAACCGAATAACCGAGAAATGATAATTTCTTCATTTTCACGAGCGTTTATTATCTGTTTCGCATTCGACTTTTGTCTCTTATTTTTTTGACACTTGGCCATGGTGTTCATTTCAAATTTTCAGAGAAGTAGCACCGATGTACCTCGCAACAAGCATGCGAGATCTTGTTGCATCTTATTGCATGCTTATTTTGTGATTGGTTAGTCGAGTCTACTTACTCCGGAGCAGGATTTCTCCAGCGTTGTGTTCCAGCCCGCGCCATCAGGCATCAATCGCCCGATCTGAAAGCAGAAGAGAAAAACGCAAACGTTTCTATTTCTCGTCCAATAATCTTTATACATGTGAAAAGACAACTGAATGGATAAATAACCGATCTTTTTTAAATCTTTAATTTAAATTTTACACCAAAACTTTAATTTTAATTAAATCTTTCAGGATAAAATTAATAAACAATATTATATATTTAAAAAACGGTACAGCCTAGTAGCCTTACGAAAATACTGCGATAACAAATTGACGTTTACAATGCAAAGTGCAATGTTAAAAATTATGAAATCGCTTTGACGAATGGTATGCCGCAATTCCGGACAAGTATGCACGAACGTAGCAGCAGTGCGAATAATAAGCGCAATACGTATAATGTTATCTCCATAATTCGTGCGCGCCGGTAGCGGTAATAATTGTAATTTACAGTTACGAGACTACTAATTCTCTCTATTATATCGCGTTATGTAATTTCCTGTACTTCTCTTCGTTAGATACATAGGCGATGGAAAATCTCAAGGATATCGAAAAAATGAACGAGTAACGAGGATGATTAATATTTTTTCGTTATCTGTTTTCTGATGACAATTTCGATGAAAATAGATTCGAAACCAAAGAATATACCACTTCATATATTTTATTATTTATTTATTATCCTCATTTTTATATGTATTAGCATTATTTTCATATATTAATCAATTCATCAAATACATGAAGCACTCTGCTCTTATTTTAATAATAAATACAATTTCATATGCATAATATAAATAATATATACCGTATTAAACAATCTCCCAGCGTGGTTGTGGCCAGTGCATATTATTCTATGAATTATAAATTTAAACGATCAAAAATATAATTGCTAGTAAATTCGATTGATTCCGTTTCATTAACGCAAAATATAACTGCATTATTAGAGCCGATCTCGACGCGATAATCACATTGCGTTGTATATTATATCATGATTAATGATTAATAATAGATATTGATCAGCAGTTTAGCAGAATATCTCGGTCCCCTACAATTCGCTGAAACGATTGGGGAGCACGATTATAAATATTTGTTGCAAGTTGCGCGATGAGAAAACTAGGATGCAAGCGCGATGCGAAACAATATGAGGAAACAGGAAGGGAGAGAGGAGCTTTCCGTCAAGGCGTACAAGTCGGACGGTAGCGTGTTTTACGGTGTGTACGTACGAGTTTAACGAACCGCGTCGCAAATCTCCTCCCGGTATACTGTCGGAGAAAAGACCGAAAGTTGCCCATCATTCGGGCAACTTATCCCTCAACGATTCATCGTTACTGCCGCCACCGTCGACTGACGCTCGTAACTTTGCGGGACTGATGTCGGCGGTTTAGATCGTGGGAATCGCGCATTATCGCCGTCATAAATGTCCTTTAATCTGCATCAATGTGTCAACGCGACTCGCGAGACGAGAACATTCGATAATGAAAATCCTGAGAATAAAAAAAAAGAGATCGAAGATGGATGAAGGATGATTTCTGTTCTCAACGATTCTTAGTTTCTTCGTAATTTTTCCTTTATACACAGTTTAATAAATTAAAAAAAAAATTGAAATTTCTCTCTCTCTCTCTCTCTCTCTATTTTATCGGATGAGACTAATATAAAACTATAACAGAGACTATAACGTAAAATTATTACGTCTAGAATATCCGTCACGAAATATATAAATCTCTTTCCCTTTTTTTTTATTGATTTTTATTGTCTCTTTCTGTCTAATCTTATCTTTTTAGAATTTAGTAGAGGAGAAGAAGAATGAAGATTTATTCGATTGAAAAATTGATGTAGAAACATTACGTTTAAAATGAATTCAAGTATGAAAGAGTCGGGGGAAAAATATCATTGAAACCAAGATTCTAATCTTGACATTTTAAGTGTCCCTCCGAAATACAATATCTCTTGCGCGTATTTGAATATTCTCGTCAAGAAAGGATACCCACAATCCGAGACCAGCAGCAAATCTTCAAGAAAAACAGCGATCGGCAATATTTTCACTCTTCAAACGCGACAACGCGACGAAAGCACGCCGCCCATCGCGACAATAAAATATATTGGGCGCATGTATAAAAAATTAAATAGCTCCTCGTGATAGTCGAGCTACCCCATCGGACGATGCCTACCAGTTTTTCATCGGGTGCCTCAGTCGAGAGGGACCCCTCGAGAGTTTATATTATGTAAGCAGCGTAGTTGTAGCGTAACTTCAGCCAGCTCATGCATATCTCAGTGAGAAATGGGTGCCACTCCAGCCTATACTCCAGTCTATACTTTTCGCCGGTTGAATCCCTTTCGACCGGTTTTCTGAATCCTCCAGAACCGTCCAATGTCTGCCCCTTTTAAGGAACGTTCTACTTCTCGACGCTAAACACGTCGTGCAAATAGTTTTTACGCTTCTGAAGGAAATTATGTGTGTACGTGTATTTATGCGCGCGATGTAAGAACGTTTCGAGAAACGTGACAAAATTCATGCAATTTTAGCTTCAATATTGACTTTCAACAAAATGTGTATATATAATTGATGTCAATTTTAAAATGACACGAGTGAGATATGCTAATGATAATCTCATGTTGCATTTTAATTACGACGATCTTTCTGTGTGTTAGTTAATTTTCAAGATTGAATTTTTATTACGGCAATGCAGGTAGTTTGCACGCAAATACGGTTTTTCGATGAATTTTAATTTTCGAGTGATTGAAGGGACCGAAGGGATCCTACAAAGTATCTCGCGCACGCGTCTCTCTCGACGCGAAATCTGGGTCAGATTTTTACAATTTAAATAGTTTCTTTCAAATTCAAAGCACGGGAATCATCGAGTTGATCGATCCTTTCAACTCCCACTGATATCTGAAATTTTCACACCACGCTACACTTTTGCCGCATATAGTCATCGCATACGTAATGTATCGGCACGCAGTAAAGCGTCGATATTTTGCGCAACGCAAACAATTTTACGCCGATACAGGATGTTCGATAATTTTGTTATATTTGTATTTTAATTTTCTAAAACAATTTTAATATTTGATTATTTCGAGAGTCAAATCTCTCAAAGTCGTGACATAAAAAATCATGGCTACCGTGTCACTCCCCCCCCCTCCCTCCCCTCTCTCTCTCTCTCTATCTCTATCTATCTCTTTTTCTTCCTCTCGAGCAAAACGAAACTGTCCTGTAAGCTTTGTCCCTTTATCGAAATCCGCCGATATATTCTCAAATTTCAAAGTGCTCATGGATATTAAGCGACTTGGACAAAACGTATCGCATACAATACAATGTACAAGGATGTATTTCCGACGCATTTACACACACAAACGCAAAGATCCATAGGATGCGGTCGTTGACATAATGCGCAACAGCGGGATTGGCTAGTTATGAACGTTTTTTGCGAACGCAAGCACAGCGAATCCAGTCGTGGACTCGCAGCTTCAGCAGTATTGCGGGTCTTGCTCTTCGTATATAGAGGCATGTCCTCCCGCGCTTCCCCTTCCTTTCCTCCCCCCCGGTCCTCTTTCCTTCATCCCTTCTCTGCTTCCCCAACGATGCCATCATCTCGCCCCCAACCAGCTATGCACTGTCGCCCCTTCTTACTTTTTTTTTTTTTCAAGCTCTCTTCCATTCAAGAGACGTGATTGCAGCCTGCATATTTTATGAAAGACCAGTCTACGACCGTGTATCCATCCATCCATCCATCCATCCATCCATCTATCCAACTCGCTTTCCAGCCATCCATCCATCCATGATAGATCCGTCTGTCCGTAGCCAGGCTATATCCCAATTTTGCACTTTTCACGACAATCAATGTTAAGATATGGTCCTCGTGGACCATCTTCTTGCCACGCCAGCATCCATCCCTCCCCTCCATTCCTCTTACGACGATGTCTGTTCCACCGTGCCGGGAACGAACGCAAATGTCACCGCGATACTCGCAAACCTATCGATGAAATTTTCATCCTTCCTCTTCCACAAAAAAAAAAAAAAAAAAAATCTGCGTGCGATATACTTTCGTATCTCATGGAACATAAATAAATTTTTATTTAGATCGCGCAATTCTAAGAAAAAATTATTCAAAAACAATTCATTGTACATATAATTTAAAAAAATGATTACAGACCATGATATAGTATCACTGAAGATATATGACATCGTAGACGCGACAAGTCATTTATAACAATTCGCGCACGCATGACGGACAATGCTTTTCTGTCGCGGTGACATCAGGATCCCGTTCTCGACGATGTAGCGTCTTTCTCCCGGTCGTTAGTCACGTTTACGACAGGGAAGAACTCTGACCGAATCGGGGAAAGGGTTGAGAACGGCGAAGAGGGATAAACTCGAGAGAACGGAAATTCCGATGAAGCTCCGAGAGCGTTCTAGGACGCGCGCACGAAAAATTGCTGTATTCTGCGTGCCTTGCGTATTTCGCGAAAATCCCACGCCTCCCTCATACTTGACGCGTGACAGAAATTCCATCGAAAAAGTCGCCGCATTTATTGATATTTATTGAATCGCTAAATTTGATTTGTAATTATAATTCTCTTATGTGTATTGTATAATAAATTTACATATGTAAAAAAAATCGCATTTAATTTCTAGTTTTATTTAATAAAATTCATGTAATCTGTTAAACAAAATGTCAAAGTTTTCGAAAAATTTGTCGGAGATCATTTATTTCTTAGAGTTTGAATATACAGAGGGCGGTTTATTTTCCAATCGCGTCCGATCCGCGGAATTCCAATTCTCGCATCGCGCAACGACTGATTCGCGATTCGCACGACGCGTTCCGTTTCACCACAAGGGAAATCATACGGGAGAGAAAGTGCGACGCGTTTATAGAATCTGATGGATGCGGATTGGCAATCGTTCCCGAGGTTTGGATTTCGTTCCATGCCGATTCCAGGGGGAGATCGCAGATGAGTGTCGTACGCGATACGTATCGTATCAATCTACACCGAGAGGCAGCGAGAATTGAAATCCGATCGCGTACGTGCTCATTAAAATTGCGTTCACGATCTTTGCGGATGTTCGTTTATCATTCTATTTACAATCTTTTTTTTTTCCGCACCTATCACTTCCAGTCCCTTTCTCCCGCATAATGCAGAAAACATATGACTGCGTTCCGCCGGATGCACTCATGTTACGCGAGAGAGTTATAACGCATTTCGGATGAGAGTAGTATATTAACTTCGTTGTGATAAAACGACTTTAATCATACGACGATTAAGGGACGGTCTCTCCATAACGCTTTAGAAATTCCGTATTTCATCAAAGTTTTAAATTGATGTCTTTTCATAAGTATTCGCTTACTCGTACTCTGTTTCGTTTCAGTTTTCAAAGCAGATAAAGATAATCGATTATTGAGAAAAAAAAACAAACCGTTTATCTCTAATATATATGTATTTCCTTCGGGGATATGCGTTAAAAATAAAATAGAATTATTTTATTTTACATTAATTATTTTACGCGACATTTTTCAACCGCAGGTATCGCGGAACACTTTTTTTTTTCTCTCGCGAAACCAACGCTCAAGAATTCGTTTGCCCGGCGATTCGTGTTCTCACCCTTTTTCCGGAATTTTTCCGCGTCTCCTTCCTTTCTCCGGTGCTCGTCGTAATTTCCGGCTAACTGAATTCGCGCGTATTTATTTATGCTGTCTGCAGCTTAACGACCTGTAAGTACCGGCGTCTAACTTCTCTGAATAAAGGCGAAGTCCGCCTTGCGGTTAGAGGAAAAAATTAGTAGGTAAAAAAACGAAGAATGGCGATCGTCAATAAGTTAAAGGAAAAGAGAGGAGATAGATAGATAGAGAGAGAGAGAGAGAGAGAGAGAGAGAAAATATAAAAAAGAGAAAGAGGAAAAGTCGGAAGAAAAAAAGAAAAAGATTAGAAATTAGAAAACTAAAAAAAAATTGCAAGATAAAAGATAAACAAAGTTTACGAAATTAAAGGAAAGCGAAAATAAGAAATAAAAAAATATTAGTTGTGCAAATAAATATATATATATTTTTTATTTCAAAAAATTTAAGTATCAAAAGGGAATTAATTTAAAGTTTCACGTTTCGTAACGATTGATTAAGCTGAATGTTTACGCCTGAAACTGATACATACGACATGAAGATCTTTAATAGATAAATGAGCAATATTCCAACATTAGAGATCATTGGCAAGCTCGAAAAGAGTCTTTTGCGCACACGGAACGTCGAGGAGCACAAAACGACAAAAGCGTGCGTGACGATCAGAGGGAATGAAGGAAGGTGGAGAGATCGTCAGGCGAGTCAGAGAGCTTTAGGGAGACTGAAGCGTAAAGGGTTAGAGACCACGCGAAGCTGGGGAAACTCGAAACAACGATAATGAACGCGAGAGGCGGCAGAATACGATCTCTAAGAGAAACAGAAAGAAAAAGACAGACAGAGAGAGAGAGAGAGAGAGAGAGAGAGAGAGAGAGAGAGAGAGAGAGAGAGAGAGAGAGAGAGAGAAGAAACGAATCGCGCGTCAGGCAAGAGAAAAAGATAACACTCGGCGAGAGAAACAGAGATAGGAGAGGATGGGATAACGAGGGGGGAAGACCGCGAAGATGCGGCGAAGAGAGGGCGACAGGATAAAGAGCGTGGTAGCGAGGGAGGGGGGGGGGATATGGTATGGTAAATATAGTAGCCGGGTACACAGGTACCGAGAGATATAGGTACCGAGGATGTAGAACCGACGGAGAAACGATCGTACGCGGACGTGAAATTAACGGAGTACTTCGTCTCCCGCGGGAGTAATGAACGGGGGGGCATGAATGAGCGGAAAGTACGGCACCGAGAGACACATCGGTGTATTGCACGCGCGTTAATGACAACACTGCTGCGCTGCATTCTGCGCACCGTTCCTGTGCTCTACCTCGTCTGGTTTGGTTCTCTACATGCGCAGACTGGCTGATATTTTCCCGTCTGCTCGGCCAACGTGTCGAACGAGGGGATTGTCCGGCGGATAATACACGGTATACACTTCTGTATTCGACTTTTGAAAATTCTAATTCGAAATAATAAGAAAGAATTCTCCAAGCGTTTAAATGCTACAGAACCGCAGAAATTAATTTTTCTGAAAACTTTAAATAATAAACATCCGAGTATTTTTTTTTCTTTTTTTTTTCTTCACGTATTTAAGACACCTAGTCGATAATGTAACATCTATTGACATCCTTGTATCGATCTCTTATAAATATTCGTCGATTAATGGTCAATGCTTTCTTCTGGAGAGCTTTGAGTCGAATTGCTTTAACGTCGCAACAACGTATCTGGGTTAATGTGTACGAGTGATTTGCAAATGTCCGTTATGCGGCGATTCCGCGCACGATACGCGTGTATGGGTACGACGAGCATGGCGACGAGATACCCGTACACGGAGCGATGTCAAATCGCGTGAGCGTATATATGTATACGAACGCATAGGTTGCACACACGGCCGTGTAATCGCGATTTCGATGCGCGTAACCTTCTGCACTCCGGGATTATATACCGGGTTCGCTTACCTTTCGTTCGTCTTGCAGACGAAATTACTTTCATCTCATCCGTCTGGATTTAATTTATCGTATGGAATTAATTTATCGTACGTGTAATTAGTCGAGAGCGAGAAGTAATAAATTAAATACCGTTTAATCAACGGGGATTTTTTTGTCGAGAGACAAAATCGCCCGTAAAATGTACATCGCGTCCGAAAAGCGCGTTTCTTGGCGTGACTTTATTTGTCGATTATTTGCGCTCTTTGCAATTAAGTATCTCGATAATAAAGATAATAATCTAATCTAATCTCTTTTATTGATTTCTCTGAAAATTCGAAAAGCAACGCTATCGTTAATAATTATTACTTTACTAATCGAGAAACTTCTCTTTCATCTCGCTATCTCTTAATTTTTCCAAAGTTACATGATGTTGAACGTCCTATTTGAATTTCTATCTGGAGAGAATCCGCTACGCTCAGAAATTCATCGAGGAACCTTCATCCGCGACCGATAATATATATCTCGATCAAATATAAAATATTTCCCGCGTGTATTCGAGGTTTTTAATTACGCGCGATTATCTGCACAATTCATCAAAGAGACACGGTCGCTCTTTGATAAATCGGGAACACGCGTAATTTACGGCGCGCCAAGTCGCAAGCACGCGAGACACGCGCGCCATCGACGCGAGTTCGCGATAAAGCGAACTCGTAATCAACTCGTCGCGGCTCTCGACGACGAGGCCGAAAACCGCGAGGAAAAAAAAAAGGCAAGAGAGAAACGCGACGTTTCCATTACGAACGCTCGGGCGCGTCGGCGGAAATGTAAATGATCTCGGTCGGACATGTGCGAACGCAAATACAAACACAACAGATAGGACGGTGAAGGAGCGGGGGGGGGGGGGGAGGAATCGAGGACGATTACCTCTGTGCGACCAGGGTAACGCTCGGCCAGGATAAAGCCGGGGTGAATGTGACCCACTGATCGCTGGCCTGACGGGAGAACGTCCGGAAAAAAAAAAAAAAAACGATAACGACGTTTCTCTCTTTTTCAGAGCCCGTTTCTCGTTTGCGCGTTTTAATCCATTTTACAGTTAAAAAAGTTTCAATTCCAAGCCGCGCGGACGCGGCGATCCTACGAACAATTGTTCGCCCTTCCGATTTTGTTTAACCGAAGAAAACAGAAACGTATGACGCATCGCGAATATTGCATCAAGGCGTGAACTGGGTCGAATATAAAATTTGATAACGACAACGCTTGTCAACGGGATAACAAAAGTGAAAAGTGAAAGAATAAAATAATTAACGTATAAACGCACGCCTCTTTCTTTTAGAAGGAAATAAATAGAAAATTTTTTTTAATGACATTTAGTAATAATAACATTTTTCGTATTGAATAAATTTGTAATAATTTGCTTTTTAATATTCAATTTGAGATAAATTAATAACAATTGTGAAAAATTTCCACATCAGAATGTAAAGGAATATATTCGCAAACAAAAAACACAGCGAATAGCCAAAATAATTAATTGCACCAAATTTTCTATTAAAAGGGGTATAAGAGGAAAGGACAATCGGCTATGGATGCAGCACGCTTTTCCATGCGAAAATCACATTGCACTTTGTTAATTTTATGGTAATTTATTCGCGCGGATTGCGCGTACATATTGATTGAATTAAAATCGAGGCTCTAATTACTTGTGACGAGAATACACATTTATCCATCCGCTTTTGTCAATTCGGCTTTAATTTAGCAGACAGATAAGTCCGTAATTAATTTATAATAACGCAAAATATCAACAATTAAATATTATAGATAATTGAGAAATTTTTTGCGCGATCTTCCTTTTTGTTCTTTTTACAAGACCAAATAGTACTTATTTTCACACGTGTGTGAAAGATAATTCTGCGGGGTACGCGCATGAAAGTGATTCGAACGAAAAATCTCGAGTTTCCAGCAAATAACTGATTACTTTGGGTGAAAAGAGGAGGTAACGCCCGCGAATATACCGCGAATTTAAAATTTACTTCGCCACTCCATCCGCTGTAAATAAACCAGGAGCGGTTTCGAGAATTTAATAACCGCCGCGACAGACGAAAAGTCCCTTCTCCCTCTGTGCCCTCTTCGCCAATTTCGGATGCAATATTAAACGTTTGCCGCAAGTCGCCCTCGTAATTGTGTACGCACAGGATACAGCGATCATTATAAATATGTATCCGCGCGTGCTGAGCGAGATTAATCGAGTAAATCGATTTACTTTCTCTCAGCGAAATTCCCTTAAACCAGTACGCCGAATTAAAGAGGCAAGATGACGTATCCTTGTACGTAAGAGTATTTTTTACTGAAATTTTTTGCACATTATATAACAGTTAACGCCAGATATAATAGAATGAAATTTTAACTGGTGTAAACTTTATATTATCGCGGATTCAAATAATATATGCGACAAAATATAGAGGAATTAATTATCACGATAATTCTCATAGAGCCAATTGTGAGCCTTGACAAAATTTCGAGAAAATAAATATTTTATAAAAGCGCGCTTGAGAAAAGCTCACCACTCCATTGACATTCTCCATTGGCATCCAACATGTGTTCCAACATTATCAATCGATCAATGTAATTCGTCGTAATTCGCATCGAATCAAGCATATGTACACCGTGGAGAAAAAAGTTGTAGGACGAATAAAAGTCGGCAAAAAAAGATGACCTCGCCATTGACATTTGTGACGATTACCCACTGTTATCGGCAAGATGAACACCACTGACACTCGGTGTAACCATATCAAACGCGCCCCAAACGTCATTTCGACGGATAAGAGAGGGTAGATTCTATCTTTATATTTTATGTGATATACGCGCGCGCGCGAGCAGACACACACACACATGTCAGCATGTCGGATATATATTTCATAGAGTGTTCCTCGGCTCCCCGGATAATAAAATAAATGAGTAACCGGCGAGAGAGAAAAGAAGCAAAGCGAAGGAAGCAGGGCGCCAAGATGAGAAAAGTCCGACAAGAGTCTGCTCTACAATGAGAAATATGAAATTGCCAGTGTGAATTATGCGATCACTATTACTTTGAACCGCGTTTTGAACGGTTGAAGCGACTGTAATTGATGTTTTTTTTCTTTTAAATAATATTTCATTTTATAGATTAAGC
Source organism: Polyergus mexicanus (assembly GCF_030449975.1). Classification (NCBI taxonomy): domain Eukaryota; kingdom Metazoa; phylum Arthropoda; class Insecta; order Hymenoptera; family Formicidae; genus Polyergus; species Polyergus mexicanus. The sequence continues at coordinate 10,980,511 of NW_027223326.1, read as the reverse complement.
ATGAAAATATATTTAAAAAATATGAGAAAAAGAAATATTAAAAATCGATATTTGACATCAGCTAGTCTTGCGTGTGTGTGTGTATATTATTTTTTCTGTTTAAAATTTTCAAACTAACTACATTGTAATTACTAAGATTACATCGATAACATAACGTTTACATTAATACCATATGCAATTTTCAATTGAGTAATAAAAACCGCTATACTATTTTCTCATTAAGATATCTCTTTGACGTAACGCGTCTATGAAGGACGGTCTGATGTCCTGAAATAAAAATTTCTCTTCGATCCGAGACGGACACACAGTTCTCTCCGATGGCCCTTATTATTACAACTCAACTTGCTTCAATCACGCGCGAAATCGAATCGGATCGGATCGATTTGATAATTCCGAGTTTCATCGTGCGCGCGTACAAAAAGTCCCGCCGATCGAACAAAAGATTTGAGATCTCCCTCTCATCAGCGGGTTCGTTGAACCGCGTTGGCTATTGGCGAGTCGTCGTCGCGTCGGAAAGCCGTCGTGGCGCATAAGGAAAGCGAATGGTCGAGAAAATTGAAAGTCCGCGGGAGCGAAGGATGGGGGAAGACCAAGATATTCGGCGGATCAGATCCGGGGATCGCCGTTATTAACGAGCGAGCGCTCCGACAGCCGTTAGAATATTGAGGCAGTTTCATCGCAAGATGAAGCGACTGGTTGATCCGCGCGTATAAAATGAAGAAAAAAAGAAAAAGTAAATCCAAGTCGTAAATTACAGCCGGCGATTCAATCCTTGATTCGATCGAGAACGTGGAATATCCCGAAGCCTTCCTCGAACGTGACCAGAGGATTGCTTCGAGTAAAAGACAGAGAGAGAGAGAGAGAGAGAGAAGGGGAGCGCGCTCTCTCGCGATCGTGGAAACTAATGACCGCAACTTGGTCATCCATTTATCGAATTAGTCGCAGAGAGCTGGAAAGTACTGGCGGTCTTTGGCCTTCTCGAGAAAAAAAGAAAAATTGTTCTCATCCCATCTATGTGACTTTTACGGTATCTTGTGTACACGCGCGTTGAAACGCGCGATCTTTTAGCCTGTAATCTATTGTACAATGTCGGAATTATCTGTAAATTAGAGAGCATTAACATGCTAATGCTACTTTACGAAACAATAGTATGTAAATATATACGTTACGCATTGCGTGTATATTCAGTAGAGCTTGAAAATACGGTCTCAATGTATCTTGTAATTTCACGAAATTATATAAATACAAAGGATACCTCTAAGAAAAACACATGCATGCAAATGAAGATGAGAATACATTGTGTCGAAATTCGTGCTACGGATAATGTTGCAAAAAAAAAAAAAAAAAAAAAAGAAAGAAAGGAAAGATATTTAAAAACCTGAGCAAATTTAAGGAAACTATGGAGATACTTTCTGAGAGTCTTATCGAGCACGAGAAAGGGAGAAGTCAATCTTTAAAAAAATAGCCATCTTCTTTCCTTTCAAGCGCCGTCATCAAAGTTTCATGAGCAAAACGTAAGACAACGTAAAGTGTCGGCCGATTTAATAAAATATGAGGCTATCGATTACCGGCTTTGCTTTTACTTACAAAACGCCAACTTTCAGCGTATCGTGCACGCTTAATCCAACGATTTCATCTAATATAAAACGCGAAATGAGAAGTAGCTCTTAATTAATCATATCTCAAAATAATCCACGCTAATTATGAAACAGCAATTAACGGCTTTATTAATATTTGCTTTACAGATTTTATTTTCCCGATTTTATCTCCAAGTTAGAATTCAATAATTGATTTGCGATAAAATAATTTATTTCGAATGAAGAACGAAAAAGAAACCGGCAGAATTGAACTTATATATACTCCCTCGCAGATACATGTATATTATATACAAAAAAAAAAAAAAAAAAAAAAATTAAAAAAATTAATTTAAAAAAAAATTCCTTTTTTTTAAATTAATTTCAATAGCCTTTTTTTCATAATTTTTTTCATATCATTGGCGGCGCGATCGATTGACGACGAGAAGTGAATTATTAACCGCAAAAATGCTCCGCGTGAATAACGTATTACGGGATTAAATAATATCGGCGGCGGCAGCAGCAGGTACGAGGAGCTTTTCTAGATCTAGCTTAGCACTTCGGAAATGATAGTCTTAAGCAGATTCCCGATGGGAAATAAATTCTCCCGCGAACCTTCCCATCGGCCCCCCTCGTATTCCACGGAGTCCCATAATTCCATATTCCGTAGCGGCGAATTTCGCTCGTAACAACTCGTGCGTATTATCGATCAGCTGACGGAGGAACTTTCGTCGTGTCGCGTAGAGATAACAAAAGATATTTCAAGCCAGTGTTTTATAGGAATCTGCATTTAAATTAGACTTTCACTCCATCTCTCTTTCTCTCTCTCTCTCCCCTCTTTCTCTCTCGCTACGCAATTCAGTATATTAATTATGATTATACCGACCATAAGTCATTAATTATTATCACTTAAACGTACCCACGCGGTTGGGTATATGTATTAATTAAAATTATATTGCGTATTAAAATGTTAATTATTAACACGAATGTCGCGTGTCGCTATGAAAATGGAATAAGCGGAGTGATGCCCGAGCGGATAAAACGATTTTATTCGAGGTAATTTTTCCAGATTTTTCGTCTCTATATATTCACGGACTTCTTTCCCTCTCTTGCGTCCTAAACACAGAGCGTAACAAGTTCGCGCATCTGTGGGATAGCAGACTCGTCTCTGCTATCGAGACTTTATTCGCGCGTGTGCGCGGTACAAATCTCGAGAGGGATGGCGAAATAAGATAAAAATTCCCCCGTGGGCCGAAATCCCCGGATTTTTTTCAAAGCTATCTATTTGCCGGGCCACGACAAATAGCTACTATGCTAACGCGAAAGCGGGTTAAGGACTCGTAAGAAACTGTAAAAAGAATCCGTCTTCTCTTCTCGGCTAAAAATATACAACGGAATAAATAAATAAATAAAGAGTTTAAGATCTAAGCACACGGTCAGCGGTTAACTCTGAGATTTGCATTCGGAAGATTTATGCGAATCACCGTTTATGCATCGTTACCTTTATGTTGAATTAATACGAGAGAGAAAGAGAGAAGAAATGTTTTCCGACGCACGAAAATGACCACGACGGAATAATAATTATCGCAAAATTTTCATTTTACGCGCGCTCTCTAGCAAACTCGTCTCGGAAACTTGTCGCGAACAGTTTCGCAATTCGCACGACGTCATTATTGTGCGGTTTTAATTCGCGACATCGATACGCACGAGCGTTATTCCCGATATGGACGCGCGCTACCGTTCTATATTAGATATTTCGCGTTTTCTCTCCATTTCCCACTGCATCCTAAAAAGGAACATTTTGCCGATTGCATTTATGAAGCTGCATTATTACATTTTTTTATTTATTTCACCTATGTCGTTAAACGGGGGAAATAAAATTTCTCTTCACTCTCGTTTCATCGCGAGCGAAAAGCCTAGTTTCCTTTAACGAAATTTTTTTAAAAACTTAACAATTCGTTGATACGTTAAATTGTACACTTATTCTGATTTATTTTATATAATTTTTGTGTTTTTATTTTATTATATGTATATTTTCAGACCTAAATAAACTTTCTCTAAAGAAAGTTCATGTCGTAAACGTGTCGAGAATAAATCGGAGCAAAGTCGATTAGAAGAATCTCGGTCACATTAATCGCCTGGTTAAACTCTATCGATCAAAGTCACCCTTATTATCGGTCGACATAAAATAAAGTCGGGGCAAGCCTTGACCAATTTGTTTGTCGATGCAAAAAATCTTGTATGAACAATATTAATCAAATTGACGTATATTATAATTTCGAGAAAATCATAAATCTTACAAGTACAATATCTAACTGAAAGATCAATCAAGCGATTATATGATTTTGGGACACTGTGTATTTCAACTGCGTAATCTCAACGACTTATTAATTGGGTAATTTTGCAGCGATTTATCGCGATTAACGTCATATTTTCGCCGAACGTACAAGTACGCCAATCAGTTAATCATCAATTTATGTCGTCATTAATGTTGAATGACGCCGAACGAAGCTTTATTGTGCAATTAAAGCGTAGCAACGCGTTCGTGCGTTTACGATACGAATCCGATACCGGGATGAACCGGGTGTAATCTAAAGGGGGTCGTCACACTTTAAATTGCGGGAGCAACACACGACAACGAGCGTTAGTTACTTGGAAGGAGGTTAGATGACAAGAGCGGGATATAAAGAGCGTATCGTCCTGTAAACTAACCCCCGTCCTAACGGCGCGTTAAGTCCCTCCACGGTCTCGTTATTGCGTTTTATACCGGTGAGCGACGAGCGTACACACGCTCGTAAGATAGTCACGTGAAAAATGAAGCTTTAATGGCTTCGACCTGTGGCGCAATTATGTCACCGTTTTATGGGAGAAAACGATTTATGCGAAGCAATGCGAGTCCAATTAAACGAACCAGATGAGCCTTCAGGCGACATAAATCAATAAACGAGCGATAAAATATTTAATAGATCTGACATTATGTATTAATAATTAATAATACAACGTTATTGAACTATCATTGTTGAATTTTCTTTGTGTCGCAAACATTGCGAATATACATCGTTAATTATCGAAATCGATTGAATGTTGAACATAAGTGTATACTAGAGAAAATATATTAATTAATATTTTATTTTTTAAGTATGCACGAAAGGCGTTATGTTATCGATCAATCGTAATATTACATTGTATTAAGTTCTCTTTTTGCTTTATTAAATCAACGTTCTATTAATGTATTTCTAATAATCTCATATAACTTCAATGTCATAGAAAAATGCCAAAATTTCGTTCCATCGATTGGGAAATGTGCGTCTGACAAAGAGCGCGTCGATCAATTGGGTAATAAAGTTTTCCCTCGTCCATTAATCGCGCGGGATCAAAGCGCGGTCAAAATTCTCTCTCGCATGGATACTCAGAGAGCGCGACAACAGCGTAGTGTCGATTAGGGCGATTCGGGCGAGTCCGTTTTTGCCCGATATCATTGTCTAAACGATACCGAGAGGAGGAGAGATCGAGCGAAAAGACGAGTAAGCAGGAGACAGGAGAGAGCGAGAGACGGGGATAAGGGAAGAGGGGAGAGGGGAGAGCCCTCTGATTCTGGGGCGTCACTATGGCGACTTCGAAACGCAAACTCCGCATCCCCTCGCAACAACCTACGTCCCCACCCACGTTCACCACCCTTGGGGTAACCTTTCGAGGCTAACATACCTAGCCACCGTCATCTCAATTCCGCCGGGAACACGGAAGATTCGCCGGTTTTCGACTACGAACGGCGTAACGACGACGTTGCGTCCGGTCTTTGTTGTCACCCGGTTTAATCTTTTCATCCCCCTCCATCCACCCCCCCTCCCCCTCCGCGCCATCCCGATAGAACGTGCTCTATTTCTGTTCATGCTCGTTACGTCCTCCGCGCTCGCCCTTTTTTCTTACTCTCTCTCTTTTTTTTTTTTTTTTTTTTTTTCCCATGCAATCGCTTTCGTATCGCGGCCAATAACGAATTTCCTCGAGACTGGGATAACTCCATTTTTTCCATAGTTTTTTCTCATCTTCCATACTTCCTTTCTCTCTCTCTCTCTCTCTCTCTAGATAAAACTTGCGATAACCCTCGATTCTCCTCTTCCTGTCGCGTGATATTCGGAGAATCTTATTTAAATATATTATTTTCAAAAGAGAGACAACGTGTTCTCTTTGTTCAATTTGTCAAAATTGCATTATCTGATATTGAGATAAAGATCGGGCAGATTTACTGTATTCCGAATGCAGAAACTATAGCGTTGAGTTCGCTATTATCCGAAGGAGCTAGTACGCGAACCGGCGCTTGTTTTCATTATGATCGCGGAATAATCTAGCCGCGTTAGCCGAGTCTGTCTGGAACAGTACATTGTGTCGCCTATGACTGGCTCGAGAGAGAGAGAGAGAGAAAGTATACCGCCTTGTCACCCAATTTAATCTCCATATCCACTCCTAGAGAGCTCACGCTTTGTTCGCCCCCGTGCTCTCTCGATACACGGTCTCTCTACTCCATCGCACCTCTCTCCTTCTCTCGTTCTTTGTGTTCTCCACCAATGAAAGAATCACTCACACACTTGCCGCAACTTTTTTGCCGACAGATATTCTCACCCGCCGGCAGATATCGATGTCAAGTCGCGGCCAGAATTGCCACCTCGATATAAAAGTCCAGAAATTATTTCCCTCCTCCTTCCTCCCTCCCCCCCCCCTTCCACGAAAAAAAGAGATGTATAAAATTTTGCTGAATAAACTCTCGTTTTGAATTTTAATTTTTTTTTTTTTTGCTACTTTAATAAATTAATTATAACTTTTGATACGATTAAAATTTTTAACTATCTCAAAAATCATAATTTATTTATTCTTGAACAGATTAACAAAAATTGTAATACTCGAACCAATGGTCTCCAAGAAAAAAGGTCTCCGATTAAAATAAAAAAGAAACATGATTTTATACGGAGAGTGCTTCAAAGATTTTGACGTCATTGTTAAAAATTTAATATTTTTGTGAGACGCTTAAACTATATCTCCAAGAACCATACGTTTTACATAATTTGAAATAATAAGAAATTATTTATTTTCTTTTTAAAAGAATGAAAAAAATTGTATAATTTTCAAGTATTCTCGTCTCGTAGGATACCGGGGATCTTTTCCTTCTCGTAGAGTGAACATTAAAAAGGAGAAGCGATAATTCTAATCGCGAAAGGTTGTCGCACCCTCGGCGCGGATTAACGTCTCGATGAAGAAGCGTGAAAGGATAGAGAAGTCGGTGTCTTTGTACGGTATCGTGATACAGCGGCGGTCGATATGTCAATAGTACAGTTCGAAAACATGCCGAACCAACAAACGATATTCAATCACGGCCCGACTTACTCCTCCTCGTCTTTCCTTCGCCGATCCTAGTCGCGAAACACAGAAAAGAGAGAGGAAACGGATCCGACGCGACTCTTCGTATCTCGCAAATTTCTTCGCGACATAATGGAGCTACTATATGCGAGCGCTAAGTTTATGCTCGAATCAAGTTAGTCTGCCCTATAATTTAATGGCGCCACGACGTTAATGCTATACCGCATCTAGATGTGAAGGTGCATTGAAGATTCCGCTCCTCCCCTTCTTCCTTTCTCCGAATCATGGAAATGAATGCGGTTTCGAATTAGTAGCTTCAAAGACACGTTTATGTCTAAGTCAAGCTCTCCCCCTCCATGACGATCGATAGCATAATCTGTCATCTGCCTTTCGACGGCTGCATTTAGGGAGGGAAACGCTATCTGCGCGCTCGCGCGTACAGAAATTTCGCTAAGGGATACTAAAATGGCAAAAGGGACGCGATTATATATATATATATATATATATATATATATATATATATATATATATATAGTTGCCGGTCTAACTCGATGGTTACAAGCTCGAGGGTTACGTTATGTACCGTCGACCCTTATCGTTACCAGTATGGTTTAATCCACGACCGTCCTTTCCCTGATCCGGCTCTCATTTTACGTCTCTGCTTTTCGTTACGAATCCGCACCCTATTCTTTATCCTCGCTTCCTGAAACGACCGGGTGAGGAACATTTCCGGTTGTCGCCCTACACTTCGGACGGCAACACAAATGCTGATCTGTAAGTCGGTTACCAACTCGACCGTGACCACGATTAGAGTCGTGGCGACTGCCAATCTGATCTGGGGGTCCTGCGGCTGATAAACGGCGAGGGAAATAAGTAACATCAGGAGTAACGAAATAGATTACGAATTGCATCGCGTGATCGAGCAAATATCTTGGACTGCTAAATCGCTTTTAACTGAAATAATATATATATATTTAAAATACATTTAATTTATTTCCATTTATTTAATATATATTTCCGATATATTAATCTCTTTGACAAACGTTGTGCGGAGAAAAATATGAGTATATCAAGGAAACCGCGTCGTTTTAATTTACGCATTAAAAAACAAACGCATATATTTAGTTCTTCTATGCTTATATATTGTGATTTTTCATTTTATTTAATTTTATTTAATAATACAATAGTACGTATTTCATAATTCTCATTTCTTTCTTTTAGCGAATTTTTTCTTCAGAAGGTAAAGGAATAAACAAATTTTTACCATTCGTATAACGGAATAAAAGCTCCTGTTACGCAAACATTCTCGCAAGTCTCGAACCGGCGGCGTGTCTCTGATAATTCTGATTAATGATACCTCCATTCCGTATTATTATCCGAGTATCAAAGTCACGCGGGAAACGGCCTCGCGCACGTTTCGCAACTATTCGCCAACATGCGAGGCGAATAAACTATCTTCATCAGCGTCCTATATCTGCCAGTCGAGCTCTATCACGCGAGGCGGCGTTTCGCATGCAAAACCGACGGACCGGATAACCGATCAGAGAGAGAGAGAGAGAGAGAGAGAGAGCGAAAAAGAAGCACATTTCGAACTCTGATCTCGCTTTCTGTGGCGGCCCGGACTCGTTATATGCCGGCCGAACGAGAGTACGTTTTGGCGAAAACGATTCAACCGTTTCATGAGCGTATATACAAGTATTATATTTATATATGTGTATATGTGTTTGTCCCGAGAATTGGTTTTATCGATGCGATGCGGAAGTGGAATACGACACTTTCTAGTTTCAACAGACCGTGGGAGATAGAACTCGAGAGATACCGTTTGCAGCCCGATTGTGCAAAGTCTTCGGAAGAAACGAAAGACGCGAAAGTTGCACCACTTCCGGTGTACGTTATATTAAACGATAAGAAGTTAAATTGCTTCGGATAAATAAAATACAGCGCGATAGTATTCGGGTATCTAATTGGTCTCGCTCACGCGCTGAAAATAATAAATGAATACGTAGGAAAATCCCGGTGAGATTAGTCGAGAGAAGAAACTCCATGTTTTTCGAGCAGAAATAAAATTGGTACGATTAATAGCGTGTAATTAGCATAAAAATTAAATTTCTTTATTTCTTACAATTGAATAAATTTTTAGGAAAATATTTTGCAATTTGGTTTTTTATCCTTCTCGCGATAACTTTGTTCGCAATACAAAATGCATAACTCTTGATTTTAAGCGTCAAAGCGCGTCAAAAATGCGCTTCAATTTTTAATTAAATTAAAGCTCACTTCGATCGTTCATATATGACACGCGGATACCATGAAAGTTTCCAAAGGTTCCTTATCTCACGTCCATACTTTCCCCTCATGCTAACGCAAATTTTTCAAGTGCCTACACATTGACCCACTTGAAAAAAATCATCATGTGAAATATTTCGAATAAATATTAAATGTCGAATAAATTCACACAACTATTCCTATAGATAAATAATTTAATGTCCAATCTTTTCATCATACTAATTTCTTATCTTAAGTGTTTCATCAAGTCTGGCATTAAAATTCTCTTAAATCAAAATTTGTTTGAAATTATATAAATAAAATATAAGTCTTTTTATAACTCGTAAAAAAAAAAAAAGTCTCACTTACAATTGCCAATCTGTCGTTATCTCGACACTTTTAACGGAAAAAAATATAACGTTACATAGGTCGTGAAATGTCCGTATAAAGAAGAAAGCGAAGATATCTGCGAAATATCCTGCGGGTAATGATTGTGAAACGTCATAGAAATGTGCAACCATCTCACCGAGAGACATACGGAAAAAAAGAAGAGGAGAAAAGAGAGCGGATCTTTTACACCGCTTGCTACTTTGACGGTTTTTATTCAGATATCGCGGAGACATTTCCGTGACTCAATGAGCCATGAACAGTCTGCCGTCGTGTCGATCGCAAATCTGCGGTGGAAAAAACGAGCGAGTGAGAAGAGAGAGAGAGAGAGAGAGAGAGAGAGGAGTGCCATTCTGTCGGAGCCGTCGCTAAAAAAATAAAAAAAAAAATATATCGCAGAATATCGTTTGACGGTGCCGGATCGACCGGATATTTCGCCCTTGCCGTGGAAATCGAACGTCTCGCGATGCATCTTGGAAATAACGTGCACGAGCATACCCGGAGCCGCTGCTTTATTGTCCGACAGGCTGGTTGATATATGGCGAAGACAATCCCGCCCCGAGGAAACGTTATTTCTGACCGCGATGGCCCCGGTAATCTTCTCGCAATACCGTAGTACGTTCTTGTCTCGTGGAAACGCGCTCGTATATTTTTCACCGGCGCGAAGAAGAAAAAAGATCAGGTAAAAGGGCGAATGTCGACGACGGAAAGGGACGATAATGTCATTCATCAAATACCAGGAAAAAGCCGGGAATCACTTGCACTAACCTAATATATCTGTTAAAGGACAGCTAACTTCCTCGTGCGACTTTCATAAAAGATGAGTGAAAAGGACGATGGATGTTACCTTCGAAGTGAAATGACAATGTCGTTGAGAATCTTGGTCTGTATCGAGATTTATATATTATATATATGATCGAAAAAGGATTTTCGAGATATTTATATGAAAATACTGCTATTTTCGAAGGGCCAGTTTCCCTCGGAAAAACGTTCGCCAGAAATCTCTTTGACAAATGTGCGAATCTAAACGTCGGGACGAATCAAAGGAACGAGAGAATTTTTCAAGGGGATACAGCGGAGAGAGAGAGCATCGTAAAATGAAGCCGAAAGCCTCACAAAAATGATCTGGGTCCAAGTAAGATATAATTTACTTGGTTCTATTTCGTCCTTAAGATCCCTTTTAGATTCGCAAAATAATGCGAACGCAATATGCTAAAATCCATTCGCGTGAGCCTTTCTAAATGCTACGCCTATACATACGCATATCAACCAGTGAACTGCAAAACGCAAGGCGCCTGTAATTATGAACTCGCGTGTCTACTCACCCGATAAAAATCTTGTAAGTACGGAAAACGTGACTTAGGACTAATAACGAACATCGTCATGTATCTTTCTAAGTACTTAGATAAAGATATGAAAGTCCAAGGATGTTTGTGAGCATAAAAATTTCTGTATCAAAAAAAATTCTTTGATCAAGTAACACAACAATTTTTAAACTCTCTGTCTCTTTACCGAACAATTCGGGGGGGGGGGGGGGGGGGAATTTAAATTATATCCTATATTAATATAATTAATATTATAATGAGAATATATACAATGTGACTGAATGAATAACCTACATTTTACCGGTAAGAAAATTATTTTAAGAGAACTGGAGGGGAGAAAATTTGTTGCATCAGATCAGTCGCTAGGACAGAGCGAGCTTGAGATGCATATTATGCACGAATGATCGTGCATATCAAATATACTGATGTAGGTCAAGAATATTAAAGATGAGAGATGAATCGTACCACTGCTGCCCTGGTAAAGCGAAAGAGATTTAGCTGACACGGCAGATAAAAGAAATATTTTTCTAAATAGAAAAAGAGAAAGTAAAATATAAATATAGGCACGAGAAACAAAAACATCTCGTGGCGTGAAAACAGGGCGTGTGAGAATCTACTTTTTATACAAATATTTTTCAAACGTGTCAAACAAGATTTTTTGTTTACGATTCCTCTAATAAAGCCATGTACATTAATTTTCTTGCGAATATCCTTCAATCTTCTATAAGCAATAAAACTATCCCTCTGACTTTCTCTTTCTTAATTTGGTATGTATGTGCTTGCACAACATACTCTTCTATAGTTGATTCTCCCGTATTTGCATACGTGTCGCTTCTGTTGCGCATAATGGTACACATACACACCGCACACACTATGAAAACAACGCGCCCACGCTTAATTCGGAATTGACGTAAGCGAAATAAAAGTATAGGTAGCGAGAAAATAAAGCGACAAGAATGATAAGTAAACAATACGATGCTCCGCTTTGCGGAACAAATCGCTCAGCTGTCGTTGATAATATCCGTGATTGAGATTGCACTCATCTGTCATAAACTCGTAAAAAAAAGTACGTAATTAAATTAATGGGATACTTTCACAAATTATACTTTCAACAAATGTTTATGTCATACTTATATAAATGTAAGTAATATTGCACATCATTTTTTATAAAAAAATAAAAAATTTCTGCTTCCGGTTACATTTTGTACGCAACATAATGCACGGACGTCATTGCATAATAATTAATTAGCATAATCTAATTTTTGATAGGTTGCTATAAAATTGTTTGATGATTATCCGTTCTACTAATATTATTATATGACGGGCAAACAGAATAATATTGAAATCACGTATGTTGTTATATAGGTTTACATAACTATGCTGCGTATTCGCGTTAAATAATTGATATTATTTAAATAAAATTGCTTTGTATAATTAATTCATCACTATTATTATGTCACTAATCACTCTATTTCTCATACACTGTAAGTTCTCTTATTCATAAAATAAATTCATCTCACACATTAAAACAAAAACACAATAAATATTTAAACATAATTAACTTTTTAATAATCTTGCGTTTCTGGTTGAAACGTATTAATGTTTTTATCCGAACGCAACATAAAACGAGAGTTCTTCATCTATATATTTTCTATAATAAAAATCAAATCTCTAACGCGATGCATGTCAAATTCAAATCAAATGTGCCTATTTGAAATTCCTTCGAAAAACATTAAATATACACTGCACGCACGAATATCGACGGCGACCCTACGCTAAAAGCTGCAGCTTCCCTTCGTCTTGCTCGTCGCTGTGCCAGCTTTATTCGCGTTAAAGCTCGCACGGAAATTTATAGGCACACCGTAAACTCGCGGGAACATGAATTATGAAGAGGAGAACGCGCGCAGCGAAGGATCCTCCTTCGTTTATCTTACGAGAAGCGTCGCGTGCATCGCGCGAGCGGAATAAAGGACACGCTGTTCCCACATTTGCCCTCATCCATCCGCGGCTGTCGCTGCTCGAACGTTGCTGGCGCACACGTGGCGATGCAACATCCGTATTGAAGTGCCGTTTCGTTCATCTCGCGCAAAATCGCCGTTATGATTTTCATCGTCGCTCAACGTTACTTCGCGTGAACGCGACATATTACATGTGCTTTTATGTCGAATTTCAATGAATGCTCGGCTTTAGATTGCGCATCGACATTCCCTCCTTTCGTATTTATATTCAAAAACGGAAAGATATGCAAAGTTTATCTCGTTGTTCGTGCGCGAACAACGATATAACGTCAGGATTGAATCTTGCCAGATATGAGAGCTGAAAATTCGAATAAACGTTGTGGTAATTTTTAATTTTCATATGCCATTTCTCGCGTTTGTATAACCGCGCTACTTCGTTTGACCTAATTACGTGCGCGCTATTAATTTAAACAAATGCCTAGAATATCTATATTTCTACAGCAAACTGTGGAGATTGTAAAGGAGTAGAACTGAAATGAAATTTCGCGTTGATATTTTCTCGGTGAAATTTTAATCTAGCTCTATTTATAATATAAATAGAGAATTTCATTTTTTAACTGTAATAATTATAATTATTTAAATATAAACTTCATTTATTTTATAATAATTAAATATACAACGTACAGATCTTTATCTTTAGAGACTCAAGAAATATTTAATATGATATTTATCATTATACTGCATTTCGGTAGAAACAATTATTTTTAATGCTAATCGTGAGAGATTGATCGCGATTCGGACAAGCATTCAGAAACCTAAATACGAATTTCGCTATTGAATCGCTAGGGTAAGTAGGCTTTTCCCGATGCAATCCCGTTTTACTATATACAATTCTATTCGCTCGTAATTCGCTCCGACTGTGTACGACTCGCGGATAAAAGGCTCGTACGTTTCCACTCGCAAATACTACGCTATTCATCGCGTGTAAAATGCGCGCGCGCACGCGCGAGTTTCTCCTTCATTATGAACATTTCATTTCTTTTGCATAGCCGTTTATTATTTCGCTTTTCTTTCTCTCTGCATCAAGCTTTGCCAGCCGAATCCGGGATGCAACGACGTGCGCCGCATCGAAAACACACTCCGACGCCAAGCACCGCGTTTGCAACCCCTATATAAATATATTCGGACGCTTTCATCGTCTCGACAATTTGAATATCGTAAATTCGCTATTCGTAGAAATACAATATTATAAAAAGCACGATAAGTATCATCAATATTTTTCTTTTTTCATCTTTCGTCAATTTTTTACAAAATTTGATTAATTATACAATTTTTTAAACAATTGTCGATACGTAAAAATTATGTTTCTATTTTTATAGTGCGTCAATCTCACATTTCTTTTAATGATAACTTCTTTAGATTTCGATTTTTTTTCTTAAAAATGAAAGAAAAACAACGTTCTCGATGTATTTACAACTATTTGCGTAATCAAGCGGATCAAGAATCCGATGGCGAAATATCAAGTTGGACGAAATTTTGGAGAAGCTCCAAAACTTTTTTTTGTTTCGAAATTATAACACGTAGCATGTTCACGAGGAAACTATTAATAATTTATTTTGATCGCGAGAATAGTTTTGCCAAACGATGCATTCATTCTCCGGCGAAAAGTAAATTAGAAAATATGTTTGACACAATTGACAAATTATGCGTATTATTTATTTATATGACGAAAAATAAATTTTTTCCCTTTTTCGAATTATCAATAAAAATATATCATGTACTTGAATTATTTCGCGATGAACACATCAGTTATATGCAAACATGCAGAATTGTTCTACGTGTTGATTATTACGAATGCACGCTTGCCAAGAATAGCGTGTGTCTTTGAACAAGATATTTTTCTCGCTACGTGAAATATAAATATCTTGGAAATATTTGGAAATATTTTCGAGAAATAAATGCAGTCATTCATCTCATTTAAAATTACAATCAAAAATGCGTTTACATTTAAGATATATAGTAAAAGTATTTCATTTTAAAATAATAAAATGGAAGGAACATGCGGCATGCATGATATGTTGCATTAAGTATGCAGTGAAATCAGAATAGAAAGGCGCCGCCGCGTCAATCTTTTTCTTTTTTTCAGCTACTTAACGAACATAGAGATACTTTTCGCCAGCAGCTTCTTTATCGAGTTAATAATCTCGAAAATCAAGGACGCGCGACTACTATTGTCGCGAAATAAAAGAGGGACCAGGCGCTATACACATATTTTCATGAGAAAAATTATTATGTACGATATAAGTTTGTTCCCATGGAAAAAAATACCCATAAGTATTACTCAAAACTTTCCTCTTTTCGCGTATGCAACTAACTACGTTAGGTCTCCCCCACCCGAGAAACGAGATATAATTATGATTAATATAAATAAAATTCGATGTCAGAATTTTAACTCTGGACAAAATTTTTAAGTAATCGCCATTATCTGTCTCATAATTCGCAATAAATTAAATAATTTATTAACTTATTAATAATTCATATAATTAAAAATTTACAGATATATCGTTATACGATATGGACGATCCATCCTCGTACAAGATTCTAGTTTTCGCGTTGCTTTAAGAAAATGGAGAACGTAATAAATTTCATCGGGTTGGCGGCAACGCTTCTGAGAAACGATAGTCGTGTTACCGCTCAGCATTGCAGACTCGCGCCAGTCGCGATCGATATATTTTTCCCACGATATGTCGAAAGCGCTACTAAAGGAGAGAAAGAGATAGAGAAAGCGCGCGCGAGAGAGAGAGAGAGAAAAAAGCAATTACCTCGCGCGGAAATGCCGCTTCTCTCTGCAAATCGCAAACCGGCACACCGTATCATTCGTCTTATCTATTATGAAATATTATTTACCCGTCGAACAGTATCGTTCACAATCGCGAAATCCGTTCCGATGACTTTGCTTATGGGCGACCATAATTCACGTTCGTTTCTTGGACCGCCTTATCCTATATGTCACTTGACCTCGAATCATCGGAAATGACCGAAAGAAGATCGACACCTCCGACCACAAACTTGTATAATTCTAATCTTTAAAGATGCTTGTCTTCATCGCCTAGATTCATAATTTCTCCAACTGTAAATCTTACATCTTTACACAAGAGTTATGTCAATCGTATTTATATATTTCCCGAACATAAATCAATGACGATAAAAAAAGAAAAACATTTTAAATCCTTTCTCTCTACTTTTTATAGATTCAATTACATCCCCTGTGCGTATATAGTTTCTATTACCAGCTGACAAATTAGTTCCTCAATATGCAATATGGTTCGTAGAATAAAACTGTACGCGAGCCATTATGATCTACATCGAGCCATTTGACCCAATGACTTACAATTAACGCGTATGCGCGAATCGAATAACGAGCGTAGGTGTTAGGCTTTGCTTGGCATTCATACGCAAAGTGCCGATGATGTATCTAAATCATCGTGTCCCATAAAAAAATATCAAACGCGCGAAAGTTCAAGATAATGCGCAATAAGAATTTATCGCGCGATTGCAAATTAATTACTTATATCAGTTGGAAATGCGCGTATAATTGCAAGATCTCTTACCTTAACTAAGCCGCGTAATCGTTGTGATGGGTTCCATGCTTGCTCCGTAGATAGTTCGTTCTGTAACAGAAAATAAGTGTCTGTTGTATAATAATCGAACCTATTATGTAGAGAATATTTATTGAATAATATTTATTTAATTTCAGATATTAAAAGAGCGATATAACGCGTTTTTCTGCATCTGTAGCATCGAAAGTGCTCTTCGAAATTATCCCTATTTGCTACAATTTAATACAAAACCTTTTATACTTTGTCGCGCGATCGATAGAAACGTAAGGATGATAATGGTACGAGAAATAATAATCCGTTGAGAAAAATACGTGAGAAAGAGACAGAGAGAGAGAGAGAGAGAGAGAGAGAGAGAAGATGCACTTTGTTCTAAAGACGCTACGAAAATAAAATTCGTACTATACATTTAGTAAAACTGTACGTGGTGATATGGTACTTTTGTGTATGTCTACACACACAAAAAAAGTATACCAAATTTCGTAAAAGTGCACTTTGTTCTAACAATGCTACCGAAAATAAGCATACATGCATTTAGCAAAACGATTGTATATATATATGCATGTAAATACATTTGCCCATTTACGTGGAAACATAGCAGCCGCAGTAGCAAATTGCAACAGTATTTCGAGCATAATAGAGGTGTTGTGTGTAATTACGCGGTTACATGTTTTTACATGCCGGCGGTGCATATTTTTTGCTCTTAACAGCGGGAAATCTTCGCCCGTTATTAAACTGCTCGTCTTTCTCGAAGAAAGAAACCTCAAATCATTGTCGATCGACCAATCGATCGACCCGGCAATAATGTAATGGGGAAGTTTAATGGCCATCACAAACACACACACACACACACACACACACATTCATGAGTAGCGTCGTATGTGTAATAACAATTAGCGACAGAGGGTAACAGATGTTAGCCGCGGGGTTCGCGCCTGGCAGTCAAGGGCAGCTAAAGCGGGGGGAAGAGGAAGGAAATGCAGGAGAAGGGCGGGGAACAGCTTTTTGTTCTCGTGGCGTTGGAACATTTTGCAAGGGCTCCATTTGCCGGCTCGTTAAACGAAAACGGCGTTATACACGCCGGGCGACAAATTACACTCGGATCTCGATATAATGCGATACGCGCCGCGGTGCGTAGAAGTAGATAACAAATGTATCGATGTGTGATGTATACGAACCAGTATACAATCCGTTCTTTTATATATATCCTTTTTACGATTTCTTTGCAACGTAATATAATATGATATAATAACAGATTTCTTTAATGTGAAGATATATTAATGAAAAGAGAGAGAAAGAGAAAAAGAGATAGAATATGGAAAATAGAAATATGTAATTGATATAAAACTAATCGTATTGTTGCGTAACGGTAAATAAATGATATTGAGTGTAAATAGAAAATTTAACATAATAGCATAAATTTTAGAAACATTTCCAAAGATCGAGACACTGATCAATGTGCGACAATCGAGCAAATATTAGTCAAGCGCGTGCTACGTCTACGAAACAATTAAATTCCATACACGCATGAAACGCAATGGGTGTGGTAAGACATTGTCATATTGCGTACAATAGACGGGGATTCAACGGCGTATAATAATGACAGGAGCGAGAAAAATCAATGACGTGTAATACGCATTTACCTTGCTTGCGTCATATCGGATGTCTCGTGCGTAAGAGAAGAGCGATTATATATGCAGAAAAACCCTATACATATAACCATTTAAAACTGTTATATGAAAGAGTATTATTTTAACGCGGAACAAGTCACAAAGCTAGACAAACCAATGTTGTCTTAATCGTTTGAAAAAAACTGGTTTATGAAACAACGTTATTTTTATCGTTGTAAAAATCTGCTCTATAAAATGTTTGTCTTTTTTCTGAAAAATTATTTGTTTAAAAACATGGATTTTAGAACCGACGTGACGGTATATTGTTTTGCGAACTATTTTATTGCGCCCCATTGACATTTATGGTGTATCGACTTTCAACTATTTGGAAAATCCAATGACTATATTAAGTTTCCCGAAGTTTTGACGTATATTCCTACATATGAGAATCTAAGAAACAAATTTTCGAGATTTTCGTGATATTTCTGTATATTTTTCCTCGATGCAATATAATCCCCTCAGAGTCATACATATATTTCGAGTGAAATCGAAATGTCATAATAATTGGCGAAACTTGATGCGAGATGAAACTTCAGATATTTATATCGAATAATAAAATAATTAGTAATATTAAAGCTTTCCAATTATTTCCACTTGGAGCCACTTGATACTAAATCAGATTTTCAGAAATTTCATATAAAAGTCCAGATAATAATTTCCTTAAGAGATCCTATAGGACATCGTTATCGCTTACTGTTAAAACAATTTCGCCGCACGATTTATTTCTACGAGAGAATAAATCGAGGTTTCTACGGCAACTGTAGAAACTCCGAAATCCTTAATTAAACGAGTAGACGGCTTTAAATTGTTGATACGGAAATTTGCATCCCGCGCCGCGCGACGCGAAACGTTCTCGCCGTATCTCGAGGGGGTAAACACCGTCGCCGGAGAAACCCACGAAGAAAAATGATGAGAAGGATTGAGGGAGGAAGATGCCGCGTGATCGGCATCGGTGGAGGATATCGATCACGAAACATTTGCATGGAAATTTCTCGCAAAGCGGCAAGAACGCTGCCGGTCACATTTCTTCCCGCGCGCGACCAAAAACCGGGATTCGGTTTATTCTTCTAAGATTTCACCCAACAAAAAATCGATTTCTCAATCAAGTGCCGATTAAATGGCTGATAGATAAACATTATCCTTTTTATCTCACTTGGAGATATGTTTGAGTGTAATTAAATAGAGAACCCCTCGCGCCAAATATCATTTGATTCAAAAAATGTATGTAAATTAATTATTATTATTATTATTATTGATTCTTATTGACAATTATTAAAAACGCTTAAATTTGTTTTTTCTTCTATTATTTTCACACCGATTTTTACTACGATCGAAATAGAATATAGTCTGCTTTTGGAAAATTTATCGTACGAAAGATCGATTTTACCCAATCGGCTAATTAGTCGATTTGAGCGATGGCGAACGGATTAAAAAAAAAAATTAATTAAATCCTATTGAAAAGCGCGGCGAGACAAAGACGAGCCTCTAATCTGATAAACGCTCCTTTGACAGATTCTTTTTTCCCCTTCTTCACGCGCGCGAATTTAGGACAGTTAATTAAGATGAAACCCCAAGCAGAGTATTCAGTATCTCACCGTGAATTTGTACAGAAACTCACAAAGCTTGCGATTTGAAGTGAAACAAAATTAATCCTTAATCTTTCTCATTAACGCGTGAAAGAAAGAGGAAGAGAGATAGAGAAATTTTATTAGAATCGAAAGAATTTTGAAGTTTCCAGTATTTTCAATTAATCAGTTTTGCTTTACAAACTGAATTAATTAAATCAAATATGTGACTTGGGCGATAGCATTAAATTCCGACATAAATTCGGATGATTCTTTTGTCGTCTTGGTTGAGCAGTGCGGGTCAATAGTTAAGCTAGGATCCAATTATCTTTTACAGTCCGATGGGCTATAAAATTACGGGGTCTCGGACGTGGCGCAGGCGAGGCGTATCGTTTTGACGACGAATTAAACTCTTTCGGATCGCTCTCTTACGCACTTACGTCACCCTCGATCCGCTACTCGGCCAGACACACGCACAAATAATGCGGCGCGTCTTTACACGCTGCGCCACGCTCAAACTCTTGCGGACGTGTGCAACGCTATGAATAACCCGAGAGAATCGGGTCACGTTCAATGTTTTTTTTTTTTTTTTTTTTACGCGTTTCTTTTGTAAGAGAGTGTTACACGCGTGGACGACGTTTGCGCAACGCTCGAGAAACATACGAAAATATATCCAAAGTATTATCTCTTTCTTCCTTTTTAAATTAATTCTACTTCTTCTCTTTCACGACTGAAATAATGTAGAATGTCTTGAACGATGAAAAGAGACGATTCAACGGATATATGACGAAGCTCGTGTATTAAAAAAATTACACCGATCGATCTTCGTCTCGTATGCATTTTTAACGCATACGTTACTGGATTATACAAAAAATAGGGATATAATACATGTTATATAAAATATTCATTAATTATAATCACCCTTCGCGAGAGATTTATGTCACATTCCTATAAAATTATTTCGAGTTCAGCAGCTGCGGATTTAGGGATAGGGGAGAATTGAGTATAATAGGATAGAGGATAATATGGGATACTTCCGTATCTTTCTGGCTGTAAGTTGCCTCCATCTGTGACTTTTGTGGGAGTTTCATGGAACTGTAAAGGGACGCTACACAGTTGGCAACTTGGCTTGTTCCTTCCGTAGCAAATCCTATTTTTCTCATTGAATTTTTATCTAATTATTTGCCACTTAAATTTTTATTCTAGTCCTCTTTCATTAATTAACTAATTTCATAACATAGTTGAAAAAAATACCATTTTTTTTTAATACGAAAAGAAATAAACTTGTTCCGCGGTTTTTTTTCTCCACACGATTCCTTTTTTTAAAGTTACGAAAATTAATCTAGATAGAAACTCTAATATAAATCAAATATGAATCTTATATGAGAAGCAATATAATTCTTAAATAAATTTAATAAAAAAAAAAAAAAAAAAAAAAATTTAAATAAAGCAAAAAATAAATTTATTATAAAAAAATGTATTTATACATTAATATTACTAAATTAATATTTATTATTATAATATTAAATAATATTAAAGAAATTACATATTCTTATCTCGTACATGTACCTTTACTATAATTCAATCTAATCAAAACAACGTTAATATCTCCGCGACAAATACTAATAATTCAATTCTCAGTCGCAGCCGTATATCTCGCATCAACGACTGCATTTCTCGCTTCCGAGCGGAGACGCACGTGTCAACACCGAAATCTTTTATCAACGATTTTGATTACAGGATTACATGCGCGAGCGGCGCGTACATAAAAAATCCGGGTAAAAATCTGCGTCCCTTCCGCGCTCTTTCGTCACGCACGAAATGAACGTACATACACATCCTTCCTCTCTCTCTCTCTCTCTCTCTCTCTTTCATCCTTGCTCCTCCTCTCCGTCTTACTTTCAGACTCGTTGCTTTCCTTTGTTCCCGCGGCGAAACCGAGTAACCGGAGAGAAAAGGAACACGAATAAGTACGCGTATACGCGAGCCACGAGTCGCGGATGTATCGAGCGCGGCGCGCGCGACCGTCTTGTTGTGTTCACCGAGTCTAATTTTAAGCCACGACCGTAACCTGTTCGTTTACGATCCCCTTTATTTCTCTTTTCACGTTGCGCAAGCTTGGGGTAAAAAAAATATTGTCTGCGCGCGGAACTCCGCGGCGAGAAAAACCGTGTTCTTTCGTTCTTGTTCGCGCTGTTCACCGCGATGTCCTTCTGTTCGCGGAATAACGTGTACCGTTAAATTGGAGGGATCGGGTCGCGCACGAAGGCTCGTGAGAAAAGCGAGACGAAGAGAAACGGAGTCTCAAAATTTTTACATTTAAGTTTATTGTTAAACGCGTATAAAGTGTATAATATATAATAAATTATATATATATATATATATATATATATATTACAGATATGTATTAATGAAATAATTATATTGTTTATTTTACGTTTAATTTTTTCGACTCGATCGTGCGCAAAACAACCATGGGTGACGTTTTACGATCAGGAATTACGATGTCCTGGATTTATCGTTAGCCGCGGTATTCGACGTAGACGCGGACGAATGACGTATATAGAGCGAAAACAAAATTTATTTACGAGCACCTTCGCAAATGATATCACGCACTCTTCGTCCCCCTCCTACGTCATCGCGTTGCATCCGCCGTACGTGACGGCACGGCAGCGGCTCATATCCGAGCGAAAGGTGTGTTTCACGTCGTCATTACGGATCACCGAGATGATTGCGTTATGTAATACGAAACTGCGAGCTTGCCGCGGATTGTATCAAAACCAATCCCGGCGAGAAACTAGTCGCTGCCGCGGAAGAAGGAACGTTCACTTTTCACTCTCTCTCTCTCTCTCTCTCTCTCTCTCTCGGTTCGTAATCATCGAAAATAACTATGTTTTCCGATTGAATTGAATTTCGACGCATTTCGCCCGATATTACCTTTTTCGATACACCAAACTGTCAAAATTAAACTCCACTATTCACCAGAATGCAAAAATCAATGATATTTTTATCGAGTGAAAGCGAAAGAAATTTGCAAAATTCCTTAAATTATTATCCAATCATTTCATTCGTATCTAAAATAATTTTGTTCCAAATCTACAATGAAAATACTGTATTTTATTATTTGTCATATTTAAGAGAGAGAATGCTAACATTTTTCAAATATTTGTTATAGTATAAGCTTTTAAATTTTTTTTATTAACCGCGCATGTGTGTGTGTGTATATATATATGTGCAAAATTTCAAACGTGACATAAAATTACGATAATCTGTGTGCCACATAAATGTGTGATATATTATATTTTCCTGTAAATATAGAAGCAGTTATATAAAACAACGCGTAAAGAGTGGCGTTTACATTTCGAGATGCATATCGGAGAGCGTACGATATTGGCTTCGTACTAAAGCTCTGGTCGTAAACGAAGGAGACTATATATATATATATATAACGTCTAAAACGTCGCACGTCGCGAGCAAACTTGTTCGGTGCAATTTTACAGCGTCTGCGAGGAAAATAATATTGGAACAATCGCTGGCAGCGCGCGATTCTTCTGCGTTCGGTTAGTTTAGAAAGCAAGCCACGTCCGATAATGGAGTTCGATAATGGAAATCGCGTCTTCCAAGTTTCAACATTCCCGTATTACCTTCGTATAAACTTGACGTTAAAATTAATTGCTCTTTATTTCGAGAAATGACATCACCGAATAGACTTATGTATAAACTGACGTAAGCTCCGACTGCAAACTTTCACGAGATACTCGTGTTTCGGAATCGCGTCGAAATTGAATTCGATCGCGCTCGATGCCGAGAGTGAAGCGAAAATCGATAACGAGAGTTCGCCGAATATGTCGACTTGCGTGAAGCGAGCGGCGAAACGGAGACGCGCTGCGCCATTTCGCGCGTCACGCGATCGAAGAATTTCGCTCGCGGCTTCGTCTCTTGTTTCGTCGCCGCGTCGGAAGCGCGCGATTTCTTTTCGTATAAACGTCGCGCTTCGACGTCCTTTTTTTTTTTTTTCAGCGTTAAACGCGTTCCCTCGCGCGTCGGCGACGACGCTGGTTATCGAGCGGGTCCGAAAGTACGCCGTAGTAGTACTTTCGTGCACGCGCAACGAACGAGGACGACGCCTCGCGTCCTCGTCGTCGCCGACGCTCGTCGCGTATCTCCTCCTCCTCCTCCTCCTCCTCCGCTTCCTCCTCCTTCTTCTAGTCGGCTTACCTTTTTTAGCGCGAAAGTCGCGTCTAACGCCTGAATGTTTCGGAGCAACGATGATGATGATGATGATGACGACGACGACGACGATGACAGCAGCAGCGGCGGCAGCGATGCGGTAATCCAATATGGCAGCTTACACACATGTCAAAACAAACGCACCGAGAACGAGAACGCGCGATCGAAACGCGATTCGAATCGTCCTTCTTGGATACTTTCGACGACGCCGACACGTGCCGACGCGACGCGTCGACGGGCGTCGCGAGATCACACTGTCGTCGAGCGTCGATACGACTACGCGAATACGAAGCGAATACAAAGGCCGAGGGGAGAGAGAAAGGGATAGTAACGCTACCCCGAACGCGACGCGATACGTACAGTACGAGCGCCCGCCACCGACTGGTAGCGAGACGCGAGACGCGCCAGGCGGCCGACGCTGGAGTAGGAGTGGGGGTAGCCGGCGAGACTTCAGTGACGCTCAATCGAGACTGGGCGCTTCTACTCGACGCCCTTCACTCGTTTGTATCATCGTATTTATATTGTATTTGCATATGCTATCTCTCTTTTTATGTATCGTTATGTTTTCAGGTTCGTTCCTTATTCAGTATTCGGTTCTTTAATACATGACTAGCCGAACTAGCTACATTGATCGCGCCTAAATATTTTAGAGAGAAGTAAAGTAATATTTAAAATTTAATTAAAATAATATTTAAATATTTTAAATATTTTAAAATATTTAATAATTTTATATTTAAAATTTATATTATTTATAAGATATTATAGTTTATATTTTTAAACTGTGCGCACGTACACACATCATATATAGATTACTACTTAGTCTTATTTATTTATTGATTAATGATTTAATATATATATATATATATAACAATATTTTTAAATCATGTATAAATATTTATATAAATATACTTGATGTATATATAAATATATACAATATATACAAATGTATATCCTACAAAATTTTTACTGTATTAAATTTTAAATACGGATGAATCATGATTAATATTAGAGAAAAAAAAGGAAGAACGCAGGAATTTTCACACGTGATTGGCAAGAGACTTGATTATTCCATTTATTCTTTATGCAACTATTTTAAAATAATATTTAAACAGAACAAATAATACATCGCATAATCTTCGAAATTCAAAATCAATAATCTAAAAGTTTATTCCTCTGTTCTACATTCATTAATTTTTCACGATATTCATTACTAATAATAAATTTGTATCATCATAACTTTCGTGACGTCTTAATTGCAATGCGATAATTTATTATGTGGTAGAGATCAATTTTGCGAACAAAGCAGCACAACGATTAAAGTGTTAACTACGAGGTTGCGGCTCTCAAACTTGTCGAAACTCAATAAAATAATTACGCCTAATATAATACGCAAGTAACGGCAAGGTGCAAGAAGCTACGGACGATGGTGTAGGAAAACTAAGCAAAACCGTGAGCATTAGCCGAAAGGAAATTGCTAGAACAGGACTTGAAGGCAAAAAAGTCTTGCAAATCTTGATAGATGTGTAACTTCATAAGAAAAGGCAATGCGCTTTTATTTTTAATATAACGATTCTGTTGAATATCTTGATCTCTCTCCTATATTAGGCGCATAAAAGAGAATTTCATATTTAAGTCTATAAGAATTTATTAACTGTAATCGACATATGTACATGTACATTGTACTCGATAAATAAATTATTTTGATCGAGTCGAAAGTCTTATTCTTGTAGATCACATAATATTTTTTGAGTTATTTAAATTGATGAGAGATTTCCTTGTAATTAATAATAATAATTTTTTAATGATAAATTTAACTCTCTCAAGTTGTACAAAATTAAATTTTAAAAAGTTTGACAATCTATAATTTTGAGAGGATATATTATTGCCTCCCTTCCCCAATGTACAATAATATTAACGTTTATAAAGTTATTAATTTAAATTATTAGCACACTGTTCGCTTCAATAATATTCGTCACTTGTTGAATACACATCGAGGCGTTAATTTCCGCGTTAAATGAGGAAGAGCAATTATGTGTGCGATCGAGAGGGTCGTGACAATCCGGCGACACTCATCTTCGCACAATGTGCGCCAATATCGATTTATCCTCAAACAGGATCCCGGGATGCGTGCATACGTATCCTGTTCCCTCTATCTCTCTCTTTCTCTTCTTGTTTCTATCTCGCAAACGAATAATTTAACTGCCCCGTATTCGGAGCGGAACCGCTGTTCGTTTCCTGCCTTTAGACGACAATTCTCGATGCGGAGGAAAATCGATGCGACACCGAAATTCGAGGCGGGTTTTACGATTGCGTTTTGATGACCGGATCACACCGAGCCATATGTGCGTGCGTGACATTTCGCGTGCGCGTCGCGGAATTATTGTGCAGGAACACGTGGCCGCTCCGTTTTTCGCGAACGGCGAAATTACGGCGTTTTCATTCGTGCGCGAATTATATCCGCCGTTCTTACATTCTCCGGCCAAAGATTTCGAGATTAATTTCCAATTTTATGTATGGTATATAAGTTCGAATACACTGATTATAGTATTTTTTCATTTGAGATATGTATGCACATATAAGTGAGAATTTCTTTCTAAAAACAAACAACTCAACAAAATAAATAAAAAAAAGTTGCAAACATGTTGCAAATATTATATTGTACGATTATTATTAATTTTTTAATAAAATTTTACAATTAGTGTCATAATCACAATGGAATATAAAACGAAAGACTATAAAGTGAATGTTCTCATTGAAAATCAGTAAATACACTGATTCAGTTTAAGGGAATAAGTGTTTCGAATTTTTAGTCGATTTTATTTACAAAATATCGAGCGTCGAACGTGACTAAAAGAACGTATCTGCGTTCTGTAATGTTCGCGACAAAATTCCGCGAGCACGCGACGCTTTTTCCGATACCGAATTTCCCGAATGCGCGATGCTGCCAGATATGACATTGCACTTTGCTACATGTTACGTGAAATTTCGTTCTTGTATCTCGATCATGTGTCATATCTTGCATAAAGTATGAAGAAAAAGAAAGGGAGAGAGAAAAAGAGGACGACGGATATTAAATCTTGCATGCTTAGGGTTTAGAGCATCATACGCAAAGCGTTGTGTTTAATTACGCTAATAATTACAAATATACATTACATCGGCGCTTTTACATGTTTACGAGAATCATTTTATTTTGTTACGAGAATTAATAATAAACTCGACAGTAATAATGATGATGGCTTTTATTATTACATGTATTTCAATTTCTGCAAGAATATTATTATGACATTTAATGTTGCTTTGATGCGTATATATTGTGTATTGCAATTTTTGAAATATTATTTTTAACGGTATAAATAATAATATTTTTTTTACACAAGAAACCATTGTAATACGATGAGAGTATAATTAACGATTCCTTTTTTTAACGAGCTGATGGGAAAACTGAATGTAAACTCTATGTAAAGCGGAAAGATAAGCGAAAAGAGTAATTGGCAAGAAAACGGAAGCAATTAAAGACTGAAGAATGTTAAAAGAATTCATGCCTCTTCTCATGTTGCTGGTACAGCGATAGAAGTCAAGAGAGATCAATGTAGTCGAGAGATGATAAATCGCTACTGTCTCGTTATCCCGCGATTGGAATTCATAGGACTTACAGACGAACCGAACTAATCGCGAGACGTTTTCTCCATCTTTTTTCCTTCATTGTATATACAAGAACGAAAGACTTAAGAGCTGTCTTATATGTGAAATGCGAACTCGGCAATTCGATATTCGATAATCGTTATTCTCGAATAAAATCATCGAAGAGAATGACAAAAATTCATATTTATTTTTTTACAAGACAATATAAAAAATATATAATTTAATTATGTTTTCAAATAAAAACATATAGGAATTAAGGCAAATCTTTTTTAAAACTAATGTCATCATTTACCGGTTATTTTATCGCGCTCACTCAAATTAGTTAGCATTCCAAAAGTATAGTTTTAACCGATATTTCTCGTATTATAGCAAAGAAATTGAATTATCCAACAATACTCTATAACCGCGGCGTCAATTAGCGTGCGTTATCGCAACATTTCACTAACAAGGTATCCGCGGATAGAAAGCTTCTACTATCGTAATAACGGTCTAGAGTGATCGAGCGTAATTGTTCATTGGTGCCATTATTCGCGTATTCTTCTCGCAGCCGTTTGTCGAAATATTTGCATATCGTATCCCTTTCTAAAAAAGGCATGAAACCTCGAACTCGAATATATCGAAGCGTTGAAGCCTCTTTGCGACTTGCTTCATTCGTATTATTTGCAACTGTCAAATCATGCGAATTTTGACAATTTGTGAAAAGAAAGAGTTAAAGTTAGAAAAGAAGAATTTAAAAAATTGGAAAATGTCCGCAAATAAAAGCGCGCGCGCAGCGCGTGCCTGTGCTGTTTTAGTATTTTCTAAAAATGTAAAAAATAACCGTGATTTCAGAGGTTTTCGGGCGCTAACTTTTTAAGAAAGCATTTTTCGATCCATGTTTATAGGATTTTTTTTATTCGCTATTAAATTATCCTTCAAATGAGATTCAAAATTATTGTAGTTCGCTCCATAGGTTTTGAAATAGATCAGTTAATAAACAATTTCAAATGAACCAAAAAGTGTTTTTTCGGCTATTGACGGTTCTTTTCATTTGAAAAAGAATTTAATTCTCTACAATTTTTGTTTCGGTACTTTTTGTTAAAAGACGCATACTTTCACGAATTCTTGCGGTATGATATACGGAGCTTGATCTAATAAAGACGACGATCGATTTCTGGATTAATCGTTTTATCGAAAGACGGTTCAAAATATCGTCAATCGAAAAAAAAAAAAGCGAAGGATGCAATCGTATCCGAAACGGATAAAACGTTTTATTATTTTGGAGGATATGGATGCACACTGTGTTCATCAAAACGACACTCTATACACGATCTTAAAAACGCTCGATTTTTTAAATATTAATATTTTAAAATTATTGACATTACAAGCAAGAAAATTGATATCTATTTGAAAAACGAAAAATTCATAATTTCAAAGTTTTGGAATATAAAAACAAATTATTCTTTATTTAATTTCAATTCTAACAGAATTTTAATTTGAGGATTAATTGCAAAAATATTTAACGCCGCTAATTAATAAACTAATTAACGAATATTTAAAAAAATACTCTCCAATGCGTTTCTTAACGATTAACTTTGTCCGTCGCAATCGGTAATCTCACATCTTGAATAAGAAAATTCTCCATCATTGGAGAACACCACGATGGAAAACTCGTCGTGAATTCTCGCTATTGGACGACGGTTCAAAGGAGCGCGTCGCGTTAGCAAATAGAAAGGTGCAAAAAAAAAAAGAGAAAGAAAGAAAAAAGCGAACGCATTGTGTCGCACGCGTACACCGTAAATTCATTTCATCATCAAAGTCGACCCTTTTTTTTATCTCTCGTCGGTGCTGCTAAGTCGGTGTAATTAGAGTACAGCGACACGCCACGCGCGAAAAATTCCAGTCTACTGGAATGCTTAAAAAGCATGGGAATCGTTCGACACGTATTATTCACGAACGATACGTATTCGTGAATGAACACATTTACGTTCATCGTGTCGCAATTAACGATCGGCGCGATATACGAAGATATTAGGAAGCGTCGAAAAGCGATATTCGGATTTCTGTAACGAGAATAACAAGAGATTATCTGAAAGAGTACGAGATCTCTCAACAGAGTACGAGATCGCGCTCGACAAAGTTAAATTTGCGAACGTTTCAGAGCACGGCGCGAGTTTAATTTCTAAGGGGGCGATGTCTTATTTACTTTACGCCGGATATATTTGCGTTATGAGGCATCACATCCATTTGCCTCGCTTTCGCATTTCCATTCCCAGGTGCATTATCGGCACTTTAAACATTCTACATCCGCGATTACTTTGTTTGGACTAAAACAAAGCGCCAAGTTTGCGTTAAGTAATCACGCTCCACTCACTTTGTTTCAGGATACAATGTGTGATTCCCGCATAGCATTCGCGACATGAACTACGAATTGTGAAAATTCAATACAACGATAACTTCTGACAAAGCAATACCGAATTTTAGAAGAAAAATTTTTTTTTCTCGAGATGAACTTTAAAACGAGAAGATGATCGTATGATGAGGTATGAAAAATATAAATGACGAAGGATTTAATTGCGGCTAAAGTTTTTCAGCACTCTCGTTAATGATTCACTTATCTTATGATATAATTATATCTTACATACAGATAATGAATGAAAATTCCTTCAACCCCTTGCCGATATCGTTTTTCGCTTCATTAATATTTTGTGACGTTTTTTCGCAAGATAGAAAAGAAAATAGAGAATAAAAATATAATAAATGATCAAATATTATTATTTTTCAAATAATAATTTATGCTTTTTTTACGCAAACATTTATTTTCTAGTATAATTAAATCTTTTCCTCTAGCAAATTTCACAGAAATGACAGTTGCGCGAATAACGAATGAGCATTGTCGGTGACGTCGTTATTTCCAAATAATCTCCTCGTTTTGTAGAAATTTTCTGCATTTTAACGCACACAAAAATAATAAAAATTAAAGTAACAAATATATATATATATTTTTTTATGTAACGCATTTTCATTACAACGAGAATTCAGCTCATTCCTGCTAGATTGTTTCGACGTCGCTGCACAACGTGACTCGCGCAAAATGTGAAAAATTGTTGGCACATTCGTTTCAAATCTTAGTCAGACTTTATACATAGGTCCTGCTTCTTCTTTCAATTATCTCTCTCTCTCTCTCTCTTCTCTTTCGCATTCTGCATTCGTAAATTTGTGATCGGCGATCGAGAGTCTCATCGATAGGTAAACGAATTAATAATCGCTATGTCGATAACATGTTCTATGCACAAGGATTCGTAAAATAAAAAAAAGACGTTCTTCTAAAGCAGAAAAAGTTGTGTTTTGCATTGCAAAAATTCTTTAATCCACGTTGTAAGTTATATAATCGATTAAAACAACATTCAACTGATTACGAAAACAATTGAAAAGTAAAAGAAAGCAAATATCAATCGACTAAAGGCATAAAATTAAAGGTAAAATTAAACTGTAAAAAAAAAAAAATGATTCTGCGACGAACATTCATTTTTATCGTTTTCTCGCATGAAACGGTATTTCTTTTTTTTATTAAACCACCCTCTCCTTCCTTGGTAACTCGTGCGTACAATTCGCTTTCCATAGCATTTAGTCGAAAGGACTACAATTTCGAACCGTAAGTCAAAACCGCAAGCCGCAAGTGCATGGTTTACCGACGGTCACCGGAGGTTGAGTGGGTTCCCGGCTTTTAAACGACGATATTAGTTAAGTTTTGAAGCGAGTCTAGACCTGGGCAACGCGGCTGTGAAAGTCTCTCTCGCCGATAGAGAAAGTGAGTGCGCTTTAACGCGCATCATTTATATTCGGTTGCTAAATGAACCGTCGCGTCATCAGCCCCTCATCGCTTGTCGCGCGCATCCGCGTTTCCGCAATCTCCGTCCATCTTCTAGGCGAAGCTGGTGCGCGGAATCGCGCGGAACGCGTGAAAGAAGGCTGACAATTTTCGCGTTCCAACGGCGACGATGATTCATCATCGCGGCGCGGTCGCGTCGTCATCTCGTAAAACTCAACGATGACTAACGCGAATCTATTGCTTCGATTCGATAAGACGTCTATTTCCAAAGATTCTCGATAATTGCGTAATGATTAATTTTCTACGAAATAATTCTCCGCTCTCTCGTAATGCATCCATAAGTTGTCATAGCTGCGAACGTATGACATGTCGCGATATTTTTGAAGAAGGGGAGAAAAATTGCTTAATAAAACTTTCAAAGATAAAGACACCCCTCTTTTTTCTCACGAGGAAAAGGTAATCTCGTCTACGGAGAGTTTAATATGACCGGTGCTTTGTCGGGCTACGATTACGCAAGACGCTTAAACTCCGATGCGAAAAGTAACCGGGGGACAGTGCCCTTTACTTTCAAGATAGAAACCGAGAGAGAAAGAGAGAGAAAAAGAGAAGAATCTAGCAATGGAATTCAAGCCATTACAAACAACTGGGACCCTTGCGTTTGACAGTGACGTGTAATTATGAAGCATCGTCTAAACAACTCGAGCGCAACTTGTCACCGAACGAAATTAATTTCTCTCTCTCTCTCTCTCTCTCTCTCTCTTTCGTTTTTCCGACAATAAGACATTGTAGATTTATGCGAGTAAAGTTACCGTTTTGCGACAGATATCTGTTGCTAATCGAAACGGAGCCGGTGCATTCTGTTCCTAATCGCGAATGAGAGTAATGACAAAAAAGGAAAAGCGAGATCGCTACCGTGTGATTTGCGGGACGGATCGATTAAAGTTAGTCGCACTCGAGCTTGCCGAAAGTTTCCGGGGCGAGTTATTCTCGACTTCCATGAGCTGTATTATGGGTACCTATCTGGAAGTAAATTCGACGAATCTCCCTGGGAGAATCGATCTTCTCGTAGAAGGAGAATTAAATGCACGCACGGTTAATTCGCCGGGATATACAGAGTGGAGCATTTATATTGTGATACCTAAATATGTAAAAAATAAAACAAGATAGAAAGAAATGTTTCGGACAAAAGTTGTTCGATTTCAAGGGGATCATAAGATGGTGCCATTAGTTTGACCTTGGGTGGAGGCGCTTCGGAGATTTTAATGTCAATCTTGTTTTATTTTCTTTACACCAATCGACGTCTCTCATTTTTCGAGCTTAAAATATTAAGGTAACATTATGGCAAAATAAATAATTTTATGAGATATTTCATAGTTTATGTAAAATTATGTCGAAGTAAAGTAACAAAATAAAGTATAAAATATCTCGTAAACTATTAAACTTTTGGCCATCATACCCCTATAACTTTTTATGCAGAATATTGCAAGGAATCGATTTATGTAAAAAAAATTGGGATGTTTCCATTTAAAAAAACAAGATTGACGTTGAAATCTCCGAAGCGTCTCCACCCAAAGTCAAACTAATGGCACCATTTTATGACCCCCTTAGAACCGAACAACTTTTGTCTGAGAAATATTTCTTTCTATCTTGCTTTATTTTTCACATATTTAGGTGTCTCAATATAAATGCCCCGCCCTGTATAACGGGAGGAAAGAGAAAGTACGTGCGAAAAGTGCAAATTGCCCGAAAACTCAAACGCGAGCTGCGTTCTTAAAATGCATAGATAAAATCGACCAGCTACGTTTCAAGCACTTTTATTAGCTCTAGTGATAGCAGTAGCTACATGCTCTATTCCCGTTATTTAGTTGCATAAAAAGGAAGAGATTGACCGTAAATCCATGTGCAATGACAGTAATTAGTGCAAATTATACACGCTGATGAAATTATGCGATAATGTTTGTTAATCGCATGCTTGGCTGCTAAAAGTATCTCGCGGTTCATCTTTTTTCACGAAAATGTACGAACGGTATCCTTCTTAAAGAAAAGGAGGCGAAGGAAATCGACGATGGACATTATAAAGCGGAACATTATGTTCATGGAAAAACACGTTCTCTCTCTATAAAAAAAAGACCGATCGGAAGACTGCCATGCGAGGAAATAAGGTTGGCCGAAACGAGCGCGACCTCCATTTCAATACCGTGCAAATGTCAGTACAATAATGGTAGCTTGATTACAATATATACTTATTTCGAGTTACAAGTTTAAAATCAAACATGAATATTGAATCGATTTTATCGCAATATTATCATTGGAGATATTAAATCGTTTGATCTTTGCTTTACTTTGGAGAATCGATAACAAGGTACTTAATATTATCCATCCTTTAGCAATCAAGTCAAATAAATCTTTAGACCTTGAAGAAACACACGATATTTATTCAATACTTTACGTAAAAAGATTTTTAAAGAAACCAATATAAAACAAGTATAAAATAGTATAAACAATAGAAAAAAATTCCGTAATAAACGTAAAGTAAATTTAATAAATTTAATGTATTATCTTAATCAGCGATGTATGTTTCTCTCTCTCTCTCTCTCTCTCTCTCTCTCTCTCTCTCTCTCTCTCTCTCTCTCTCTCTCTCTCTCTCTCTCTTCTTACACTTTTCATCAAGATACTCGATCATATCAGGCATACCTTGAAATTATGGCGATGTCTGGCCATGATCGAGGTTACCGAACGAGTTCATCGTTGCGTAACTCCCCTTTAGGCACGTGTGTGACTCAGAAGGCACTGATTATAGCGTGACACGAAGCCATGAACCGCGTACGTGCCGAATGGGAACAACACTCGACAGAAAGAACAAAAAGTCTGCGTACTTTTGTTTTTTGCAGCAAAACTCGCTGCAGAAATATATTAAGTTTCTCGAGGGGGGTAACGTGTTATTCAATTCTATCATAAAACTCGAATCTATAATTTGATTGTTTCAATATTTGTATGCAAAATATGCATGTAAAAATATGGATATTATTCTAAATCCTGCAGATACTCAAATGTTTGAACGAAAAGAGAGAATAGTATTTAAAAATTATATTTCATAAATTATACTCAATAATATTCCTATAAAAATCTATCGAATAAAACTCATCGCCTTAGATTTAGATGATATCAAAAGGCATTTAAGAGCCACTCGAGTTCTCCGATAAGTTGCCGCAACGTCGGCACGAATGTATTCTATTGTACGTGGATGGCGAATAAACAGCAAGAAAGTCCGACCTTGATGAGAAGACGCATGCGATCCTATATTTAGATACCGATGGGCGCTTCCCGTTTTTCCAGGGCGAAAAAGATTTCTGGACTATTTGACAAATACAATTCAGAAACGTCACGCGCCTCCGTCTCTCGTATATATATCTCGTCCCAATTAAAAAAGAGATAGAAGAAAATCTCGCTTACTAGGCGATAAAAAATAAGAAACTCTGATTCTACGCATCTCTTTTTCTCGTTTCTTTCGATTCTCACGAATCTTCTCACAATTGGATTCGCGTGACCCGAGATCATCCTGCGAGTCATTAATGGAGAAAGCAGTGACAAAACGCGGGACAAATTCTTACAAAATACACGATAGATATTTGTAAGAAATTTGTTCGTTGAATGAAACGATCTCTCCAGCCACACCGCGAGAAAATAAATTTCCCATAGTGAATTTATTACACGGATCCTTGGATATGCCGAAACGCACGCCCTTTCCGTCATAAATCCCGTGCTCCGTCGATCTCGTCTTTCATAAATTCGCGAAGAACAAATTTCTATGCTCGGATCCTCCTTCTTTTATGTGTCAAAAAAGTCTTCGGACATCTCTTCGCGTATGCATACGTTCTTTTTTTCGGGAAAAACATGCGCATGCAACATGTTCGAGCTTCATCATCGAGAAATAAAAAGAGAGAATAGGCTCGTATAAAAATTTAATATCATCCCGACGAGACGTGCATTCCGGTGCAGTGTGATTATATACGAGTTTTACTTCGAAATAAGATTGATAAAAATAACGAGAGACAAATAAGTTAATCAACGTTAGTCAACGTTGCCTATCGTTTGCTCGGTCGCAGTACATCCTGTGACATCCTACGCTTGCACATTCATACTTCCGTGGAATCATATTAAATGTTGGATGTCAATGGCCTTTGAATTGTTCGGAAAAATTTGTACACGAATTTCACGATGAGTGCGCGCGCGCGCGCGCGTGTGTGTGTGTGTTTATTGAAAATATAATTTAATAATATTAATATTTTAATATTTTACATTCTCCTTTAATTTTACAACGTACCTCAAGAGACATAAGTTTCTGATACATGGTGATACACATGGTTGCTTTTATCGCGGAAAAATTATTTTTCATTGTGGTCGACCATCCGGTTCGGTCTCCGGCGCCAAACTGGCTCTCAAAAATGTCTCTACTTATTCATACGCGCACCACGAATGGTTACACTTTATGGCAACACTTTACGCAAATGTTTATGGTGTCTTAAAAACTCGCCGGCGTGAGTGCACGTAACAACATTGCGTAATTATCTCCGAAGAACAAACATAAGAGAGATGGTTTTTATTACAACAAAATTTCGAACGCGTAGCGCGATTACGATTGTATGCAAATCGCTGCTGCGCGGCGTTGTTAAATAAAGACAGAAGCGTCTGTCGGCGTTATCGATTTTAATGGGATGTTTTTAATCATTGAAAATGTCGACGACCTCGCAGAAGCAGGAAAATGTAATTCCATAATAACCGTCGAGACTTGAGATCGCGAATAAAGCGCGTTAATCCCGGATAGGATTCGCGGTCCTTTATGGTATCGTTCATTTGCGACTTTATAATTATAATTATGAATAAATCTCTATCTGTCGTCTCGAGGGAACAAGATTGAACATTTCAGAGTAGAGAAATGCTTCGAAAAATTGAAAATTTGCGAAATACATGTATGTATATATCGAAAAATGTCGATCGTGGCTTATCGTGAACCGTAATTTATCGCAGCTCGGAGAAAAACGCCTCGCGCGAGATGTATTTTTAAAGCTCTAGGAACGATAAATTGCGAGCGCTAAGCGCGATTCGCTTCGTTACGGTATAAATAGCCAGTTTGCCGTGTATATACTGCGCTAAAATGTTATATCAAGATTCACGCAATTTACGTTTTACAGGCGCGCGAAATTCAATCTTATAGATATAAGCGAGTTATCTTACGCCGAGTATACCGAGACTCCCATTATATCTTAAATACGTCAAGTGCCGTAAAATGAATCTGACTTAACATTATATCGAAACTTTCGTTGTGCTCGTATGTACCTCATTAAGCTCTCATTAACGCCGAGATATTTTTCAAGTGTTCGGGTAAATCCGCTTTGCGTCACGCTTATTCTTCGCGATAATACAGGAAGGAAAATTCATATTTATACATACTTAATGAAGAAATAGAAAGGAGGAAAAAAATTCCACGAGTTGGATGATAAATTATTATATAAGAGAATTATATTATATATAATTCTCATATATATAAAGGCACTTAATTGAGCGCTTAATTGATAATTATAAAACATCAATGATAGGAATTGTACGTGCAGGGACAACATGTTTTCGAAGTTGGAAAAATTAATTGCAGTAAAGAACACGCACACATACACACACAAAGAAGAACTTCACATGTTCATCTGTGAAAAATATTTTCTATATTAAATATTATATATACACAATATATATATATATATTTTTGCTTTTTAACTTTGATCGGCATCTCATCTCGATCAACAAACTTCTTCTGAGTCAGCCTGTACTTACAACCCGACCTAACTCAACATCGTGTTTCTTGAGCGGAGACAAGAGTCTCCGCGGCGCGAGACTAACCGAGTATTTTCGCGTCTAAGCGAACTTTAGCCAGGATTTTTCTGGTTGTCTTTGGAGAGTCTAGTAATGCGCGCAAAAGGAGGGCGGGAGGGACGTCGTATAAAGGACACGCGTAGCAGGCTTTCTGCGGCGTAATGAAACGCTTAACGAGCTGTGGGAGTAATTCAAATTCCCTCGGTAAAAACTGAATAGAACTACCGTACGTAAATCCCCGCGGCTCCCTGTACTTCTTCAGCGCCGTGTGACGCGCGGCGAACGAACGGAATTTGCCCACGCCGTAATTCACGATGGGAGTAGAGTACTAACGGTAACGCTTGAAACTAGGAAGCAAATAATAATTCTAAATATCGTTTATCTTGACATAGTTTAAATATCCTGACGAAAAAAGAAACGGGTCTCTCACGACTCTCGAAAGATATATTGACATCTTAAATTACATACATGTGTCAGGCTACGAAAATGAAAATTCTCAATTTTCTTTGTAATTTGTACGGAAATGCATCTTGAAGATATCTCGATTCTAATTTTATTAAATATACTATATTAAATTGCTCGTGTTTCACGAATGACATATGCGTTTCGTTGGTAACCATTCGAGGCATATAAGCAAATATGTGCAAATGGTATCAAACTAACGCGGATTCATTCGTTCTAGATTCTTCACGGACGAGCGCGATGCAAAAAGCGAATCCTCCTTCCTTCGTCTCACTTATTGTGCTATAAATTGCCACAACTGCACGAGACAGCGGTGAAGGAAGAGATCCATTATCTTTGCCTCCTTTTAATCCTAATAGTCCATTTAATGCTTATTCGGCTTTATTTGAGATTTTCTACGTGAATTAATTACCTGCCATACATAGAGGGTATTTTCATGGCTTGTTGGTTTTTTTATAATCCGAAATTCCACGTATAATTTTTCATTTATTTAATACTACGGCTATTCTTTCTCCCGACATCGTCTTATCGTGCCTCTCTTCGTCTCTGCAACATTTCGTAACGCTGTCCGCCGCCATTATCCGATGACTTTCAAAATTTGCCGGAAGCGCAATAAAAACAATAATTGGAATACTGAAGGAGAGAGGAATATCGTCGACGAGGGGAATCACCGGTTTCTAACGGTATTCGAACAATGAAAGGAGCTCTTGGCTGTTGACAGCGTATGTCCAATCGGCAAAGTGCCGCGATAGTCACGTCATAATTATTTCTTTCATGCTCGACGAACCGCGTATTTCATTTTCGGAGAGACCCCTTTCGAAGATCTCTCCCGTTTATATTTCATATCGCGTCTATTATTTTCACCTTCCGGAACGAACGATTTCGACGTCTGCGTTTTTTTACGAGCGTTCGATATAGCGACGGCGCGGGATAAAAACGCTCCGCCACCTCTTTTTTTTTTTGTGCGGACGCGCCGCGATCGATAACGATTAAATTCTCGTTCCCGGAAGTTATAGAGCGTAATCGGAATTTATGCCCGTATTCTTGCATAATGCGAAATTACGAGCCCACCGCCATTCAGAGAGGCCAGTTCAAGAAGCAATAGTACACACTTTGCATATCATTTTCCGATGGCTATCTTAATTTATTGCGTTGATCTTAAAATTGTATATAAAGTTTTTTTTTATCAATATAAAAAATTGATTAAAAATTAAAAAAAGATTTATCTCTCCTATAATAGACATTGCAATTGAATTGTATAGTACGAAATAAATGGATTTATGGAAGAAAGACGAATTTTTTTATATTTCGAGAGATGGATTTCATACAATCGCTTTGAGAAAAATAAATTTCGATCTGCTGAAGTTAGCGAATGTAAAATCGTCACAATATTAATATTGACAGAAAATAAAACGAGAGAGGGACCGTAAATATTTGTTCCCGTAACGATATTGAGGCTGGGCAGCGTAAACATCAAAAGTTATTAACCGACGAAGGGGTACGCAAGAAGATTCGCGGCAGAAGACGCCTTGTCAGCAAGACCCTGAACCTCTCTCGTCGGGAATGCTTCTTTGATTCGAAACAAAGTGGATAAAGTAAAAACGCTGTTGAATCAAATCGCGGTATGCAGGTACGACGTCACAAGCAATTTCCTTTGCACACGTATATGAGATTATCTAACGGATGATAAGATGCACACAGGGATACTCGAGGTTTTATTAATATTGATCTTTTTCGCTTCTCGACAATCAAAAATCAATTCAATTTCGGGTAATTGCTTCGTATGCGTGTGTGTCTTCTCTAATAATATCAATTTGTTAATTTATAGAAACAATATTTTTATAATCGTATTTCTGAAAAATAATACACGCGTAAAATTGCGATAAATAGATTCGTTCAAATAACTGTTTGAAATCTTTTCGTTCAGAACGAAACAAATACGTTTATTTGAAAATATGGAATAGCATTAAATTATTTATATTAATTTTTATTTTGTAAAATAGATTGCCCAACATTTTCCATATTTTCCGTTACGCGGTATTCAGTACGCGATATACTTTTAGCAATTTTCATACAACGGGAACCAAACGCGCTTTATCAAACACGATGACTCGGTATTTGTGTTATAAAATGTATGTGGATATAAATGAAGAAGAATGCGAAGAAGATGCCAAGATACGCGACAACCGCAGTATATATAAAGCTGTAACGAGGATAATCTTCTCCCCTCATGCCGGTCGTTCCCTTCGAGAAATACGTAACAGCAGAAATTCTTTGGCATACGCTGAATGACGCTGAAGCTTCTGTGCTCGAGCACCTGCGCTCGCATACTTTGGTGATTTTTCAAGCGCATTGAGCGTTT
This sequence comes from Polyergus mexicanus, assembly GCF_030449975.1. NCBI lineage: Eukaryota > Metazoa > Arthropoda > Insecta > Hymenoptera > Formicidae > Polyergus > Polyergus mexicanus. The sequence continues at coordinate 10,940,432 of NW_027223326.1, read as the reverse complement.
CTGTTTTTTATACGAGAGTATACGAGATGAGGAGAATACGACGACAAACCGATGTATGTGCGCGACCAAAAAGCCGTAAGTTTTTAAATAAATTCTTTATCCACCTTCATTCGTTTAGTCCTACAAATGGCGAATTATAATTAAAAGTTTTTTGTACAAAACTAATGATTTGTTTTATCTCATTCTGTTTTCCTTTCATCGATAATTTTTTTCTCCAAATTAATAAAACAAGATTCAATAAAGTTGTATTTTCTTGTATTATATCTACGCGACAAGAGTTAAATTCACAAGTTGAAAAATATCTTCGATAAAATCTTTCGAAAGATTTTCAAAAGATATACAAGTTAGCTTGTAATTTCGAGATAAAAGTCTTTTCTGCAGGCTATATCGATTTTTAGAACTTCTATAACAAAAAATTCCATAATAAAACAAATAGGAATGTTGAGCTTTATGATTGTAGCTTTTGGCATTTCGATCAAAGCTGATCGTTTGTACCGAATCCGGATTTTCTGCGTGGAAAAAAAAAAAGAAGTTTTTCATACATGAACGCACTGCTTGCGTGTAAATAATCAACGGATATATGTTAGTTTTTTTTTGCCGCAAATCAAAAGAGCATTTACATTTTGTGGATTTGTTTTCAAAATTATTATTATCATTCTCATTTAGAAAAACATAGTTCACGTATTTTAATTTATTATATTTTATTTATTCCATATAGTTTACAAAGAAAAACACATAAGATTACATGATTGCAATGTATGTATCTTTTTAAGACTTAACGCGATTAAACTTTCTAAAATAAACAGTTTTATTGAAACACTCTATGCGTTATATAAAGTTGTATTTCATGTTTGAGAGATAACGATACAGAGTGTTTCAATACTAAAGCATTTCTATTTTGTCACAAATAAAAGATATATATAAAAGAATAAAATCAGTCTTTGTTAAAATTATTGTCAAGATATCTTTGATTTCGCCGATGAAAATGTAATTAGAAAATATTGTCGAAACAATCTGTATATTAAAGTATAGGCACGAAATATTATGCATCGCGATGACCGTATAATTAATTTACAAGATTACGGGATTATAATTTTCTCAGCTAATCTAAATTCTGCCCGTTTCGACGTGCGGCTTTTACGTTCACTTAAAAGGGAAATATCGTTACAGAAATTTCGTTACATCCACGTGTCGCTCTACTGCCTATGTTGTTAAAACTTTACCTTCCCGTTATGTATATAATATATATATACGCGCAGAAAACGCATTGCCTACATTCTAGAAATTTCAAACCGCAGTTAAATCGACCCTGCTTGAAACGAGCATGATTTAATTACGCGAGTGCGACAATTATTTAAATCACCGCGTATCAAATTCTACGCGGCAAATATCGTTCGAGGGGGAGAAATCAATTATATATTTTATATCAAAAATTATTTATGCTCTATAAAAAGTAAATTCTAAATAATACGCGTCGCTGATTTTTATTTTAACAATGCTAAATAAGAGAGGAAAATATCGAAAATCTCAGCCACGCGGAATATTAAAAAGGAAGATACAATCTTGCGAATTATTTCTCCTTAGCGTGTATAATCAAGACTCATGTCATCGCTTTTCGCATTATCACTTTTACGCGACGACTCGGGAACGTTAAAGTGGATATAAAATTTACGAGTGCTTAACGTCAAGGTAAGATCCTGGACGGTAGAGGGTAAAATTATTGGTTTGTATTAGAATGTAAAAATACTGAATTTTACGGCGTGAAATAGTGCACGCACACATGCAAAATAACTAAACAACAACTTTTTTAAAGGATATTTCCAACGTTGCCATAAAAACGAGTGGGAAATCATTAAAACGATATATATATTGTAAAAATAATATGCATTTAACAAGAAGATGGAATTTATCCAACATTTATTTATACGTCGATTTTTTACTAATACGTGTATATCTCGCTGCGACGCAAGTTTGTAACTCGGCGGTAAAGCTTAGAATTGACATATATCTCAATGATGAGCACCACATGCCGGGGCAAGGCCACCATTTGTAAGCTGTTACATACACAGCGAGCTCTGTAGGGATCACGATGACACGAGTCGGGAACATTTCGATCTTCGAGGTCGTAGGTCGTGCGGGACTTAGGGCCGAAAACGAGTTAAGAAAGATCTGTACGACAGTCAGATCGCATGCAAATGTTTACAATCAAAACTAGACGCTATCAAAGTTAGAAAACGAGTTTCCCGTTTTCGCTGTGACTTAATGGCACGTTAAACGATTGTAGTTAACGATTGTATGCATTATGCCAAGCGTATTGCGCCGTATTTCAATCCCCAGAAGAGAAGTCGATCAACATAATATGCAGATTAAGAAATTTTATGTTGCTAAAGAAAAGTTCTCATTGATAATTTCGATAACGATTATTAGTTTACCAAGAAAAAAAAAATAAAAAGAAAAAGTGCAATACATTTTTGAGAATAATTCCAATACAGAGATGAGCGAAATATATTAAAAATATAATTAAGATCGCATAAAATACAAAAGATCATATAAATATAGAATAAGTTTGTAGAAGTAAATATCTTTATGAGTTTGGCGCCGATACAAAGTATAAAATATCTCGTGTCGTTCAACGGCCAAGTCGATATCACCGTTGCACTGATCACGGGATTTTATGGAAGAGGTATCTCACGAATTTACGAGCCGCTCTGGTTATCATTCCTTGTCTGGTAGCCGCAAGGGCAAGGTCTTCAGGGTCAACGAGTTCGTGAGCCGGGCGCGATGTCTAGAGAAACGCGCGGAAAATTCTTACGCCTTAACCGGGTCTTTGTCGTGTATCCGAGGACACGAGGGAAACGCGAGACGGAGAATGGAACGATAAAGATCTCCTCCTTTGTGCGCGCGCAAATAATGCGGCATGCATCACGACTGGAGAACAGGATCATTCATCATTGTCAAACTAATATTATCCTCGATTATTGATTCCGATAAAAAAAGATATTTAATCAAATAATACATGCTTTCGATGTCGAATTGTTATTTATGAAAAATTATTTACATTTTTTCGTAAATTATTTGAAATTTTACATCCACGTCAGATTAATGCGGACGATCTCGCGTAGCTCTCTTCCGGAGATGCAGATCCTGCGAAAAGCGTCGCCCGCGTTATTTCGTTCGTATAATACGTCAGCGGGTCGCCTTGAAGACGCGTAGCCTTGGATATCGACCGACCGACCCGGCTCGACTCGACTCCGACTCCAACCTTCGCCATTCGACGGTGTGTTCGCCCCGACTGTTAGTTCTCGCTCTTTCTCTCTTCCTCTCCCACTCACCGTCCACCCCGCCGCGTTCCACGCCGAGACACGACCTCAGCCCTAAAGACGGCATAGGCCGTGCAAACGCCTACGCCGACTGCTTCGAGAGACCCTGCGGCTGTATCCCACGAGTTGCGAACGCGGCGAGAGATCGGCGAGACTTGAGGGGTGTCTAGCAGCTACCCCCTTTCCGTCTCGGTCCTACCCGTGTCCTCGGGCGGAACAGTGCTAATTCTATCGGGGGAGGAGGGGGAAAGGGGAACGGATTAAAATCACGATGAATTATTTTTAACCAAACCCCGACGCGACGACGCTTATATTTCGAATATATGCCTCGTATCGTGGTAAATAACATTAATCTTGATTGTTGATATAGCCCGTTATTACCCTTATCCTGTCTTCTCCGCGTGTTTATCATAGGGTGCGACCCTACTAATTCCGTTGGGACGAATTAGGCACACGCGATGAATTGCTCATTCGATTCTGTCAGGTGACTGTAATTTTTTTCACGTCTCGTTCTCTTTCTCTCTCTTATCGCGTAATCGTCTCGTTTGCGTCAGAATTTGAAGGCTGATCAAAAGCACGAACGTCTTTTAACGAATGCGGCGCAACGAAATATTTATCGCGATCGACGCGAAAATGGCGGGTGACGGGTGATCCCTCGTCGTTACAGCTGTCATTCTTTTAGTACGCGTCCCGGTATCCGCTTCCTCGCAAACTCCCGGAGTAGCTTCTTCCCCCTTCGGTCACAAGTCGGAGCTTCGTGCTTTACAGTTCTTTGTCACGAGTTTCTCTCCCTACTCGCCATCTATATCCCTCCAACGAGAATTCGACGTTGACTTTGCTGTCGGGACAGATTATAAAGAAGAAGGGGGAAAAAAAAAAGTAGATATTTGAAAAGTCGCACGTCTCCGAACCCATTAACGCTAGACAGATCAAACAGGTACGGTGAGGTAAAAGCGCACATTATCCTGCGGATTATCCGAGAGAAAAAAAACTGCTGTCATCTTCTATTTCGACAAATTTGTTTAAATCTTTTACTTTGGGCGCGATAAAAATTTAATTTAAAAAATCAAAATAGAGTTTCCTTTTTTATATTAATAATTTAATATTAAAGAAATAATTTTTATAAGTATAAAAATTCGAGAGCATAGCGTTGTTCCGTCTGTTAAAGATGACGAAGCAATGCCAAATGTAATATATAGCTAAGTCATATGGAATTTTACAGAAGTATTCAGGAGAAATATATTACGCTTGTACGTCGAGACGAGATGCAGCCTCAGGATTTCTACGCGTACGTCTGTCTATATTTTTGTACCATGCGACGCGGGTGTCGCCATATTACTCAAAGAGAATGCACGACGCGTAAATATACGCAAAAACAGAGGCAGGAGAGAAATGACGGCAGAGATAAGGGTGTGAAAAATATTCTGTCTACGACAGTCTACGGAAAACGTTCTCTATCGAAGAATAATACGTGTATAATCTCGATTTTCGTCAACTAAAATCTTGTAAACAAAACGTCTAATTATAAAACTCACAACACATGTAAAAAAAAAAAAAAAAATTTAAAAAAAGGGAAATAACAATAATTGTGTGAGAATTCGTAATTTTATCATTTAAATATAGGTATTTTAAAAGAATCTCTATAATCTTAGTCAACGCATACGCACACATACCTACACGCTGATCGATCTGAGCTCCTTATACTAATCAAGAGGATCGATATATATCGTTTTAAAACGTCATAAATTTAAATTGCAGACACATATCAAGTCCGATGATTAAGTTGCCTAATAAATTTCAACGTGGCAGCATTTACGACAATAGTTAAATGGTTAACCGCTTGCTCTCAATTAAAACGCCATCCTTGTCGCGCGTTGTCAAGTATTTTACGCTATAAAATGATTCCGAACTCTATTACTCCGATCGTACCACGAGCTTAAGGCAATCGGAAGCTCGCAATGTTTTCAATTGCAGCGACAAAATGCAGTGGGATGTATAAATGCTGTATACGCAATTGAAACGGACAAATCTCCAAAGATTATTACATCGACTGTGAATAATGATATTTTCGAAATTATCCGATTTCGTTAAATTGTACGGTGTCGTTTACCACGTAAATCGCAATTTCCTGAGGGAGAAGACGCCGACAAATATTCGCAAATATTTGTGCTTATTGCATTACTTTTGTACGAGATAGCTTTTAATGCGACGTTCGTGTAACCGACATCTTTCCTAGCGAAACGAGAAAATTACTCATGCACTCCTTTCGATCCTTGTTCTCGTCCAGCGGCCATTCTAAAGTTTCCCGTTCGTTTAATCGTGCCTTTTCGCCGCCGCTACCGGAAAGCCGGAAGCGACGACGACAATCAGAACTTCAGATCGAGAAGTATATTATTCGTACCGGTCGCAACTTTTATGAGAAAATCTCTCTCAAATTTTTCTATTTATGTACTTTTACAGAGACGGATGATCGCGACGATCAGCTGCGATCGCGCAATTTGAAGAATATAATCGTAGGATCTCGAGATTTTTATCGATAATTGCGTCCACGTGAACTCAGTTTATTCTTATCTATTTATTGAAGCGTGTTATTTATTACCCGTTACCCAAGGTTCAATTACAGGCAAGATCGACGACGATCAGTTCGGGTCGACGAGGTCGAGGCAGAAGAGTGTTGGCCTTTACGAATTCAATGTCTCGCTTATTTATAAGAGCGAGTGAGTTTTCTCCATCTCTCGTCACACTCATCAGTAAAAGCCCGTCAGATCGAAGTTCTTAATGGCAAGCGATTTCAACTTATTGCCAACGTCGTTCGTCTTGTTCCGGACTTGATTGCCAAAGTTACAGTGGCGTACTTAATTCCGTTTATCGTGAAAATCCCCTCGTTTTTCCGAAAGTTTTTTTCTTAATGGCACGCGTTCCTATTCCGTAGATACTTCAAAGAAAGAGACAGAAACAGAGAAGAAAGAATCTTTCGACTTTTCAATAAATATTAATATCATTTTGCTTGAAGAAAAAAAATTATAAAACAGTACGAGAGAGCATTGTGTCGAGATTTAATTAAAAATTTAATCCGTTTTTCATATTTAATTAAAAATTTTACTCGCTTCTTAAAGAGGTCTTACTGCGGCGATTACGCTAAAAAAAATATATATATATATATATGTGTGTGTGTAGCACTTTATTTGGCTAAGTATTTTATTACATAATTTTTCCACAAATCTTTCCTTCCAATTTTAATGCCCTTCTCTTCTCCATTTTCTATGCTAAAAGATATAATATCGTCAAAGCGTGATGGTGATATCTCTCAACAGCGTGACACGGTATCCGATGTCCAATATCCAATATCCTATTATGTGTACGATGTACGAGATCCACGTGCGCGGCAACGTACGCATGCACGCGCGCACATTTGCATTCATTAGCCACGGACGATCATTAAAGTAGACATTTCTCTTCCGGATAAATGTTAAAGTAAGTATCGATTTTTTTTCATTTTTTTTTTTTAGTAGAAGAGAAACGAGCGCGCCGGTAAATCAATCGATACGTGTTGTTTGTTTTTTTTTTTTCTCTTACTTAACGTTATTCTCAAACTTACATTTACTTTATACATAATCGCAACACTTTCCTGTTTCGGTAACCCGTAAAATTTTCCACGCCTGTCCTTTTTCCACCCGAGATATAATTTCGGACACCGTTTCCACGCCGCACCACGAGAGATGGTAATCATACGCGTCATTAGGCGATCTAACGCTAATAGTCGATTGCAGATCCCGATAGGATTCACGATTGAGTCAAGATATCGATACTGTAACTTGGTTGTGCTTCGTGAAACCAAAAGCGAGGGATTCGAGTCAATTTGCATGTTAGCTCGGTCACATCTCTTTTCGGCAATCGTATTATAAATTTGAGCTGCGACTTCCTTTTTGTATCGATTATTTACCGCTTGAAATTAATAAAATAGACAAGATATAGATCAAGAATAGAGAAGATATAACAATGATCAAATTAAAAGCATAAGCATGTTTATGATTACTAAACTGATAAAGACAAGATTATATTCGTCAGATTCAATCATTATTATATTTGTAAATTTTATGAACGATAAATAATTGATATATGTATGTTTGTTCGTTTGTTTGTGTATGTGTGGGAGGGAGGCAAGTGTAATAGCAAACGCTCTGCCTGGATTTGTTTCGACCGTAATGAAAAATCAGATGATCCCATGAGAAAATTCCCATGAGAAGAATATCTGCGCTAAACGAAATCGGAACTGTCATTTCCGCGGTCCTTTGTCCCATTTTTTAATTCGGCCAAACGCAGAAGAGCGTTAATTAATTCCGAATCGGCAAATAGGTAAAGTAAATTGGATTTACGCAAGCAGGATCAAACAACGTGCAATTGGGTCAACCGATGTGAAAGAGAGAGAGAGAGAGAGAGAGAGAGAGAGAGAGAGAGAAACAAGAGAGAGATTGACGTTCGCTTTCGCGGATGACAAGATTTCTGTCTTCGAGGCATCGGCACGAGGCAAAACGGGCCCCGTATTCATTATCGGATCGTTGTCAATTGTGGCCGTCGTCGCCGCTGCCGCGAGGGCTCGTTTGCATACTATCGCCTCTGGAATTGAATTATTGTCGATTTAGACATATTCGTGTCGAGTGGTCGGTCGCGCGACTCGAGTCTTCCCCGGATTGATAACGCGAAGGGGGTTTGACGTCCTTTCAACCGGGGAGGATTTACAATGCACGCGAGAGACGGAAAGGGAGGGAAAGGGTTCGCCGATTGCAGCGGGCACCGATATGCCTCCTTTGTGGACGATAATGTCTAATATAGGCGCGCTGAATGTCGTCGACGCGACAAAGCGTCGTCTGCCGTCTGCTCCGCGATATACTTTCGACGAATCTATAATATATTCCATACGGAGATAGGAAAGTGCGCGTATCTGCGATATATTTCCGCCGTGCTGCACATCGATTCATAGCAACCGTTTTCCATAAATACAAATATTATATATGCAAGACAGATTCATAAAGAGTGTTTCATTTTCAAAGATTACATATCTTTGAATGTCGGTGAGATGGAAAGAAAAGATTAAATATTTTGAAATTCCAAGAAAAATTTCAGGATTACATAATGCTAGTTTTTTTTTTTTTTTTTTTTTTTTTTTTTTTTTTTTTTTTAGAAATAACAGTTTTTCCATTATAATATTTTGTTAATTTATAATAACAAGAATTTTGCATTTTATATGTCTGACAATAAAAAAAAGATGTCTTTCAAATTAACTATTATTTTTTTCTAAAGTACCTTATCTTATTTTTATAAGAATTTCCCGTTTTTTATTTCTTTAATTTTTCTATTTTTTTCTTTTTCTTTTTTTTTTTTAATTTTGCAACATATCTTAAAAACTTTCTAATACTCTGAAACACGCATGGCTTAGAATTTATATTCGAGAATATTGAACTGTATTAAAATCGATGAGAATAAAGGATCATAAAAAAAATCTGCACTCTCCTATCGTTGAATCGTTGCCAAAATAAGAAATTGATAGCAAATATATTTCGCGCGTTGCGCAATAAGCACACTGTCGTAGACTATTTCAGAAAGAAGAAAAAGAATTGTGGCACATCGGGTGATACTACCGCAATGTAATAAACACGAGACGCTACGAGCTAAGTGCCAGGATGTTAAGGACGTCACCGCTATCCTTATTTCGCGCCCCGTCTGACCCGAACTAATCAGCACAGCCAGCAATAATTACATTATATTAACAAAGTTACGTGCCAGACTAACTCTCGAGCCGACGTCGATGCATGGTAGACTTCGAGTGTCTGGTCTATCCATCCCTTCACATATTCGTCTACCTGAGATCGCGTATATAAGCTGGTACGAGGCGAATACGAAGCGCTAGATAAACGAGAGCGGGAGATGGGAGCCGATAACTTCGTGACATTTCTGTTATCGAATCATAAAGATATAATATAAATACATAGAAAATGCGTAAAATCGTATCATCGTATCTACAATATTTACGGCAGAAAATTAGAAAATGGACATTTGATCTACCAAAGCAATAATATTACTATGGAAATGATCGAATAACCACGTTTTTATCTAGATTGATTTCTACTCAGCGTTGCAAATTGCATTTTCCTCTCCCTCCCACTTTTCCAAGGCGAACGACAGGACGCATTACACCAGAAATATGTCTGAGTCGGCTGGTAGATACATCGAGAGCACAATTCCAGACTGGTTGATCCGAGGATTAGACGACCTTGGTGGCTGGTCCATTGCCAAGCCGATCCGCGTACTTCTTCCTTATCTATAGATACCTTGGCAGATGACGTCAGTTTCGTTCAGATAGGCCGTACGCTACTCTTCAGGATCGTACCCGCCAGTCCTTTAATCCGTTTGATACTGGGATATACAGCCCTTTCATTCTCTTTCCTCTCCGAGAACGGGATTCCTACCGTCTATCTCGATAAAGATAGAAACACGATAGCCCCTCGATTGGAATTTTATCGATGAATATGTCTGTCGGAAGATCCCTTCTCCCCGTCATATCCGGTACAGCTTTTTATTTTATCATCGTAAAACTTTCAATTACATAAAATTCTCGTACGCAGCAGCTTCATATCAATATCAAGATCATAAAAATATATCGATAATTACATATATAATATATACTTGATTTAATAGACAATTTTTTTCTATTATAATTTATATTCCTACTTTTAATAGATAAATTTTTAAGCTCTACGCAGAGATAGACAAGATTTATCTGCTGGAAAGATAAAGCGAGAGCGTTTTCCCAACACAGTTATCCCTATTTCGCATCGTAAAAAATTTAAGTCGCGATTTTTTACAATGCGACAAACACGGATCAATCGCGTCCATCTATGCTACATCCACCCATGGAAAGATATACATCAACTTATAGATATATGTGTTTATTACGAGTATATAAAATGCGAATTTGAATCCAAATAAATAATAAAAGGTCATAAAAAAAAGTAAAATGTATGATAAATTCTAAATAATAATGTTTAAATTTCCATAGCAATAAGAATATTCTCTTATACTATCCGATTGCTATGCTAGTCTAATTATGAGAGAGAGAAAGTTATTTATGACGTTTTTATTATTATATTCAAGAACTGAGATGTGCGCGCACTTAGAATATACACGAGCGTGTTTTTAAATGTCAAAGATTGCAATATTTGATAGAAATGATTAATACCTCCTTATTGAAAAAAAAAAAAAAAAATATTTTTTTTAATAACACAATAACAATCTCAATAGTTTGAACATCCCATCGTCGGGAGTAATTCCTAGTTCCTCGTCGTTGATGCAACGAGCCGCGGCTATCGGTTGAAAAACTTTAAAACGCGAAGAGACTGGCAAATCCAGATTATCGTTAGAACAAACGCTCGCATTAAACGGGATTAATTAAAAGTTCTCGCCCGCGCCATCCTTAGATGCGGAATAAATTTTTTATATCCCGCGTGCGAGAGAGGGAGAGGCGGTCGCATTCAAGGAAATCCCGCGAATTTCGCCGTGAATTTTATCGTGAAACGCTTGAACGGACTGTGTTTTCCCCGAAGGCGGAGACGGCGGCCATCGGCAGATGCCGGAGAAAATTGGATGTTGGTATCGCGGGGTGCCGCGAAATCGTCGGATAAATTGAGATTGACGGAAATGTCGAATATTTTCGATCTCGAAAGCGCGAGCGAAAGTGCTCTTATTTAATTTACAACCGGTGTCGGCGCCGACTATCCGCGCCGGAGATAGAGGGAGATCTGAAAATGGAGAGCGCGAAAAAATCGTTCCGCCCGATGACGACCGGCAACCGTGAAAACGATAACAATCAAATTTTTTTCATTCTTCTTTCCAAATTTTCATAAATATTTTAAATATTGAGGGATTCTATGTTCGAAATATAAATTGATAATACTAAAATGTAAAGTCATATTTAATGTCATTGTTAAACAATAATGGCATACAACGATGCGAAACCGGTGATTGTGCAACTATAACGAAACACAAATAGAGCAGTCACAATAATCGGATATCTGGCTATCAAGTGTTCAAGTATGGTCAAGAGTGTTTTCAAGCGGTAACGTAACGATAGAACTCTCTGATCAATCTCGAACTGCACATTCAAAGCTCACAAAGGCATATAACAGGCATTCGTATTCATTGCATATTAGATTCGAGTCGTATGAGCTGTTCTAATTCTCGTCTAAAGCAACCGATTATCTATGTTAATGACCTACGAATTGAATATCAAAGAATATAAAAAAAAAAATTTTTTTTCAACATTTTGTGTTAAATTAATAATTTCTCAAACAATCTCAATGATAGAAAAAAAATTAATCATTATTATATGCTTCGAAACTCGCAAGATTAATGAAAAGTCTGTGATGAGAAATTTTTAAAAAATTTTGAAACATCTATCTACAATTCATTTGGCGAATTAAACTCTGTCGAATCATTGAGAGTGCTGGCGATATTCGTGCGGATAAAAATCCATCGAAATTTTTCGGCGAGAAAAATTTCAATCTCGCGAGATGAGATCCTTGCATCGGTTCGCTTCCTGAGGCAGGAGGCATGATACATACGTGTGATACATGAAAATTCTAATGTTCAAAAAAAGATAGCACGATGCATACAAGGCATGCGCAAGATGTTTCAGAAATTTTGATTCTTTTCTAAAGCATTTAAAAGTTAAGTTCATAATAATTATATATAATATTTAGCTGAATGTCGGTGCACGAAATTCTCTTTTAAATCTTTTTCAAATATTAAATTTATTCAATATCGCTGCATCTATGGTTGATGTATCTCGATAAAAATATCGATTATGTGGTATATTACACTATTTTCTCAGAAACGATAACCAATTCTTCGAGAGAAATACCAAGTTTTATTGCGTGTCGAAATCCGTATGATATTTTCTCCGCAATCTTTTCCTCGCGATACGCGAATACTCGTCATGTCGCAATAATGCATCTACCTCGATAGCACTCGAATCAAAACGATCCTACGCTATATCTCCGAGCACGCAGGACAAAGGGAATTCATTTTTATTTACTTCTCGCTATTGTAAATCTCTTCCTCTATCGCGAATCTCTTTGTACCAGCTTAATATCGATTGAGCCCTTTATAGTTCGAATAAAAAAAAAAAATCCTGTTAACAGCCGCGAGTAATATTATTTTTTGAAGCAAAAACTTCAGCCGTAAAGAGAAGTTTAACTGACAAAAAAAAAATGCGATTTATCACGCTTTGGTTACTCATTCCATTTTATTCTTTTCGCGAAATTAATAGTTTAATATTATAATTAATAATTAATAACGAGCATTATCCCAATGAAAGTTTTGAAACTGAATTCAACTCGGAGCCAGATTACCGATAAAGTCAGAATCCACATTGCATACTGCAATGACTACGCTTCTCGTTATATCATTCGAGGCCACGCACCTGTTATCGCTTTCCTTTTATTAAAGCCATCCCTCTCTAGGGTATTCGATGACCGACCGGTCAAGTCGAGAGCTTTGAGAGAGCCTTAACGTAATGATCGATTGTGCACGGCCAGTTCAGAAGCCGAACGTCCCTCTCCTTGCTTCTGTTTCCACGCACCTTCATCCTCGTTTACCCTTTGTAAACCCCTCCTCCACCTCGTCTTCCTACCTTTGCTACCACCGGAAGCGATCCCATCCCCGATGTACGCTCGCCTATATTGCTTCTTGCCTCGTCGCATCCTCATTACGTTCGCCGCCGCTATCGTCTCCATCTCGTCGAATCGCCCCCTCATCCCATCTTCCAAAATGTTATTACGTCGCTCATGCACGAACTGCGCTCCGGAGTTACGCTTGATGCCGCGCTGCACTACTCCTTTTTTTATCTCAAAAAATCTCTCACCCATCGTTTAATCTCTCTTCCCCGATCGTTTCCATTTTCTTACAAAATAAAATTTCCTCGTAATATTGACTCGCGAATATAACAACAACTGCACAATTGTTCGGCATTTCCAACATGACCGATCTATTTCTTTGCAATTATATGTGTGCGCGTACCTCCTTCAATTTTTTTGAATTCATTATTTTTCGAGATTATAAAGTAAAAGATAATTTCAAACTCACCAGTACGATACGCAGCGGCGGAGCTGCAGTACACAATGATGATCTGTAAAATGAAAACATTCTGGATTATATATTTTTCTTGTGTGCGTAAAAAAAATATATGTATGTACATGAGAAAAATTTCTAAAATAATTAATATCTGAACATTTTCATTTCTAATTATTAATTAAATATTTATATTAAATAATCAATATTATAATTAATTAATATCAATATTTATCGTAAAGAAATTTTTTCTTCGTTTTTCATATAAATATTTAATAAAATAAATTGTAAATATATAATCACAAAGAAAAAATTTTTTAAACAAACTATGAGAAAATATAATAAATAATTAAACAACAAATAATTTAATTAATTGCTTACCCAACGATTACTCCGCTATTGCTCGATGTCTCCCTGGACCTCCTCCTCCTCCTCTCTTATCATCCCTTACGAACTGCACTCATTCGCGAAAACGCGATTAATTTTACGATCGGCGAAATACGACGAATAAATCGCACGACACTTTGTACTAAGTAAATCCCGATATTAATCGCACGCGATACGCATTTTATTATATCGATGAAGAGAGAACAATGCGGAAATTGCGATTCGCTCGAAAATCACGCACCACTCCAGCGATAATGCTACATTTATTCCTATGTATGTACAATAGTCCTTGCGATATTGTTATACGATGTTCGTTTATCAAAGAGAATTAATCAGTTGCGCGAGCTGACGATCGCCGATCGTAATAATCGCATTTCGAAGACAATATGATTAATATTATATATCGATACGCAGAGCAGCTTGCGTCACTATCTACTACTCGCTCGAGTCTCGCCGCGCGAATGACAGCTAGGTCAAGGGCACGCACGCGCTGTTATAAACAATCGCATTTCTGAGACATGCGGCCGCGCGAGAGAGATCACTCACAAAAATCACTGTGTAATATATGATTCCATCACGAAATATTTAACGTAATTTAATATTTAATAAATATACACGGAACATGTTATGTATATTCTATACGATGATCGTCAATTATATGATTTTTGGATATTTTAATCATGTGTATTATTGCGCATTCTCAAAATTCAAAAATGACTGACAGATTACATTTAAATCGACAAAAACACAAAGCAAATTATGTAACTATATTCTGAAAATTCAGGTATATTTAAAAAAATAATTCTTACCCATAAATGTCGCAATAAAACAACGATTTATATTATTTTTCATTCTCTATCGTTAAATAGCAGCCCTCACGATTAATTAACTCTCGCGATTGATGACTTCTTTAAATATATCCGGGGCAATAGTTATTTATCGAATCAGGTATTTCTCATGATATTATTGAAATCAGAGATAGAAATCCGAATTATATATAATTGTTTCACTGTGGTATTTACGAGCGATAAGTGCGTTAAACGTGTTCGAATGTAAATATCTTTGCGCCTCTCGTACTTTGAATTTTTCGCCGATTTAAATGCAATTTATTAATCGTTTTCGAATTGAGATATACGCAATAGTGTATTACACGAATTGCAGGATCGAAATAACTCGAAAATAATCCAATGCCACGATACATCAATACGATATTTAATCGTTGAAATGTATTAATTAAAAATCATAAGAAAAATTAGGCTTATGAGAGGAATTGATGGAATCATTATCAAAGAGTGTCAAGAACATTATCGATAGACAATATGTATAATATATTTTCCTTCATATACGAACGTTGATCGGATAATCTTTTCATCTCTCGGCCTCTGCGCGTCAATCCTAGTCATTTTCTTTGATATCTTTTCGTTGTAGTAGGATGCACCCATTACGCCGTATTGACACTGTCAATCGTGACCTCGTGACTCGTGACTTTGCCATTCACACATAAGACTCGAGCAAATAAACAGCAGTGCGAGCTTGCTCCATATATCGTTGTATTACTCTTCAAAATACGATCGCGAAAAGATGCCAAACGCGATCATATTCTATAATTCAAGTAACGAAAAAATTATTTCACGGTATTTAAAGCGATTGGAAATTTATTATGTTTCCAATATTGAGTTTCGATTATATATTTTCCAATAATCTATTGGTCTTAATTAGCCTCTCGCGTAACATCACATAATATCAATGTTATCAATCGATATCATTCTCGTATTTTCCAGTCATTGTGAAATCATCGCGAATACAGTACGAATCGACTTTGAATCGAACTACATCGCGACACATTTCATTGTTGACCATAATCGTGATTAATCTCGTATCTTAATTTTTATCTATCGCGTATCATATAAATTCTTGTATATCGTCGTAATTTGTCGAAGACCATTTTTCGCGAGATTTATTGAAATTCTATTATACAAACTGTCGACTAATTATAATCAATATAATTATCTAATTATATTCTCCGATATTGCGATTTTCCAGATTTCTATCTTTAATTCTAACTTATATATTTATTTATATTTTATAATTTTTCATCATATAATGCGAAATATAATAAAGTTTCGCTTTGGGAAATAGCTCGGTACACTTGCGTGGATCAATCGTGAGAATTAATTAATCGCGCGGATTGATAACTTTTAAGAATTATTCGAATGTTCACGTTTGGCATCTCGTAGCATTTTTGAGGATATATTTCGAGAGATAATACGAAAATTATTCTAAAATGCGAGCCTATATTATTTATTAGCAAGTAGCATTCTGGAGCGTTTGATTGCGCGATTTTCGAGTGATTACCGAGATTGTAATTTCGTGTAACGTAATGTTCGCGTTATTCTTTGTTGCTGCAATATAATAAAGTGCGCGACGCGTATGATTAATATCAGAAATGCCGTGCAAAGTATCGCGCGATTAAAGTGCAGTCAATGTAGAAGTAGTAAAAGACAAAGAGAGGAGCGGGAAGCCCCGGAAGACATCGAACGACCACGTCTATGAGGTAAATTATTATACACGTTAATTATATTAAGACAATAGCATTTAATTTTAATTATTTAAACGTAATTATTTAACGTGTTGAATTGACCAGTTTTAAACCCTTACATTTCAAAAGCTATCGCTTGAATATTGACACATTCCGTATCTGCTCAAGACTGCTTCAATTTGTCTCAGAGATATTCATTAAATGTATTTAAGAAAACATTAATTGTAGTAATTTATTTAGGATAGAGATTTCATTGTGAGACGGAGAGAATAGGTAGACGGTAGATAGGATCCAGCAGACAGACGGGGTACATAAAACCGACAGAAATAATTAATAATCCTGTACATGACAAATTACGCCTTGACGTTCCGGCTTGATTAATCGCCATCGGTTTTTTACAATACCCGACGTTTAAGACGAAAGAAAAGCCTTTGAGAAAACCGTTGTCTTAAGCGTCGCCGCTTTGATTTTTGCACATTGTTCTAAGAAAAACTACACATATAATAGCATTAGCCTGCTTTTGCATAAATGAAAATGCATCATTGACAAGCTAAATAATGCCAAATCATTTTAAAATTAATAATTTTAAGAAATAATTTAACTATGTAAACTACTTTTCTTTTTGAAAATATTAAACTAAAATAAATAAAAACGAAAATATCAGTCATCTCTTTCTTTAAATAAAAAAAAAATAAAAAAAAATTTTTTTTAAAGTTCCATAAGAGAAAGCAACTCGGAAAGTACATTTTTTATACCATCATATTTCAACTTTCAGCTTTTATGGACACAGTTTAATAAACATATTTTAGCACAGCGAGTCATATAAAATTAATATATTAATAAAATTGATATATTAGTGAGCATTAATATAATTTATACAACGTTATAAGAACGTCTCAAGGGTATACTAAATATCAGTCATGCTTTACTGATACGATAATCCCAATAACTTGAAAAAATTCGGACTATAGGCACTCCCTTCGCGCCCTAGATGTCTTTATCACGATGAAATATTTCTATAATACCGCTTTGTTCGCCCACGCCGCGATCTATACCGTATATAGGCAAAGCCCTTTCTGCTTTCACGACCCTCTCTCCGTTTAATCCGGCCAAACCTCCCTTTTTCGCAAAGAGAGAAAGGGAGAGCAACCGGCGTTTCTATATAGCGTAGTGTCTGCACGCAAAAATACGGTTTAATGCTGTATATGTATAGCACCCACGCTCGCGCGCGATCCGTGAGAATTTATTTCCGGATTTACTAAACAGCCGCTCATATAGGTAGCCGGATAAATATTTAATTGCGTGAATTATTTATTATGCTGTAGAAGGCGACCTTCGTGTATTGTCCATTCTCTCTCCCCTTCCTTCTCCTCCTCCTTCACCTGACCTAAACTTTGCAAGTTGCGACCGTATACTCTTAGCTCGATGATATTTATGCCTCGACGTGGCATAAGTGTGAGAGTTTGCTACACGGTATGTATAAGGTGTATTTGACTAATCGTTTATCTTTTCAAAAATAATTATTAGCGATCTAATAATTATAAAAAATGTGTTCATTAAAATGTAGAGAATATATTTAAAAGAATTTAGTAAATTTTTTTAAAGAATCGATTAATTTCATCATACAAAAGTATTTTTTAAACGTGATTCTTTTCTCTTTAAAGATATACATACACGTATCTAGCATTGATCAATAATCAATTGCGATAGTAATTTCATAAATATTAAATATCATAAAAATTGTATATTAACATAAGATCAGTTGCGTCTGCTAGCGATAAATTGAACGAGCCGCAATATAAATCGGGATAGAAAGTACATTTAACAAAATAGTTGAATTAAGAAAGGATGCGATCAATTAACGTAATAAATCAATGTCCGAACGACCGAGCTATGTCGATCAGAGATACAATGCGGTAACAAACGCAATCAAAGAAAGTCGGAACGCAAAAGTTGGAGATAAAGTTTTGCCCAGTCTGAAAGAATCATTGAGAGAGAGAGGGAGAGAGAGAGAGAGAGAGAAGACGAAACTTCATCGCATACATCACGATAAGTTCTCCAAGCTCGCGTATGCCCTACATGGATCACCATGGAAACGAAAAGGAAGCTACTCAGGATCCGGGAATTCCTCGCGAGGATAACTCGAGTATGGTCGTAGTCGCGTCGCGAGGATTCGCATAATATTGTGCACACGCGACGAGAGATTGTGTCGCGGAAAGAAAATTGAGATGAGCATGTACGAAGCTGTCGGGAATGGCGAGAGCCATTGTTGTGCGCCACAAGACGTCTTAAATATTTTATTTTACAAAGAAAGCCGCGTCCTGCGATAAAACGTACTTGATGACGTCGTAAAAAAAATTTATACAACGAAATATATTCGGTAAAAGGGCTTCTTTTTATTCAGTCGATCGCACGTATTACCAGCCAGTATAATTCACTAGAAATTCCAGAAACAGATGTAAAATCTAAACATAATTACAAATCAAGCGAGAGAAATGTTCAAAAATATATTGTAATAAGAGAGAATGAATTTGAGGTGATTTTATTCGCGAAATATACTTTGTGTGTTTATATCAGGTGCGTTAAGTCGTATCTGCAAAATATTGATTTTTCACATCCTTTTACTTAGTTTCTCAAGAGACAAGATTCTTGATATTTTCTTTCTGACTCACTTCGCAAAATCCTCGCCTATAAATATTCCGCGCAATCTAAAAAGAATTCCCCGACCAGCTTTCTCGAAAATTCTCGCTACGACTCCCACGATTATCATATAGCTGGATGTTATTTCATAACATCTTATACGCAAACGAAAATTCGGACATACGTAGACCTGTCGTTTTTACCTGGCGACAATTTTACAAACGAATACATATAAAAAAGCGCACCTAGCGTAGCTAAAAACTTGATAACAATTTGGGATTTATTCGAGCATAAAGCACGTTTGACATACCAGGTATCTTTCAATCGAACATAAAGCGAGATCACAGAGGAAAGACGAGGGCGCGATGAGTATATCTGTTTGCGTTTTGCGACTCGAGGCACGTTTAACACAAATTTCAATCTTCCTTTAAAGCCCCTAGTGCTATTTCGTTCCGAGGACGCAGCATCGTCAGGTCTCGTCCATTATTCGCACGCTAGATACACATTGACCAAAGTGAGACAACGGCGTCTCTCACTCATTCGTCGGTGAACCATTGTTTCGGGAGCGTAAACATCCACGATACACGTGTGTAGATATGCGGATTGTTTCCACTCTAAAAGCGAGATTGGCGCAATATTTTCAGAATCGCGTTACACGGTTCGATCAAGAGGATTATATAGATTAATTCTGATGCACTAATAAATTTCGCTCTCTCTTTTTCTCTCGATCATATTTTTGTCCAAGCACGTCGTCCGCGCTAATGACAGTTTTTGTGGATTAAATTGAGATATTAAAACAACCCGCATAAATGTATAAAGTATAAAAAGATAAGCTTACTTTTTAATAATTTTACAGATAAATATAATATTAGTAATATGAAGAAAATCTTCATCGTGCAAAAAAAAAAAAATATATAACATATAATACATAATGTTAACAAGTTTTGTGCCGTTAATACTTTTTCTGAATAAATTTGAAATAAATTATCACGCGGGGAGGGGGCCTCTTATATAACTCTATTTTCATATCAAGTGAAAAGCGCAATGCGTAAGAGGATCGTGCCTGTTTATGGCAAAAAGATTTATCGCCGGTTTCGTAAACGCGAGGGTCGGATTGTAATTTCTACCGTGAGCCTCATAAATAACCAATCAAACTCGTAATCGTACGCGCGACGTCAAAAGCAAGGCTGGCGCGCCCCCCTCTGGAGAGGAGGGTGCTTTCGGCACCCTCGGCGATGCGCGACACCCGCCGCGCTTTCTCGCGAAGGTTGCGGAAGAGAGCCTGGCACTTTCTTTGTTCCTGCTCGAATCTCCCCTATCCCGTCTCATTGTGCAACTAAATGAGGATTGAGAAAGCAGGGAGATGCTGCTCCGATACCGGGCGCCCCCTTCCTCCTACCGGCCTGGTGTCTCGTGTGTGCGTGTGTGTATCGAAGGATCCAGTTTGCAAGTTGGTCGGGAGGGAGACTGCTTAATGAGCCTTCGCCACTTTCAATTCTGCCTAAAGCATAGAACGACTATGAGTGAGATCCTTAACGCGTCGCCTTACAAAGCATCCGTCACAAAAGCTGCTAGATAAATTTATTAACGTTCAAATATCGATCGATATACTTACGAATGACTAGCTCGGAATAAGCAAATAGCACTCGCAAGATAATGATAATAAATGTAATTAATTTATTATTTTGTCCGCCATTGGAGAGAATCGGGATAAGATATTAGATACTCTCGCAATTCTCGTCTGCCAGACATGATTTTAAGAATGATATTTAAATCAGATGACTTGAGGTTCCAGTCGACCACAACGTAATTTCAGAAATGCACGAGTGACGAGAGAAAAAAAAGAAAGAGAGAAAGCGGAGAAGAAAACTCTTGTATTACAATGGCCACGTCATTCATCGTTGCTTCCCCCCAAGGTTTTGCGACTCTTCAACCCTTTTGCATGGCCTCTTGTTACACGGTTACCCCGCCGTTCCTCTTTAAGGCTTCGTTTAGGATGGGGTTACCACTCGTTACGGCTGCTTCACAAGTGGGCTCTTTTTCCATGCACACGGCACGTAACGGCGAGTTACGCGAGCAGACGCACCAAACGGAAAAATAAATCCCTCGGGGCCCTCGAAGAAATTATTCAATGAGAGATGCGCTGTCACATGCACCTTTTCTGCATCTGTCAACTTTTTTATAATCTTACGGAATAAGTTTCAGATTGAACATTACATTACCTCGATATTAAATTAATTCGTGCCATTATCGATCTTCCGACGTTACACTAATAAAAAAAAAAATTGCAAATTAACCAATATATCGTACGTAAAAGATATTGATTCTTTCTAAAAAGAAAAAGAATTATAACATCATTTTTTATTTTTTCGCGTGTGTTTAAGACTTTTAAAAATTATATATCTTGCTATCCTTTTACGTATTAAAGCAGTTTTTTTTTTTTTAATAACAAATTATAGATGTAATGATTCCTTCTTTTCAGTTCGTCAATTTTATCATTTTTGTCATTGAGTATCTATTTTTCCTTGTCATTTCAAAATAACTGCTGTTTTCGCATGAGACAGACACGGCTTCGAAATTTCGCGTGGAATAGCTTAATCTTTGCTGACAGTTTCCGTCACGGCGGCCGTCAGGAATGCCCGGAGGAAATGTCGTCGTGATCGACATCCAAGAGGCACTCGCCGTACGTGCATTCTCGGTAACGCGAATCCGATGCTTTTAAACGGCGCTCATCGCATCGCGCACTGCGCGATTTTTCGACCGGAGCGAACAAACGGCTAGTGTCTTCTCCGCGTCGAAGGGAGTTTGGCGGTGCTCCAAGCACGCGGAAAAGCAGCCGTCTTCTTTCCTATCCGTCTTTTTTCCTTCTCTTTCTCTCTGTCTGTCTCTCTGCTCATTGTCACGTGCGATAGTTGAGACGGTTCAGGATTTCAATGGCTACGAACGAGGATTACCGGTTCGCTCGAGTCCCTTCGTAACGAAGATGTCTGAACGCGAACACAAACAACCGGGTCGATCGGAACGACCGGTTTTCCCATGGTATCGATTGTCCCTTTTGCTGTCTCGCCGATTGACAGCCCGCCAATATTGACAGCCGTGTTATATCGGGCGAATATTCAGTTACACATATTTGGAGAATTCTCACCGTGTCAATACGATCTTCGATAGCCTTCGATTGTATATTTGCATCCTAATGCATTTCTCGGATAAAATACTTTGTCTCGTATTGACCCATTGCCTATAAAAGAAGAAAGATTTTGCAAAAATAATATAAAATAATAATTATTGATAAAACCTATCGTTGAGAAAAATTAATTTGATAATAGTCAAATATTCGGTTAAATGCAGTTGATATTTAATCGATCGATCGCATCGTCTACAGTTTTCTCGTTGCGTAACGTACGTAATTAATATGAGAAAACGTGAAGCCGAATTCACGTTAGAGAGAGGGGGGGGGGGAGCCGGTTAAATCGAATCGGGCAACTATGACGTTCTCTGTGTGTACACTGTTATTTGACAGTATCCCAACAGCCTGTTTCCTTCCACGTTGGCTTCTCCCTTGAAGCGCAAGGGCTCCATAAATCAGTAATTAATACACTTGCCGACGAGTAATTAGCGGCGACACTGGTGTACTTTCTGAAATATGTATCATACACTACGCTATTAAGGCTCTGATCGAAGCGGCAGGTGAATGAACTCGGGGATCTCGCCTGCGATCTCGAGCTGTCTCAACGAATCCTCCGCGCGAGTGGATGTCGTCTATAATCGAATTAGATAAATATCTGAACGTGTATCCTGCCGGCGGAAGCTTATTATGACGGAAGTTCGAATGGGCGCGCGCGCTCCCGTCGTGACTCGACGAACGGTATATCCTTTGGGACACGGTGTTCATATTATCGATGGCAAAGTTGCTGTTGTTACTGTTGTTAGAAACTGATAGCAAATCGATACAACGGCGTTTCCGATCTGCGTGAAATTAATTCTCATCCCTTATTCGTAGAATCTGAATATTCGTATCCTTTGGATATAAACATGGCGGAAGTTATCATACATACGTAATTAATAATTTTTAAAGAAACATATAACTCTTCGATATATCTCCCGATATATCAGAAATTACATTTGAAATGATAAAAATAAAAGAAGTTTTCTAATTTTTCCCCTCTTAAAAGAACTTCTTATTATTTCTCAAGCATGATCTGTTTAATTTTGTTCTTTTCTCAAGGTTTCGTATTTAATTAACGCACGAGCGAATTTACGGTTTCGTAGCTTTATTTGATCCAGGAGAGTATGCAAGTTTGCTTAAACGTAATATCATAGAACCGAATTATTTTAGTATTGAGTTGAACGACGCTTGGGCGCGCGGTATCCATTTCGTATACCATATATACGCGAAAGTTTGCCCGGAACTCAATTCTGGTCGAATCATTTCATTATTGGTTTTTATAAACCTGTACGCGGTGTATTTTCAGAAAGAGCAAAACACGAGTACGCAGTAATACAGAGCCCCAAACCGAAACAAGTCCATAAATCTCCTCTTTCTTCGTCGGACTATTAATCCCTAGTAACTTCGCGAATTTCGATTTTGAGATTTTGCGAATGTCCTAACGATCGCCCTCTGATTTATTTTGACATTATTATCGCAGCATAAAACATTATCGTTTCTCTTTTTACTGATACTTTTTAATGATAGTTTTTCGATATTAAATTCTCAATAAAATGATTCGCGTTCTTAAATCCGATAAACATATGATGCAACATATCAAATATGTTTCCCTCGAATGATGAATGACAATCTATAAAATAGCGAAAGATAAAATATCGAAAAATTCGACCAGAGAGAATAACGTGATCGGCGAGACGCGAAAGGATGGATAATTAATGAAGGTTTAGTTAGTTGCGTAAAATAGTTTAGTGTTCCGTCATGTTTGCTAGCTGTCATTATTTGACAGACGTCTCGCCGCAAACGTACCATTAATTGACTCATGCGATAATTTGCATTTAAAACGGTGAATCAATAAATTGGTCATACGAATCGAATTCGCTTCGTTAATAAAACAAGGATCATATTTATCTTTTTTTTTTACAAAAAGTTGGTAAAACGATATACTTTTGCACATTTGCTCTGTGACAATTTAAAGTATTTTTTCATAGACATACACAAATATTTAATAACTCCTAAATACCATAAAATATTTTCTTTTGTTAATTTTTATTTCTAAATTTGCATTTTTAGATTTGATTTTTATCCAATTCTGATATATAGATTAAATAATGTACTTTAATTTATTGAGATATTAAATCTTTGTCTTTAAATTGTTGCATTAATATACGTCTATGTCTCCAGTCACCTTTCTAAAACTCAAAGTCATCCCATAACGATCTATTTCGCGAGTATCCTTCGTTCGAGACAAATTGAATCATCTTCTGCTCGGCGAACGTTGTCTCCTTAGGTTGGCCTATTTAATACGTGGTGACCTAAAAGCAGAATATCGACTGATGTCTCAATCTTTTAGGAATTTTTAAAAGAGTAATCGATGGTTCAATCGTTTCTTTAAAAATATACAACATTCTTATTCGTCTCAAAATTCAAACATCCAGCAAAGCCATTCCGTAACATTTTAATGCACGCGTTGTAACGTATTCTTTTAATACAGTCATGAGTTTCGTAATGCATGCATTGTAATTATATCGCATGCATCGAAAAGTTACAGAATACGCCTGCAGAATGTTTATCGAGCGCTCGCTTGGCCGTCGCACGATTAGCCGAGGTCGAAATCCCGGGAAAAATTCGGAGCATCGCCGGCGACGCGAAAAAATAGCATCCTCGCTACAGAAATTCAGACGGAGTATCGCGGAGCACGCGAGGTTTTTGAATTTTTGAAAGCCTCACCGCAGTGTGTCAAGTGTATCGTCGTCGTTGTCGTTGTCAGTGACGTGAAAAGAACGCGTGCGGGTGTACCGTGGGGGTCGAGATTCCTGATATAAGAACACTTTGCCCGTCCGTGTCAAGTCAAGCACCGCGAGACGCGGGAATACTGGGTGAACGTGGCCATTAGCCGCGCTCAGCTTCGTGTATATCGAGTACCTGTCACTGTCTCTCTGCGAATTCAATTTTCGTCTTTCGGGTGAGAGCAAGCCAGAAGAGAGAGAGAGAGAGAGAGAGGAGTCATCCAAAAAAAAGCACGTTTTCTCTCTCTCTTTTTTTTTTTTCTTTTTTTCATGGAATAATTTGACGGCATTGTATCTGCAACGCGATATGATTATGCTCAATGTCAGGAAAAATCGATGCATGCGAGGTGAAAAATACTTGCTTTTATGCGTTGTGAAAAACACTTGCTCTTAATCATCTGCGAAGATGATGCTGCTACAGCGAAATCTGTACATTATCTACGCGATTTATCTTTCTTCGAAGAAAGAAGTGCGATAAAGATGTATTTGAAATTTAATCTCGAAAATAACGCGCGATAATTTTTTGACATTCTCAAACTAGATTAGACATTTGCTGTTATACGAGCACATAAACTAAAAGCACGCGTCCGCGTTTTCCGCACGAATCACCACGTGTTTGAAAAGTATGGAAACACATCGTCGTGTGCATATGACAGGATGTGCTTGGAAAAGAGCACGCGGACGAAATTGTACACCGTTTTCGGGCGCGCATGCATCATTTAGAGAGTATATCTTGATGTTATATTTGTGCACAACTGTGGAAAATCATATCGCTTGCCTCGCGTAACTCGATAGAAATTTCTACCGCGCCCTTTACAACTATGGCGAAACTATTATCGGTGAGATATCGGAAGACAGCTCTCGTAAAAATAGAAGAGAAAAAAGTATTATCTTGCCATCGTCGAACGTATAAGACGCGTCCCTTTCGTCGGAGACTTTCGTTTCTCAATAAATATTTAACATCGCCGTAAAGTCCTCGTGATCGACATTGTAAATTGTGCGATAAATTATACGCGACGCTCCCTAGGACATTATATAAATCATTATGGTAAACGACGTGTATCCTCCGTGGATCTTCACAAAAACATGGAGCATTCTTCACCGTAACGGTCGTTGCCCCGAGAAGAGAATTGCCGGATTAAACCCAAAATTAAACTAAACAACGATCGAAACTGACAGAAATAAAACGTTCGCGTCACGCTCGGCTGAATAGAATATCGTCAATCCAATATCAGGATGCCCGCGTTAATCATTCAACCGATACGTATATACAGATATTTCTACGGAACACAAAACTCGATCTACAAATTAGATCGAGAAGACATATATCGTATACGCTAGTCATTGCATAAACGCATTAACCTGCAGTGTGACGAGTGAGCAAAGGAAAATAATTCATATTTTATTTTAGATAATCTTATAATTAATATTTAATATAATTAACACGATTAATTTTATTTTGATTAAATAATTGTTTAAATCAGTTATATTTATATAATTTTATAATTATCTGTTTGATATTTATATAAACATCTACGTATGTATTTGTCCACATTTTTTCATTATCTTTAACACGGGATAAAAAAAAAAAAAATTCTCCTAAATTCTAACTCATACAATAGTCTTAATTAATTTTATCGTATCATATTTCGAAAAAAAATTCTTTAACAAATATATTAAATTATATATTAAATTATATTTATTGTAATGTAAAAATATATTTAAATAAATGTTTAATTAAAATGATCGGTTACGCAATCGTTATAAATATTTATTAAAAGTTTATCTAACACAAAATAAGAATTATTTTATTTCGGATCGCTCACTTGTCACACTCACGTGCAACGATCAGTTTGCGACGCGATGATAGGCGAATTAATTCGGCGTTTTTACGCGCGCATCGAGAATCATCGCGAAAGCAAGTCACAGGTGCAAAGAGGAGAAACGAAGAAGAATCCCCGACGGCGGTGCGGTGGCGTCGATGGTTGAACGGTGTGCCGGTGCATCGAGAGGGATCAATGAACAAGTTCAACAACCTTAAATCCACTTGTGACGGCGGACTACCCCATCGGGTACGACTGACTGCATCGCTCTTCAACAACCAAAATAGATATTCATTTTCCAAGAGTGCCATTTTCCCAGTCCAGACACAAATCCAATACCGCTGATTTAAGTGCCCCCTCTCACCCTCTCAACGCTAAGGTCAAAGACCCTATCGGCGCTGCCTCGCGCGCATCCCAGCCCGAAACTCACGCATTACGAACGAGCTAATTATGAGATTCGCTATAGTCCCTTTTATTTACTTCTTCCGTCTTCAGCGATTAGACAACGCGATAATCCGCCATCGGAATGAATCGTCGCCGTTGCTATTATGATCAATGAGACATCGCGTTAATATGATCTTTTTACAGCTCTTTTTTTTTAAATCGAAACGCACTATGGTACGCGAAATATTAATTATCTGCGCGTGAAGTAGTATTTCTTGAATTTAAATATTCAAAAATATGAAAACTGGCATCGCCATAATAATAATAAAAAAAAATAAAATAAAATAAATAAATAAAGGAGAATTTGCGAAAATTGACATCAAATACACCTGTGTATGTATATGATAACGTACACTGTACGCTCTTATTAAGCGTCTCGATATCCTGTGAATATTCCAGACGTTTTATCAGACGAGCGGCATCTTTGCTCGTCAGCGAAAATGTGTGTCTTGAAGACACGCCAAAACTTTGTACGATAGCTGATGTCACTCTTTCCCGAGCACATGCATACTTCATCTTCTCTAACAGTTTTGTGATCGCGGAAGCTTACGTACATCGGTATTATTAAATATAATGTTCGCGCGACGAGTCACATAATAAACGACGCTACACGACCCTAAAACGAAGAAATGTAAATGCGCGTTTTTGTTTGAAATTGTGGCAAATTAACCGCATAAAGTGAAATGCCAGCATTTGCTTATTCCCGTGACAACCACGACGTAATTGTATTTACACCGTGCAGCTTTATTGCGTTGTCTTTTTATTTACCGAACCAATCGTTATATTGTATCATTAACGAGCTCAACGTTCGTTTTGCAAATCGCAGTATTTTTTTGTGTAAAAAGTTTATAAGATAGTTTAGAAAACCTGTACATGCGAGCTTTTTATCTTTTTTTCTACCCTTCAATGCTAAACTATTATAATTTAATATTTTACAATTTTAAAACAACTTAATTTTAAAAAATATTTTTTTTTTAATATTCGTAAAAAAAATATTCTTTTTTTAATTTTAAAAAAATATGAAATAGATAATTTTTATTATCACACATATTCAGTAAATATTTACGACTGATACAATAGTCATGTAACACATATAATTAATACTTATTGTTAATCTGTAATTATATAATTTTTTCTCAGATTATTTTTCAAGTGGAAGAAAAACACTCACCTTATGTGCAAATTTGAAATATGAAGCAATTCGATTTATAACACCAAATTGATCACAAAGTGTACACGAGAATCCAGGAACGATTTACGTCTATGTAAATGTACCCGGTTTCACACGCGAACGCAAAGAAAATTTGCCAACAAAACCGGCAAGATCTTTTCTCTATTTCTTTTTTTTTCTTTTTTTTTTATCACGGTCATTCACCGTTAAAAGCAATGCCAAACGGATATCAATCAGAATTTCGGCATGATCACGGCGAGTATCGCTCGCGAACTGAATATATTCTCGTGGGGGTGGAAGCATCGAGTAGAAGTGAACCACGGGTGCTGGAGAGGGTAAATGGGACAAGAGGGGTTGAGAGAATGCGCGCGTAGGAGAGAAACGGCGGGCGAGATGAGTGCAAAAGGGGAGTCGGGGCGGAAGCTGCAAGGGGGATAGGCGACGCTATTGGCGTGCGCACAGATCGTAGAGTTCCTTGAACGAATGGTTAAACTTTATAGATCGTTGATAAAAATTTGATATTATTTTATGAATTCTTGGAGTAATTTTCTCGCAGTTTATCGCCCATATCGATCATAATAAAATTCCTTGATCAATTTTTCAGTCAACGGATATGTTCTTGACGAAAAAATAACAGGAAACAAAGTTACGTCAATTGATAAAAGGCAAATGATAAAAGATTTATAAAAAATAAAATTTTTTCACACTATATTTCAGAAGACAACAAAACTTTATTTTGTATTTGATCCTCACTTAAAAAGTGTTTGGTTTATTATAAATATCGATTATCGAAATTAAACGTAAAAAAAATGATAATAATAATCTAGTAAAATTTTCAAATGATGTACAGCTCTCCAAATTAATCAAAGAAAAGAAATGATTTTATAAAAGATATTGTGAAGAAAGAACCATGTGTGTGTGTGTGTAATAATACTAATAGTAAACTCAACCGCGAACGCCCAATACTCTACGCATAATTCAAAAACAAAAGTGGGCCATGGCGAAGAGAAGTTTAACTATAAACGTCATATACCGCAAACTAACATCTCCAAAAAAAGGGGAGGGGGGAGGGGGGACAATTTTAGGTCTCGTTCGCTAATTTTCGCTCTCGGCTGAAGAGCGTCATTCGCTTCTCGGCCATTCAGCCGTCATCCTCCACTAACGCGTCGAATTCCGGAGGCTCTAAAAGTTCACATTATGATCATAAGCGCGACCTATATTAAAGTAACTCGATTCTACAGACACTGAAATCCGCTGTTCTACGGAAGATACTTTCTCCAACGTACACGCGATATTTCATACTCTCCAGGATTTTCGCGACAATTTACCGTTAGCTGGCAGCTGTGAGAAATTGCTATGCAATTTAAAGTTATTCCTCCTCCAATACACGTTGATCGTGAATTTTCGAAGAGAAGTATGATATTCCGCGTTTTATCTCGCGTAATAAAGTCGTCATCATATTCAGCACATCAACGAGATAGATTAAACTCTCGTAATATGACGAGAAGAGATATAAGAGTCATCGTCTCAAGTGAAATGACCTCCCCACGATTATTCGCATCTGCCGTAATTGCTTCGCGACGAAACGCAGGATATCACAGCCGGACCTAAAGTTATGTATATTCAACCGAGAATATTTCATAAGACGACGCGCGTACCTGGAATTATTCAATATCCGCGGAATCCTTTGAAGTCATTCGCCGAACAGTCGGTTGCTTCTTTAAAGTTCCTCTTCTTCTCGTTTCCTCCTCTTCTCGCTCTCTCGTTCTCCTCCGTCTGTGTGTCTATCATGTTCCTTCCATGGCTTCTCTTCTATCTCGTAGAGTATGTATCTATGACCTCGTCACCCCGACGAAAGGATGCTTCGCGAAGGAGAATGCGAATATTTCACGAAAACGTCCCGATTATGGAATAAATTAAGAGCGAGTACATCGTCGGTAATAGCTTCTATTTGCATTTAGAGATGAGATTGCCCTCTCACGCACGTAACGGTGGTTTCCTTAGTACTCTGCGTTGATACCACTGCTT